>NC_088315.1:13304228-13655094 GCF_910592395.1 Lineus longissimus
CTTATGGTGTGTTCTTACCATTGCACATAAGGCCATACCAATGAATGTGTTTTATTGTTTCTTGTCCCAGTCAGTTAGAATCCATTAGTCCTTTGGTCACATCAATGGATATTGGTTTCTTGTCCCAACCATAGCAGATAAGGCCATACCAATGATATTTTTTTATTGTTTCTTGTCCCAGTCATGTTAGAATCCATGGCCCTTGGGCACAGCAATAGATATTGGTGTCTTGTCCTTACCATTGCACATAAGGCCATACCAATGAATGTTTTTTATTGTTTCTTGTTCCAGTCAGTTAGAATCCATTAGTCCTTTGGTCACATCAATGGATATTGGTTTCTCGTCCCTAGCATAGCAGATAAGGCCATACCAATGATATTTTTTATTGTTTCTTGTCCCAGTCATGTTAGAATCCATGGCCCTTGGGCACAGCAATAGATATTGGTGTCTTGTCCTTACCATTGCACATAAGGCCATATCAATGAATGTGTTTTATTGTTTCTTGTCCCAGTCAGTTAGAATCCTCTGGTCACATCAATGGATATTGGTTTCTTGTCCCCACCATAGCAGATAAGGCCATACCAATGATATTTTTTATTGTTTCTTGTCCCAGTCATATTAGAATCCATGGCCCTTGGGCACAGCAATAGATATTGGTGTCTTGTCCTTACCATTGCACATAAGGCCATACCAATGAATGTTTTTTATTGTTTCTTGTCCCAGTCAGTTAGAATCCATTAGTCCTTTGGTCACATCAATGGATATTGGTTTCTTGTCCCTACCATAGCAGATAAGGCCATACCAATGATATTTTTTATTGTTTCTTGTCCCAGTCATGTTAGAATCCATGGCCCTTGGGCACAGCAATAGATATTGGTACACTTTAACTCCTTTCTTTAGATATATAATCATGCCAAAACTGAAGAAAACATCAAATACTATGAAAGCACACTGTCATGCCATTTATATAGCTGAAAAGAGACAGGTCAGTTCATTCATTTCAAATCATAACTATGACATGACTCATCCTTACAATATTTCATTCTCAACTTCATCTTTAAACACAAAAATGAGATGATGATATAGATGACAGCTTAAAGTCCTTTTTTTCCAACCATCCACTTCCTCAACTCCTCTTCCACCAACAGCACTGTCAACCATTTTTTCCAAGACATTTCACTATCATCCCTGACCTCGCACACACCTTCATCAAATCCATTGTACAATTTCTTTTTGGCTCACCGTAGGGGAGTCTATACAATACCGCAGTGCCTATGAACTTAAAACTTTGTACACATGACCCCCTAGGTCAGATGACCCGTGACACTAAATTTCTGTCCGATCTGATTCTCTACTTGGCCACCAGGGGGCCAAATGTGGATATCTAAAAAGTGTGATATCTCGCTTATTAGTGACTTGTTTTCGATGAAACTTTTGTTGTAGGTACTCATAGCAAATATACATCTTATATCATACGGGTTTTTAATTTGACCTACTTTTCAAGGTCACAGAGGTCATATGGCGTAAATTGGCCGTTAGAGTGTAAACTATGGCACGTTTCTTAACCACTAAAGCTATGAACTTGAAACTTGGTACATATAACCCCCTATATCACATAGCCTCTGGTGCTGAATTTCAGTTTGATCTGATTCTCAACTTTGCCACCAGGGGGCCAAAAGTGGAAATCTAAAAAGTGTGATATCTCGCTTATTAGTGACTTGTTTTCGATAAAATTTTTATGGTAGGTACCCTTAGGAAGAATACATCACATATCTTACGGGTTTTTAATTTGACCTACTTTTCAAGGTCACAGAGGTCATATGGCGTAAATTGGCCGTTAGAGTGTAAACTATGGCACGTTTCTTAACCACTTAAGCTATGAACTTGAAACTTGGTACATATAACCCCCTATATCACATAGCCTCTGGTGCTGAATTTCAGTTTGATCTGATTCTCAACTTTGCCACCAGGGGGCCAAAAGTGGAAATCTAAAAAGTGTGATATCTTGCTTATAAGTGACTTGTTTTCGATAAAATTTTTATGGTAGGTACCCTTAGGAAGAATACATCACATATCTTACGGGTTTTCAATTTTACCTACTTTTCAAGGTCACAGAGGTCATATGGCGTAAATTGGCCGTTAGAGTGTAAACTATGGCACGTTTCTTAACCAGTAAAGCTGTGAACTTGAAACTTGGTGCATATAACCCCCTACATCAGATAACCTCTGATGCCAAATTTTGGCTCGATCTGATTCTTTATTCGGCCACCAGGGGGCCATAATGGAAAAAGTAAGAAGTGCAATATCTTGCTTATTTTTAGTGATTCGTTTTCAATAACATTTTTATGGTAGGTTCTCCTAGCAAGGATACATCACATATCATATGAGTTTTTGATCTGACCTGCTTTTCAAGGTCACAGAGGTCAAATGGCGTAAATTTGTCATTTGATTGTAACTATGGCACGTTTCTTAACCACTAAAGCTTTGAACTTGAAATTTGATACACATGACTCCCTACGTCATGTAACCTCGGACACCGAATTTCGATCTGATCTGGTACTCAACTCGGCCACCAGGAGGCCAAAACTAAAATAGGTAAAAAGTGCAATATCTCGTTTATTATCTCGTTTATTATTGACTTGTTTTTGATGATATTCTTATGGTACTTACTCCAAGCAACGATACATCACATGTCATACCGACTTTGGTTTGACCTATATACTATACATGTACAATGTTTCTTAATCTGGATGAATTACAAAGCACCAAATATCTATACGGTGAGCACAATGGCCCCTGGCCGTTTCATTTCTTTCCAGAACTACAAGAAAGTTGAATATTTTGTAGGCAACACTGATATCACTGATGATGTCATCATGGCAGCCATGAACCTTATGCATCTTTATGCAAATCGCCTCAAATACGAAGGACATATAGGTTACTATTCTCCAGCAGAGTTGCACTTTCTATCTCAAAGTGAAGATTCAAACAAACGTCCATTACCAATACCAGCAGACAAGGACTCAATATTAATCCATCCTCTAAAAAACCATTGGAGTACATCATACTATCATTCTACGTCTAAAAGAATTTACATCTACGATTCTTTAATGTCCTCGGAACATTTGCAACAAACATTCCTCCAGTTATGCCTTGTCTACAACCAGATAAACAATGATAATGTGGAATATGTTGATGTGACGCAACAATCAAGTGACCCTATTTGTGGCATCATGGCCATAGCCTTTGCATTCTCATGTCTACTTGGATTGAACCCGAAAAAAATAACTTATGATATTGGAAATACTAACAGTCGTTCATTCACGGGATGCCACCTCCAAGCACTAATCACCACTGTTTCCATAAACATGAAGATGTCCACCCCCTCGGATTTATACTGAAATCTTCACTGGCTGAAATCAGCATCACGGTACAACAATTCATCACTAGTTAGTTCAGGTATATACTAGTACTCTCAAGAGAGTCTTGCTACTTATACAGCCATACATATGCAATGAAGACTACGGCCATCTTCATCATGCACCATTTACTTACAGTAAGGTACTTGCTGTTACCTTCAGTTCAGTTCATTCTCAATGTTTTCAGACTCGATGAATAATTGAGAAATGACACACATTCTAATATACTAGTACACAAAATGCATCAATGATTAAATACAGATGCTTGTAGTCTTCATCATATATCTATACAACTTTGAAATTAACTTCTTCTTCTTGACTGCATAAAAATCATTCCCACAACCATTTTCAACCTGAACACTTCTTACTTCATATTGCACATCTTTTCAACTCTCCCAACCCTTCCTATTCCATATTGCAAACTAAACAAACATATAATTTTCCAAAACCTGGTTATTTGCCACGCCCAGCGTGCATCTTGTTCTAGGGTGTGTTGGTTCTGTCGTTGATTTCCAGCTGTGCTTTGATATGTTGAATAAGGCCGTTTTAGACCCTGTGTTTAGTATGGGTTGTGTGTTGTGTGCCTGGCTTGGCAAATGTTTGCATAAGGGTACAGAGTAATGAAGGATACATGTGATGTTTATATTTCGTGTAGCCGTGATTCTTTCTGACATCATTCTTGGGTTTCCTGTTTCTCTTGCGACCCCCAGCTCAGTTTAGCTCTGATTTTAAAAATGACTATACAGTCTCCTAGCTGCTATCTTCTTTCAACTACATATTTCATTTTACTCCTTCTGTTTAGTTGGTCATCTCTAGTTTCTCGTTGACGAATGCTATTTCCCCCCAATACTCTATCGTCAACGTGAAATGGGAGATGCACAGTGTCACTTGGGAACATACATGTTCAGCGAAGTCTCGAGTGCGGTTAAGCGAATTCACCGAGTACGGTTTAACAAAGGCAATATGTACGTTGAAATTCAGTTTCCAACGTATACTGCAGCATTCCATGGCACGATACTGGCATGGTGATCTATTTCTTTTTGTCTACATGAACATCCTGTCCAGAATCATCAATAAAGTTCTATATAAAACAGAACAAAAAGGTAAGCAAACAACAATTTGAATGATAGAATTTTACTTAAACTTTCAACAATAGTTCGTAATAAGCACAAAGCTTTGGTGTGCGATCAGTGTGGAGTGACTTGTCTGTCAAAATGGATGTTCAATCAGCACAAGGCACTCAAACATAGCATTGGCAAGAACATTTACAAGTGTGCGGTGTCTGGACATAAAGTGCACTCTCTGGGATAATGTATGAGATGGTGCTTGAGGAGACCGGGCATTTCCGTCGAAGTTTTCTCACAAAAGTTGCAAAGCAACATTGCTCCTGAAATAGAATAAAGTATTTGGCTAATTGAAGGCAATTCCCATGCCCCTTTGGCATCAACGATCAGTTATTGCTGGTAAGGTTACATTTTAGATATGAAAATGAAATATGACTGTCTGGGCCGAATTTCAAGTCAAATGCGAGAAATGATTTTTAATTGTTGGACCATACAACCCGTACACTTTCAGTACGTTACATTGCTAAACCAGTGTACAGTAGAATTGCTAAACATCGTACAAGTGAAGATGTTTTGCGCTGCATCTCAGCAATGCGAAATGCATATTACTTGCTACTGAACCGGATTAAACCACAGTAAAAATAGGTACCACCTGGAAAAATCATGGCAAAATGGAAGTTTATTGAACCGTACATATTGGTTGCTAAAACGATACGGTTATCCACCGTGGTTACTTTCATGTACTGCTATGACTGTCTGCTATGGTTACACTTGTACAGTCATGACAGTGATACAGGTAACCATAGTGGACAGTCTCCCTTATTTTATTGATTTTAAGACACTTTATAGAACACTAATTGAGCCAAATGCTTGTTATCATATATACCTATTCTGTTGTATATGCTACACAGCACAGCCAATGCAATAATCTCCACAACTTAGGTAGATATGGGAGAAATAAACACATTTTGTACCCTGATTTAGGCAAAGGTCTACAAAAATACTGCTTTTTCTACTTATTCAAGACAGCTGCATCATCAATATAAACCTATTAACAGACGTCTTTAAGTTATCATCTAAAAACCAGGTCGATTGTCCTAGAACTGGAATTATTTGTTGATGAATCTGCCGGAGTTTTCAAATTTGTTATTGTCATCTGCTAGCACTGTTGTAACCATAGTGTACAGTGACTTACTGACACTGTCCGAATCCCCACACTGATTACGCTGTGAGCTAAAGGATGGCCTACCTGAGGCATCCATTGGAAAGAGCGAAGTTCCTGGACGCGGATGAGATCGTTACTTCATACTGTTTTTCTCTCCGTCCATACTTTAATAGAGAGCTGTTTTTTCTCTGCTTCTCCAAAAATATTACCTTCTTTTCTGGGCTCTTTTACTGTCATGTGACTCTTTGGTTTCAATTTTGTGATTTATTTTTTCTGCGTATATTGTCATATTTTTGGCATCAAAGACCAGGGTTTTCCATCCCTTCACTTTTAGTGTCTTTTTTATTAAACTGCCGACATAATAGTCGGTAGTTTCCTTGGTTTTTCACATTTCTCTCTTTCTTCCTCTGCCTACTTTCAACTACATATCTAACCAACTTTAAGGGATAACTCACGAAAGACAATAGCTAACGCTTTCAAAATGTCAGGGTTGGCAGAAAAGTACCTCGGCAAGAACCCTTTTGATTTCTAGCTTCATCAAATTCATAGAAATTGTTATTTTGACATGTTTGTTGTTCGTCTCAAAAAGTGTTCCCATTTAAAGAAAATAGCCCGAGTCTGAATTCCCTGTTACGTGCCACCTATTGCCCTACCTCCGGCATATGGCATTAACTGGCGTTAACCTTGGAGGGTCCAAGACTCGGAAAATCGAGTGCTCACGTAGACTGGAAAAGCTGTCAGCAATCTCCCTGTAAAGGTGCTATACAGTGCATGTGCACAGAACGCCTCAGCAGCTTGCATGAAAAGTAGTTCAATGTTTCATGGGCTATTATCGGTGAGTAGGCCCTATAGCCAATCCATCCACTCACAATTGCTGAGCTGCAGTTCAATCAGACAAAATTATAGTTGTGGCATTTCTAATTACAATCAGTTCTGTATCTGTGTAATAATTTGAATCAATGGTTTTGGGAGTCATGACCGCCAGACCCCGTTAGCGAAAGATGAGCAAAATAGGTGGAATGCCTCTCAGCTGGATGTTTATAATAGGTCAGATAAGCTGATTGATTGCACTCCAAGGCCTTCCTCCTAGACATCTGCTATTGCACTACAGACACCACCTGCTGTGTTAGGTTTACCTGTCTTACTGGGTTCATTACACTTGGTGCAATATGGGTATGTGGATTAGTGGATTAGATCAATGCACTCAATGTGTTGCTGAATTCGTGCCATGAATTGTTATATAATGTTATATAATGATGAGTCATGGATTGGTCAAGGAACAGTTGCTTCAATGATTGTGATGCAGAGAAGCAGTGTATGCTTCTGCATTGGTTTCTATCTGATGTCCATGAAATTTCGTTCAAAGTCACTCTACAAACCCTTGGCAGATTTGAAGCAATATTCCTGTTTGTCACTGTTACAATACACCTTGGGATTTCACCCCAGACTGACCATAAAATTCCTAGGCCAAGGTCTACATGGTCTGTGTGTTAACAGAACAGGTAAAGATGAAACAGCATGCTTCATGCTAAACTGGACATAGCATGATAGGCAGTATATCCACACCTGATGCATTGCAATTTTTTTAGCTTAAGTTGAAATTGGACGGATAGTTCTCACCTGGCTACAGGGAGTCTGTGTCAGTAAGTAGGCCACGCAATAGCATACATTATATAGGCCGCAGGGATGTGTACTATTTTCAAGTTAGGTCGAGATAGAGGCAAGGCTCCTCTCCTATGAGTAAGAGTGGGGGTGGTCAAATTCGGATGGATGACAGTGAGCCCAGGGTAATCTAGTTGTACCCCATTCTGTCCCACCGCTTTGCACACGATCGCTCTTCGCAGGGCGGAACAATATTGTTTAAAGCCTTCAAGGCCCCTACGTCATTATTGTTTACAGGCCTAACTTGAAAAGCAAGGTACATGTTTTAACCAGTCTGATTAAAAACTATGAAAAAAAAGAAATGTTTTTTTCACATAGGCCTACTATAAACAAACAGTCCGAAAAAGCAGTTACATCCTGCTCCATGATCAACTACAATATTGCAATATAGAAACAATCATCAGACAGGACCAATCAGGTCTTCATCTGAAGCATTGCCATTAGGCCTACATTGAGTACACTCTGATTTTGTCAGATGATGTGCCACTTACAGGCAGGAGTAACGATAACAAATTCCGTAACACCTGCTGTGGTAGGTCAGCCAGACATGCCATAGGCTAGATTGCGCTAATCTCTGATCACGCCTGATTACCCTAATAACAACATCATCGGGCAATTCAAAGAGAAACTCCAACCTCACGGCCTCAATGCATTTGCCTTTGCAACCTGAGGTTCGCTTTTTGACCTTCGCTAACGGGATCTGGCTGTAATGGTAGGAATCTATTGGTATTGTGAATGACCAATGCGCGAAAATGTCTGTTGAAGATAGGGATGCCATAAAGACATTTGAGGACTGCCTGTCTTTTGATGGAGAACTTTATATAGTTGGGATACCGTGGAAAGGAATTGTCCGCAATTAAAGGATGATTACAGCCAGGTGCTTGGACTCTGTCGAAAGGAGATTGAAAGTTGGCAATCAAGGCAGTTTGAACTACAAGGAAGCGATAGAGCAGTATGAAAACATGGGTTTTTCGGAAAAGGTCAACAGTGACGTTGACCAGGCCAAGACTGTCTAATACCTTCCTCATCATGCAGTAGTAAGAGAGGATAAAACTACAACCAAGACAAGAATCGTATTCGATGCATCGGCACGTGATAAGCATGGCGTGTCATTGAATGATTGCCTACACCAAGGTCCCGCCTTTCAGCCTTGTCGCCGTATTGCTGCGATTTCGTAGGAACAACATCGCATTGATGGCAGATGTGAAGAAGATGTTTCTTCAAATCAAGCTTAGAGAGGTGGATCGTGATGTGCATCGATACCTATGGAGAGATGGGAACTCAGACCGGCCTCCAGAGATCTACAGAATGAACCGAATCACATTTGGGGTAAATGCGAGTCCATTTCTTGCCATAGCGACCGTGAAGCATCACACTCAAAGGCTTGAGAAGGTTTACCCGCAAGCGGTAAGAGAGATCCAAGACAATATGTATGTTGACAACTGCCTGTCGGGAGCAGCTGGAGTCCCACAAGCTTTAGACCTGAAGACAGTGGTGGTTTTGATTTGACCAAGTTGGCTAGTAACTCAACAAAGAAGTTATGGAGCAGATAGAACCTCAGGATAGAGCTCCATCCGCTTTGTTTGACATGAGCACGGGTGAGTCACTAAAGACACCAGGGATTGCATGGAATACATCAGAGGACACCTTCCGCTTCACAACGGTGAAGAATTTGATTAACTTTGAGGATCCTGAAACAAAACAGAGTCTCTTAAGTATCGCATCGAAAATAATTGATCCCATGGGAATGCTATCACCTTATGTCATCAGAGCAAAGTTGCTTTTCCAAGAGTTATGGCAGAAGGGTTTAGGCTTGGATGATACATTGGATGAGACAACAGCACAGCATTGGCGCATATGGAAAGGAGGCTGAAGGTGTTGGATCAATTGGAGATTCCCCGATGTTTACCCCATGATACTAGGAGAAATCTCAAGCATTGAACTTCATGGATTTGGAGACGCATCAGAGAAGGCGTACGGAGCAGCAGTATACATCAGAGTGGTAGACAAGAATGGGTACACCGCAACAAGATTGGTGATGTCAAAGTCAAAAGTAGCGCCAGTGAAGATAGTGTCACTACCTAGACTTGAACTTCTAGCGGTTGTAGTAAATACAAGATTAGCCAAGTTCGTCAAGGAGTCACTATCAAGAAACATAGACAGAGTTACAATGTGGACAGACAGTACAGTAACACTTGCTTGGATACGCAAGCCTAGTCATGTCTGAAAGACGTTTGTAGCTAATAGAGTGGAGGAAATCCAGACAACTTGGGAACCTGAGCTATGGAGACACTGTCCAGGAAAATATAATCCTAGCAATTAACTGAACTGTGGATTGCCAGCAGAAGACTAAGTCAACCATGAGGAATGGTGGAGTGGACCTCAGTGGTTACCGTTGTCGACAGATATGTGGCCCAAGGGGAAGTTGTCAGATGAGTCAAGTGAAGATCTAGAGGAGAAGAAGACAACAACCAATTCCAATGTGGCCATCGTTGAGGAGCCTCCCAAGAATTCCTCCATAGTTGGTAGCAGATTTGGTTCATGGTACAAGTTACCCGAGTGACAGCGAGAGTCTTTTTGGTCATACAGAAGTTGAGGGGGAGAATTCAGGATGGTGAAAATACAGCTGGAAAGATACCAATACTCAACGTTGAAGATATCAGAAAGGCAGAGTTTTACTGGTATCGCCACATTCAGAGGAGCACATATAAAGACGAAATCGAGACGTTGGAGAATGGAGGTGTTCTCACGGATAGTCGTATCGTTAAATCGGATCCCAAATTTGAAGAAGTCAACAGAGTGCTCAGAGTAGGCGGCAGGTTACAGTACTCGGAGTTGAAAGAGGAGACCAAGCACCAAGTGATACTTCCGCACAACCATCCAATCGTGGACAAAATAGTCATAGACATGCATGAGGAGTGCATGCATGCAGGATCGGAAACAGTTGTTACGAACTTGAGAAGCAAGATTTGGGGAACTCAGGTCAGGAGGGGTGTCAAGAGGATTCTAAACAAATGTCTTATCTGTGAAGTACAAAGAGCATGTCCATCCGAACAGAAGATGGTGCTGCTTCCTTAAGATAGTGTGTCCTTTTCGCCTGCCTTCTCTGTGGTTGGTGTAGATTTTGCTGGGCCGTTGTACGTACTCGAGGTACGTGGAAAAGACAAGCCGGAGAAGGTGTATATTTGCCTCTTCACCTGTGCGACGTTGAGAAGGTACATCTAGAGTTGACTCATCGACTAACAACAGACGATTTTCTTCAGGCATTGAGAAGAAGGGTTAACCACTGAGGGGTCTGCAACACACTGTGGTCTGATAATGCGCGAACATTCAAGTCTGCAGGGTCTTTCATCAAAAAGGTATTCGTTAGGGCAATTAGCATCAAAGAAAAAGTGTTGGATACAGATGCTTTGACTATGCAGTCAGCTGCCAATGGGATAGAATGGAAATTTATCGTAGAGCGAGGTCCATGGCGAGGTGGCTGGTGGAAGCGGTTCATTCGGTCAGTCATGGAGTCATTGAGGAGAGTGTTAGGGAAAGAACTTCTTAGATACACTGAGCTGTACACAGTCTTGACAGATGTTGAAGCTGCGATCAACTCTTGACCATTGACAACCATAAGTGATGATAGTACAGATCTTGAAACTCTAACCCCAGCTGATCTTGCATTGGGAAGGCTGCTAATGGGAATACCAGATGTTGCAGAAGAAACATGGGAGGCAGCTGATATAAATGTGATCCAGCGCTACTTTTATAGACAGAAGTTGACCAATCACTTCTGGAAGAGATGGCAAAACAAATATCTACCAAGTCTTACAGTGAGGAAAAAGTGGGAAACTGAGAAGCCACCGGTAGAAGTTGGAAGTATTGTGCTGATATCTGAGGATCGTACACCAAGAGGAAGTTGGCTGCAAGGACCAGTGGATGAAGTCTATATGGGAAAGGATGGAATCTGCAGGACCGTCGCAGTAAGGATGAAGAAGGGCGTACTAAAGAGACCGATTCAACGATTACACCACTTAAGAGGCGGTGGCGGATGGCAAAGCTGATGTTAGCAGCGAAACTGGCTCAAGTTCCACTCCAAACCCATGCTATGTTAGTGATCTCAGATCTAGCGTTGAAGATGAGAAAAATATTCCTGCTGAAAGTACTGGTCGAGATAGCAAAGATACATGTACAGACGATAGCGAGAATATGGAAAATGCCATTATGCACAATCCCCATGGTGAGGACGACTTTGCGAACAATAGTTTTGGTTGAATGCGGGTAGACGTATTGGAATTTTTAGAAATCTAAAGTATAAAATCACCAGAAAAAATTTAGAAACTATTTATAATTCATTCATCCGCCCTATTATGGAGTATGCTGATGTAATTTGGGATGGAATTCCTGATTATCAGGTTGATAGATTAGAAAAGATTCAGATAGATGCTCTTCGAATTATTACAGGTCTCACTGTTAGCTGTTCAAATCCAAAGTTGTATTTAGAATCAGGGTATACACCTCTCGCAATTAGACGTAAACTACATAGGCATGTTATGTTTTATAAAATGGTCCATGGGGAAACCCTGACGTATCTGTCAGATCTGCTCCCTCAGCGAGTTGGTGAAAATAATCGGTATAACCTCAGAAACCAGAATGATTTTGTACCCTACTTGTGTCACACTGAATCATATTATCACTCATTTTTCCCTGCAACTACAAGAGAATGGAATGAACTACCTTTGTATGTAAGAAATGCTCAATCTGTAGGTGTTTTTAAGAAATTACTTCAAGACATTTTGTTTACCACTAAGCCACCCTTATGGTTTTATTGTAGCAGTACGAGAGAGGGTAGTATTTTCCATAGTCGTTTACGGAACGGCTGCAGTGGTTTAAACCATCATTTATATGTTAATCATGTGATTGAAAATCCAAGTTGTCAATTTTGTCTGCTAAATGGGATTGAAGATTCTTTTCATTATTTCTTCGACTGTACTCGCTTTATTCAACAGCGATATGAATTGTTTCATGAACTCCATCTTCGATTCCCACCCCCCTTCATATTTACACTTCAAGATTTCCTCTTTGGTAGAGAGACACTGTCTCTGTCTGACAATAATTTTATATTCAAAAAAGTACAGAAGTTTATTGTAAAAACTAAACGCTTTTCACGAATTTGATTTTTCTTAAGGTGTTCTTAAGGTTCCACAGAAATTTTTCCTCTTTACGCTATGTTCTTTGTGCCGACATTCAAAACTGTAAAATTGTAGTTGTAGGGGCCATAGGATTTAAGCATTGTTTTGCTTTTTTATGTCCCCTTTTCCAAAAATGTATTTGTATTTTTCTATTTGTCTGAATAAAGATATATATATAAAAAAAAATGCGGGTAGACCAAGGTGGGGAGGATGTTCCGATCCGTTCCAAATACGGGCGACTCGCTCAAAAGCTGCGGCGATTTGTCCATGATCAACACACACCGCGACGGTATGTCCAGAACTAAGTACACATGTGTGAGTAATGTGTAGTGTCATGTGTATACAATGTCGATTAAATGATTTGTAAATTGTACTGTTTTTTCTATATCTGCCACGTGCAATTGTTTTTTTGTCCTCCGCCGGCTACGGGCTGCGACATATGTTATTGTTTATTTCATTGAAATTGAATTCACCTAGTGGTGGTATCTGTAAGTTTTTCAAGATTTTACTTATTTGATAGTAAGCATGAAACCTGTAAAATGATCTCATCATTGGATCACTGTGGTTTAAATGGTCTTTAATTGAAATCCCACAACCAGTTGTTGCAAACCATACAGCCATGTTAAATTGGTTCTGATAAAAAGATAATAGGTTATTCATCAGTGTTCAGGCGTTATCCTGACCCGAGTAAAATAATAGGACTGTATGTGACTAAGAGACGAAAATAACAAACATAATAAAGTTCCAAGACTCACCCTTGTTGTCTTCTATACTTTAGTCGACCATTTCAGTGTCTATCTAGCCGCATGTGGAGTGGCTGGCTCGAAGCTGCCAACATTCATCCTGCTGCTGTCCACATACGTTTTATATATATATATATATATGTATACAAGTTCCAATCCACGAATTGATAGAATCATGAATTCAATGAATAACGAGCACTACGCGAACGTAACAATTATGGAGGCGGTGGCGTTCCGTAAGTTAATAAATGTACAAAGCAAACTAATTTAATCACGGAACCGCGAACGATGCGGTTACTCAAAGACAACTTCTAATGATCAACGACAAACACGATATAAGACAAAGTTTATACATAAACGGACATGTTAAAAGCCGGAGACGCGCCGAGCTAGCTCGAAAATAAATAAATCAACACGTGCATCGGCCCGCGAAAAGGTCAAGGTTCAATGCAACGCATCACGAACATAGGCAGGCGGCGGTCCCGCGAAAACTCGAAATGATACTGATTATAAACGGCGATCACTAAGAAAACACATGAAGATGACTTCTAAAACAACACAATGCGGTTTCTCTAATGGTTAATCCTCCTGAAGAATATCACAAATCCGTGAACTGAATCGAATAAAGGTCTAAAGAAATCACTAATTAAAGGAGCAAACGCTAGTCCCATGAAAGTCCGCCATAACTTTTTTCTCCTCTCTCTCCGGCTATTTTTAGCTCATAATGTAACTGTGACGACGTGACCCAGATTCCGCTCAGCCGTCACTCGCCCCAACATGCTCCCCTCCGTGGCTTGACTCCGGGGAGTCAAACACCCTATTCTTGTTGGAGTCTCTTACGTTGAGTGGACACAACCTGCTTATCGGTCGTACAAAAGTCTTTCCGCCCGATAGCACTCTCACACTTCGAACGTGCCCATCCTGACATGGCAGGGTCACTACTACTCTACCCAATGGCCATCTCCCTTTTGGGTTATGTGGATCCGCAACGATCACTATATCGTCCACTTGCATGTCGTCCTTTTCATCGACCCACTTTCCTCGCATCTGCAGGAGGTTCAGGAATTCTTTGTTCCATCGAGTCCACACCTGGCCAATCAGCTCTTGAGTATATCTCCTCTGATGCCTGGGGTCACAGGCAACTTCTTCTGGCACTCTCAGTGCTAATTGTCCTCCCGCTTGTCCTATAAGGAAGTGATTAGGAGTAAGGACATCTTCGTCCTTGGGATCTCCGCTACAATATGTGAGTGGCCGAGAATTCATCCTGCCCCCTTCCTTGATAAGGGCTGTCTGGAATTCCTCTTCGGTGACTCGGGCCTCTCCGAGTATTGCCTTGAGAGCACGCTTCACCGACTTTACCATTGCTTTAAACAGACCCCCATGATGAGATCCCCATGGGGGGTTGGGGGGTTGAAGTCCCACTTTATGCCGACGTTCGCAGCTTTGTCCACAATCCGATTTTTATCTAGCGCATGCACAAGCTCTCGCAGCTCGCGTTCACCGCCTACAAAGTTAGTTCCGTTGTCTGATACGACGAGCTCAGGCTTTCCACGACGAGCGACCATACGCGAAAATGCGCATAAAAACGTGTCAGTGTCCAATGTGAATGCGACCTCAAGGTGAATGGCGCGTGATGTCGTACATGTAAATAAGTAAATCCAGCGCTTCTCAGAACATCGGCGTGTTATTCTAACGAGAAACGGACCTGCGTAATCAATCCCAACTTGCGCAAAGGCTCGCAGCGGAACAGTGACACGGTATTCCGGCAACAGTGCCATTTCTTGTGTTTTGGGTTTTTTCCTCCGTTCGATGCATTTCAAACACTCCCGACCTACGCGTTTGACTTCTTCTCGTCCGTTGACGATCCAGTATTTCTGTCTGATTTCCGCTAAGATAGCATTGGTCCCCTTTGCATGCTTCCCATCAGTCTCTGATGAGCAAGGTAGTGAGATGATTCCGTGGCGGCAGAATATACGGATGTTTGGCATTGTATGGGAGATTTGAGCTTTGCAACCGTCCCCCTACTCGAAGTATTCCATTTTGATCTAAGAATGGCATCAATAGTTTCAAAGGTTTAACAGGACATGAATTGCCCTTTTTTAGCGCTGTGATTATCGCTTTGTAGTGCTCATGTTGCACTTGGCGAATGATAACTTCCTCAGCTGATTCCAGCTCCTGTACACTGAGGATGGGGTCAGGCCTCTTCTGGCCTCTGGGTTTGACTCTGAGCAACCTGATGAAACGTAACACCCTGGCTGTCACTCTAACAAGCCTAGTCCAACTTGTGTATCGACTACAATCGATGGGGAACTCCAAAACTCCTCCTGTGTCTGCAACTGAAGCTGTCGACACTGCACTGGTAACCATAGATCCTACTTTGTCCTTTTTTACCTCCTCTCTAGCTGGTGCAGACAATTCCTCAGAAGTAATGCGAGTTTGTGGCCATTCTTCTTCCCCTTCATGAAGAAAGTTCGTTCCTTCGGTCCATAGCTGTTCCTCGATCAGGTTATCCATACTTTTCCCACGAGTTGCGAGATCAGCTGGATTGACTGTTCCTGGCACGTGTCGCCACTGGGTTGGGTTCGAGTGCTCCTGAATCTCTCCGATCCTATGTGACACGAAGGGCTTGTATCTTCTCGACTGGCCACGAATCCAATGGATGACATCCATGCTATCTGTCCAGAAGAGCAGGACATCGACTTTCAAGAGGTCATTGACTTTCAAAGCTAGCAAAAGGCCTAGGACAGCCCCCATCAGCTCTAATCGAGGTATGCTAACTGATTTCAATGGCGTCACGCGAGCTTTGGCTAAGACGATTCTAACGGTGACAGACCCAGTCTGGTAGGTGCATCTCAAATATACGACGGCCACATATGCCATGCTCGAGGGGTCCGTGAAAGTGTGGATCTCTGTCGAAATAGGCTGGTCTCTTGCCGATTTTAAGCACCTCGTGATTTCATAGCTTCCAACCTTGGGCAACTCCTCCACCCATGCTCAAACCTGCTTGTCAAGTGCGTTCGGAAACTGCTCATCCCAGCCTAGTCCTATCCAGGCATGTTGGAGCAGCATCTTTGCCATTATAACAAAAGGTGCGAGGAGTTGCAACGGGTCAAACAGCCTGGCTATAAGACTCAGCAGCATTCTCTTCGTGATGACTTCCAAATCCGGTGGTGTGTATGAGTACCCGAAAACATCCTTTTCGTCGTCCCACTTAACCCCCAAGGTCTTTATACTGGGTAGTTCCGATTCCTCTAGATCTAGTATAGTTGGGGCTCGATCTTCGACTGGTACATCTCTGAGAACTTCTGGGCTGTTACTGCACCACTTGCATATGCGACATCCAGCTTTTAGAAGTAACTCAGTGAGCTCCCGTCGCAACCTAACGATCTCTTCGACTGTGTCCAAGGAAGACATGGCATCATCCATGTAAATAGAGTTTTGACACGTGTCTGCAGCCAAAGGAAACTCTGCCTGATTCTTCTCTGCATTAAATCGAATCACATACTGTGCTAAGAAGGGGGATGCCCTGTCTCCAAATAGCAGCCTCGAAGCTTCATAGACCAGGATGGGCGAATCTGTGTCCAAGTCCCGCCACAAAATGCGATGGAAACGTCGATCCTCCTCTTTCAGTATGATTTGACTAAACATTTCTTTAATATCACCGACGAGGGCGACCACTCCCCTCCAAAATGTGACCAAAATGTCAACAATTTCCAACTGAAGCTTGGGCCCAGGCAGCATTTCTTCATTCAGGCTTTTGCCTTCGTATGTGGCAGCGCCATCATACACAACACGAACTTTTGTGGTTACACAATCTTCCTTAACCACACCAAAATGGGGTAAATACCAACTAGGCTTATAAATGTCACCTTTTGGTACCTCTTGGATGTATCCTTTCCGGATGTTTTCCCTGAACACCTCTTTGTAACGATCAGCTATCTCAGGTTTTCTCCGTAGAGAGTTCTCCAGGCTTCGTAGCCTCCTCTCTGCTGCCAGCCTGTTGTCTGGCAAAGACGGACGTTCCTGTTTCCAGGGTATTCCTATCTCATATCTATCCCCCGAGTTTTTCAAGGAGTCTGAGGCTTTCCTGACGGCCAACTTTTCATCAGGTGTCATATCCGTCTCATCCTGTTTTGGTGTGATAACACCCATGTTCCACAGGTTCCGAAGCTGAGTGTCAACAATTTTCTCAGACTCAGTTGAGGTGGCACTTCAATAGGTCTTCGCGAAATATGTCCACATTCTGGCCCCTTCTTCTGTAGGTTCTAGCGGTCCCACACAGGTCGAGCCTAACGGAGTCTTGCGGGCGATAGGATCTCCCTTCTCGCCACATCTTTCCTCCAGTGCTAGCATAAGTTCCGGGTGATCCGATCCGATGACGATGTCTACTCTTTTTTGCCTGGCAACCTTTTGAAACACAATGCCACGGAGATGCTCCCAGTTTCCTTGCAAAGATCTCCAATCTGGTAAATGCAATCCCTCGCATAGAGAGTCTAGTGTACGTACCCCCAGTCTGCACTTCATGTCTCCGTCCAAGCTTTCGATTTCGATAGTCACTAAGCCGCTCGGTACGGTAGTCCCTGCAGTGCCCCGATCGACAAGAGTGGACATGGTGAGATCAGTGGGATTCTTGATTTTTTTTCCTACTGCCTCGGCGATTTCAGCGCGGATATACGATGAATCTGATCCGTCGTCTAAAAAGGCATTTACGCGATTTCAATGGTTATCTTTTCGATAAGATTAACCGGTAGAATCCGCAGGCCGACACGAGTGGTTTTCACCTTTCCATCTCTCCCTAGACCGAAACTACTATGTGTCTTTCCTGGAGTGGTGGATTTTGCCTGTGGCTCCTTTTGTCCCTCTTTAAGCGGGTGTAGCGTCAGATGGTGCGACTTTTCACAACCCTCAGCAGTACACTTTTTACTATATTTGCTGTTTTTGCCTACCTGTCCAACATATTGGCATCGATAACAGATTTTGTGAGTCTTCGCAAGATCCCAGCGTTCCGGGACCGATGACTGCTTCCACTTATAGCAGTTAGCTACTCCATGCTTCCCCTGACATAGGGGGCATCCTGTGTACTCTTTTGATTGACTTGAAGGAGCAGCGGGTACAGCTGTCTCTGGTGGCTTTGACTCTGCCACATTCGAATGACTATGATTTGGTTTCGATTGGCCTCCTTTTTGGCTCTTGTAAGGTCCCTCGCGACCTTTCTCCGCTTTCTTCTTCCTAAATGGTTCCTTTAGCTCCGCCATTTCCAATCTTATGGCGACCTGACGATTCAACCACTTGGTGAAGCGGAGTAATCCGTCTTTTTCTTTGTCAGTCCGAGTGTCATTTTGGTATTGGATGAGGAAACGGTCTGGCATCTTTTGCAAAACGCTGGTATAAAGTGCAGTGTTTCCCTCAAGCTCTGTCTCATGCCCAGCATCCTTCATTTTTGCCACAATGTCGTATGTCTTGTTGAAGAAGCTTGCTAGCTCCTTTAGGTCGTCCTCTTTTAATGGTAAAGTAGCCGTGATGGAGTCGATGTGCTTACTCAAATCTCTCTTTTCCCCACCATATCGCTGCTGCAGCTTGACGACCGCCATTTCATACTGTACTTTAGTATATCCTAGATGTTCAACTAACTCAAAGGCAGGTCCTTTGAGGCAATCTTTCAGCATCACCATCTTGAACTTGTAGGGTAGGTTCTCTGAATGGACGAAGACAGTGAACTGTTCCCACCAATCTTGAAAGGTCCCTCTATCCCCATAGAATCTAGGGAGAGCAGGCTTGGCTAGGCCTTGGAAAAACCGTCTCACTGCTTCGCCATAAGCTCCTGGTGAGGGGTCATCGTCATCTGGCTCAGTTTCCTGTCTAGGTGTGGACAGCAGGATGTCTGCTCTATCTATTGGTGACAACTTTGGGCTTGGCAGCTCCAACTTTCTATCGATAGGGGCGACATTACGTCCCATCCGAGCCACCTTAGGATCTACATATGCGTAATTCTCAGGGGTGGACATAGGCCTTGTTGTCGTAAGTCCATAATCTGGCGACTCCTGGTTCACTGAATTTGTTCGGGCTGTGGCGTTTTTGGCCTAGCTGATCTAAATGATCCATGGTCACTTAATGAAGGATCCGAGGAACTAGTTTAGGCAAATGTTACTGATTTTTTCGTTTGTTCCTCGGCAGGTTCTTCTTCGGCGAATATTCTTTCCTTCTCTAGAATGGGGGGGGGGGGGGGGTCGGACCAAGTCCCTTGCTATCTGATCCTGAGCATCCTTGACTTTCACTTTAGTATCTTTTAACACCGTGAGTGCGTTGTCTGCCTCGAATGGATGCATTTGTTCCCCGCCAGCATCCAGGAGCCTCTCAGTGGCCGCCTTCAGTTCCCCAAACGATTTTTCGAGGCGTTCATTCAATGTTTTCAATACAGGTTTTTCTTCTTCATACCTGCCTAAAATTGCCGCCTTTTTAACGTGACGATCGATATCCTTCCTTATCCTGTCTCTTTCAGTCATAAGTCCCTTGCTATCTGATCCTGAGCATCCTTGACTTTCACTTTAGTATCTTCTAACACCGTGAGTGCGTTGTCTGCCTCGAATGGATGCATTTGTTCCCGGCCAGCATCCAGGAGCCTCTCAGTGGCCGCCTTCAGTTCCCCAAACGATTTTTCGAGGCGTTCATTCAATGTTTTCAATACAGGTTTTTCTTCTTCATACCTGCCTAAACTTGCCGCCTTTTTAACGTGACGATTGATATCCTTCCTTATACTGTCTCTTTCAGTCATAAGGCGATCAAGATAAAGTGATGACGACGAGGGCGTAGAAGAACCCCTATAACGATCAAGTAGAAAGTCTTTAAAGGCCATATATCTAGGTTTGAAAACATGCTTGATACTCATGAAATATGTTGAGGGTTAAAAAAACAAGATCCCAGACATTAAAAAAATTCTAATAATAAAGTCATTATTTAGTTATTTCAATTTTCAATTTTAAACTATTTGAATTTCCCACCACACACACCTTTAGATTAGTTCCACATGTGGCCGCTAGGGATTTTTTGATGACGTAGATCAGGCTAGTCAGAACAAAGGAAGATGGCTTCCGCATACAGTTCAGAGAGTGAGAGCAGTGAATTTGAGGATGTTTTAGTCGATACAGAAGGATATTTAAACGTTGAGCCGTACATGTTCGAGCCATTAATATCACTAGATCATAATGCGGTATCACAAGCCCCAATAGGGCCTACACATTATGTATAACAACCGACATCAGCAGCCTCGGGCATTAAATGCAATTGACATGGTTGTGTAGCCACTGTACAGTGGATGACATGTGCCATTTGGGTAGTACGAGTGTTCTATGCATCAGCAGTGTATAAATCATGAAATAGTGTTCAACTCACTTCTTGATGTTTACGTTTTTTGGCTAACGAACGTTCCTTTGGAGGCTGTCGCATGTAAGTGGGGTTGGTCAAATCGAATACAGATGAAACAGCTGTTTTTAACAAGTGGCATTTAATATTCAGTTGGATGCAGATATCCGGCTTCATGTGATAATCCGTATCGATAAAGTGATCACTGCAAAGTTTGGCCGAAGGCCCAGGCTTCCAACACTCCAAACGTTTGCACTTCCGAATCCACAGCTTCCTCCTCTCTCGTTCAACTGGCTTTGGAAATTCATGAAAATGGGTCCCATCCGTCATTCGATTGTTCTTTGTGCTATCCTTGACACAATTCGGAGCCACACAATACACCATAGTGAATGAAACACATTACTTCCAGGTGTGCATAATTAATTAAGGCCCTCCTGCTTTTATGATTGCATGACATGTACAGATAGCCTGATCTACATCACAACTTTTGCTGAACCCGCCGCCTGGCTCTTACAAGCCAGTTGCTAGCCTGATTAGGTAATCAAGTTGTCAAACACATAATTGGCTATATCTTCAAAATGGATGGAGCTAATTGCATTTGGTTTTTCTGTATTGTATAAAGTGTTAGGTACACTTTTGAAATCGTCTTACAGCAGAAAATGGCAAAAAACCTGGAGTTATGGCCTTTAAGATGACTGGGGAGTTTTCGATCTTCTCTCCTTGGTCTATCCATCTTTTTCTTTTTTCCGTAGCCCTCACCGTATGAGGATTGAAGAAAGAGATTGGAAACACAGGTTTCAACAATACAGCTAATGTAAGTCGTGGCGACCCGGGGTTAGCGACTATCCAATCACCAAATCCTAAATCCACAATAAGACACCCTGGGTTAGTAACTATCCAACCACAAGGTAACGATTCGATATTCGAGGAATGATGCTGTTATCCTATCTCCAATTCTTCAATATCATACATACAATGAGTCAGGCTGGTAGTCTATCCAGCCATGAACTATCAATCCTGGGCTGGCCTCTATCCAACCACAGGCTATGCAGACTACGAAATATAATACTAAATCCTTGTTGGATAGCACACCAATACTGGCTCATTTATTTACTGTAGGGACACTTATCTATTAAACCCTACTGATACTGCTCTGCACTTACTGAAGTGATACAGTTGTTGACCTTCTGCTGTGGTGACGTGAATCTCATCACATGATATACTGTGCCTTTCAAGTTTGACAATAATGTTCCTGTCGTGCTTAAAGGTATACACAGTACTTGGGTTCTGCCTCGCAAATCTCTGTAATAATGTGTTGTACCTAGATTTCTTTTCATCGAACTCAGACTGGCTGCATTGTATGGTACGCCGTCGATTGATGGCCTGGATTAATACGATAAACCAAACTGATGTTTGGTTTAATAGTTCATCGCACAAGTCGCGAATCTTATCCAATATGGCCTCCGGGGGCGAGTGGTTTGTCAAATCGTTGGTACCTACTTCCAAGATCAAAAGTTCCGGGTGTAACCTTGCCACACTGTCTCTTATGTATTCAGTACCTTCTCTGTCCAATAAACACAAACCACTGCGTCCTTGCAGGTATATTTTATGCTGGATTCCTAAACCAAAGTTTGCGCTAAAATCCGTATAAATTCCATAGTCAGTTGCTAGGTTGTATGTCAAGAGGTATCTTCTGTACCTCTGCACGAAGGAATGTCCTGATATCAAGATTCTCATTAGAAGGTCTTAAGTTTCCTATTCTGTGGTATATATATAATCAAATCCGGTCGGAGAGACCACGTGTTCAGGCGTTATCCTGACTCTAGTAAAATAATAGGACTGTATGTGACTAAGAGACGAAAATAACAAACATGATAAAGTTCCAAGACTCACCCTTGTTGTCTTCTATACTTTAGTCGACTATTCCAGTGTCTATCTAGCCGCATGTGGAGTGGCTGGCTCGAAGCTGCCAACATTCATCCTGCTGCTGTCCACAGACGTTTTATATATATATATATGTACACAAGTTCCAATCCATGAATTGATAGAATCATGAATTCGACGAATAACGAGCACTACGCGAACGTAACGATTATGGCGGCGGTAGCGTTCCGTAAGTTATTAAATGTACAAAGTAAACTAATTTAATCACGGAACCGCGAACGATGCGGTTACTCAAAGACAACTTCTAATGATCAACGACAAACACGATATAAGACAAAGTTTATACATAAACGGACATGTAAAAAGCCGGAGACGCGCCGAGCTAGCTCGAAAATAAATAAATCAACACGTGCATCGGTCCGCGAAAAGGTCAAGGTTCAATGCAACGCATCACGAACATAGGCAGGTGGCGGTCCCGCGAAAACTCGAAATGATACTGATTATAAACGGCGATCACTAAGAAAACACATGAAGATGACTTCTAAAACAGCACAATACGGTTTCTCTAAGGGTTAATCCTCCTGAAGAATATCACAAATACGTGAACTGAATCGAATAAAGGTCTAAAAAAATCACTAATTGAAGGAGCAAACGCTAGTCCCATGAAAGTCTGCCATAACTTTTTTCTCCTCTCTCTCCAGCTATTTTTAGCTCATAATGCAACTATGACGACGTGACCCAGATTCCGCTCAGCCGTCACTCGCTGCGGGTTGTACCTCAATAGCACAGCCTTTAGATGTGTCTGTTATGGCTTCGTTTTCGAAACATGCCAGGAAAGAATGGAAGGACTGGAAAAGTAGAAACACTAATGAACAGGGTGCCTGTGACCAGATTTCCTTAGTTAATGTGATCAACATTGTCAGTCGGGCATGGGAAGCAGTGGAGGTCCAGGTCGTCGTCAATGGCTTTGAGACGGCTTTTCGTCCAGACAACATTGACGAAGGACCGCTGTTCGGGTTAGGACCCGAACAAGGGATAGAACATTGACTCCACACAACACAAGTGGTTTCCATATATAAAGTATATTTGTATTAGAATCGAATCCGAGCATGGAATCCGAGAAGAAGTGAAGTCCTACTAGAATCCTGGGTGAACTCAGGCTAGGGTACGCGTAGTCTTGTCTGTTCCTATCGATAATTACGATGAGAGAAGACGTATTAGATTTATATTAACCAACAGACGACGGTCACAAAAGTCTTTGACCCAGAAATATAGAATAAAGTTGAGGAAGATCTCCTTTTGGATTAGGCGGCCATGGCTGCGGGGCGCGAGTGCGCATGCCCACAGTCAGAATAATGTAAGGTTGAAAATATAGATGGCGAGAGCTCACCCAGGCCTAGTAAACGACAAAGAAGAAGAAAACCAGAACAAGCCCGCCCGCCCTGACAGAGTCAATCATACAGTAGTATTCTAAGTCAGGCCAAACCCCCCGATAAACAGGTGCATTAAACCCAAAGAACGAGAACTTGCAATTATGCAATTGCATAACTTGAAATATATAGATCATCCATGATGATATTCCATAAAGTGATGTTAGATAAAGTTCATAAATGACCGGATTGTCCAACCGCAGCGTAGTGAAGCATCACACGGTAAGTAAACGGTATAACAGTATGAAAGTCCATGCGAATATTTACTGGTTATACGCAAGGGAAACCAGTATTTCCGGTAAAGTTCATATGTGAGGACCGCATTGTCCATATTATATAGTCCATCTTGGCTAAGGGACGCATGGTGGAAGAAAGCGATCAGACGAAGCATAATGGCGCAAAATGAAAAGCAATGAAGTTACCAGAATTTGGCTCTAAGATAGAGCGCTTTTTTAACAAGGTTTTCTGGCCATTTGCTTTCCGTCCTCGCACTCTCCTCAGGTATGCACACCTTGTTAGCCGGTCGTACGTAGGTGCCATCAGCTGTCTTGACCTTCACCGTCCGAATGATTCCGTCGTCTCCAGGGTAGACTTGGATTACTCTGGCAAGAGTCCAGGATCCTCGGGGCAGCTTATCATCGACTAGGGTGACAAGATCACCAGCAGCAACTATCTCACCATCCCGACGCCATTTGGAGCGTAGCGTCAAGGTGGTGAGGTACTCCTTCAGCCATCTCTGGTTGACTCGGTTGGCTACCACTTGTACACGCTTCCATCTCTGGCGGCTGTTGATATCACGGTCGTCATCTCGGCAAGGTGACAGCCCCTCGGCGGCACGCCCAAAGATGAAGTGATTGGGCATCAGGGCCTCGAAGTCGTTGACATCTTCGCTAGAGTAGGTCAAAGGCCTATTGTTGACTATGGCCTGGACCTCCACTAGAGCAGTTCTCAGGACAGCCTCGCTAACTTGGACATTAGCGATCACAGTTGACAGGGCCTTCTTCACGGATCTGACGAGGCGCTCCCAGGCACCACCGAAGTGTGGCCCTGTCGGCGGATTGAAGTACCATTCTATCTTCAGTGGCGTGACGTACTGTAGTATCTTGTCATGGTCAAGCTGTTGAAGACATCGACGCAATTCTGTATTCGCCCCGACGAAATTTGTCCCGTTATCGCTGAAGATTCTTCTTGGTTGTGATCTCATGCCAATAAATCGACGCAGGCATAGTAGAAAGTCGTCTGTAGACAGGGAATCCGCTAGTTCGAGGTGGACGGCTCTGACACTCATACAAGTGAAAAGACACCCCCAGCGCTTCACTGAAGACCTCCGCTGTGTGACTACAATTGGGCCAAAGTAGTCAATCCCCGTATGGTAGAAGGCGCCAGCAGCAGCATTGAGTCGGCAGGTGGGTAGATCGGCCATCTTAGGCTGAACGGGCTTCAGGCGTTTCCTCCGACATGTAATACAATCCTTAATGACCGATCTAGCCGTGGTCCTTCCCTGTACAGGCCAGTACTTCTGTCGTGTCTCAGCTATTAGTTGTTCCCTTCCACAGTGGGCTTGTGACGAGTGGATGTCTTGTAGTAACAGCTTGGTCAGACGATTTCTCGGTAGCAGCAACTGATGCTTGGCTTCTTGATTGATATCTGCTTTCCTTAGCCAGCCACCTACGCGTAGATGGATCCCATCATGAAACGGCTGCAGTGGCGACAATGGATGCTTTGGGCTAAGCATACCATTTTCCTTTAGCTCTCTCCAGGCCTCGGGATAGGCCTCCCTTTGTGCGTGCTGTATCCACAGATGCTCAGCGTCCTCCCACTCCTCTGCTGTTATCTCTGATGATGTAATGGCCTTTACTCCAAGTCTTGGCAATTTTGACGCAAAGTTCCGGTAGGCCCTCAGGATCCACGCTGTTCTTCTGACTAGACCTCGCCATGTGCTGAAATAATCCACCTTCACCAATGATGCGATTTCGAATTCGTATCGATAGATGAACTTCTCAGATTTCTCTCCGATCAGCAAGACTGAGGCAGTAGCGGCTTTCCTCACTTCAGGGTCATCAGGTTTCAGTTGGCTGTTCGGGATGACCTGTTCAGGCCAATCTTGCTCATCTTTTGATAGGAACGTTGGTCCTGTAAACCAAGCGTGTTCCATGGTCAGGTCATCAGCCTTCATCCCCCGTGAGCAATAGTCCGCTGGATTCTGGGCAGTTTGGATGTATCTCCATTCCTCAAATTGGGTGAACTCCCTTATCTCTGCCACACGATTTCCGATGAATGGTTTGAACCTCTTGCTTTCATTGCGTATGTAGGCGAGTACTGTGGTGGAGTCCGTCCAAATTATTCGTCTCGTGATATTGATTGGTTGCAACTCCCTCATCAACGTTTCAGCTAGCCTGACTGCCAATACTGCTCCCTGTAGTTCCAGCCTTGGAATCGAGAGTTGAGGCTTTATTGGCGCTACATGCGTCTTCGCTGCGAGGAATGAGCACACGATCCTTCCCCCCTCCAAAGTATAGCGTAGGAAGGCCGAACAACCGAAAGCCATTTCGGATGAGTCGCTGAATATCAACAACATGACGTTCTTGGCATCGGTGGAGAATTCTGGGTGATGACGTGGTATCTTCAGCAATCGAATCTTGGGAAGTTCTGTCAGCCACGCTGTCCATTGCTTCAACAGGTCAGCTGGGATCTGCTCATCCCAAGTGATGATTCTCCTCCAAATCTCCTGGATCAGACATTTGGCTCTCACAGTAAAGGGTGCCAAATAGCCGCAGGGATCGAAGATACTGCTGGCAGTGCTTAAGACTTGTCTCTCAGTACTGCCCTTTGACTTGACCTCGGCGCCGAAAACAAAGTAGTCCTCTCCTACGTCCCATCCGACACCAAGTGCTCGCTGCACCCGACCGAATTCAATAGGTCCAGGGGGCTGGATGGCCCTCTCTGTCTCTGGGATGTGTTGCATGACCTCTTTGGAGTTAGAGATGAACTTGTGAACTCTCCATCCACCCCTTTTCCCCAGCTCGATTACCTCATCTACAAAGCTCATCGCTACTGTAACAGACTGGATGCTCGAAACGAGATCGTCCATGTAATAGTCTTTCAGGTAAGCTTGTATAACCATCTTGGAGAAAGCGTTGATGTTATCTTCAGCTGTGCGACGTAAGGCGTAGTTACAACAGGTTGGGGAGTCCTTTGAGCCAAATATGTGAACAACCATCATCCAGGTGTCCGGTGGTCCGGGTGAGGTAGGGTCTTCTTTCCAAAGGAACCGCAATGAGTCAGCATCACTCCTTGGCACGTATACCTGGTGAAACATACCCTCGATGTCTCCAACCACAGCGACCCGGTATAGCCTAAACCGTTGCAACACTCCGAAAAGGTTATTCAGCAAGTCTGGTCCGGTGAGGAGGCTGTCATTTAGCGATTGACCTTGAAACTCGGAAGCCGTGTCGAAGACAACTCTAACCTTTCCTGTTTTGTTCGGATTAGTCACGCCGTGATGTGGAATATACCATGTCCTCTCGGAAGATTTCGCCTTCTCTTCTTGGGTCAGTTTCACTGCGTGTCCTTTACTGATGTAACCCTCCATGGTTTTCATATACATCCTCTTACACTCAGGATCTCTGTGAAGACGTCTCTCTAGGCTGTTGTACCGGCGCATAGCTACAGCAAAGTTGTTGGGTAATGTCAATTCATCCGACTTCCACAGCATGGGAACTTCATAGTGACCATTTTCCAACAGACTGGTTTTCTCCTTTAACTGTTTAGCTGCCGCCCTATCCTGCAGTGACATCGGCTCCGATTCACTGCATGTAGTGCCGAACGACTCTGTATTCCAAAATCGCTCGACACTCTCGAGCAGCTGGTCGTCTTTCTTGAGAGTGCAGAGTATCTTTTTAGAGACACGATCTACTTTTGACTTTTCTGTCAATCCAATGATGGACCAGCCTAGTTGAGAGCGTGTTCCGTACGGCTGGTGCTTGTTTCCAATCACCACTTCGTTGGTTATATGTGCCTCTGGAACATTCGCGCCGATGAGTAGTTTAACATCTGAAGCATCAATATCTCTCAGTGGCAGATGTGACAGATGTTCCCACTCGGGCTGTATCTTCTGTGGCGGCGTCTCAAAGCTCGCAATGTCTAAAATCCTGGCATCAACTACACTCAAGGGTTTTGCATCAGGATCATCCACGGACTTCACTTGGAATGATACGATATGTGACGTCTTGGTAACATCTGGTCCGAGAGTCTTGAGCGTAAGTGGAACTGAGCGACCTTTCAAATTCAGCTGTTCCGCCAATGAGCTCTGGATGACAGTAATCTCGCTGGCGGAGTCCAATAGAGCGACAGTTCTCACGGTAATTCCATTCTTGGAGACAATAACTGGCACGAGAGGAAAACAAGTCTGCAAATCCCTTCCTCTATCCCTCCAATCTCCTTTTGACGAAGTCAATATGGTAGTGTTTACAGTCTTTTCAGCGGGACTATCATTTGTTCCTTCAGGCGGGATATGAAGCATCGTGTGATGTTTTCTACCACAGCCGTCTACCTGACATCGAACAGTAGACTTGCAGTTCTTAACTCTGTGTGGCTTGAGGCAGTTGTAACATACATTCAGCTGCTTTGCATCTTTCCTTCTGTCCGCGACAGATTTCTTGGTGAAAACGTTACACTTGTGAAGCGGATGTTGTTCGACTTTACACAAAGAGCATAGCTTCTGTGTCTTCTTGTCTGATGGGTCAGAACGTCTCTCACCAGCTGCAGGTGTAGAAGTTGTACCCGAATTTGATCCTGCAGGCTCGAGTCGTTGATCACCTTGACCACTCTTCTTCGGCTGAGACGTTGTCCTCACCGCTGATTCTGTTGTACTTGTCTTCAACACGACTTTCTCCTTGCCTGAGACTTGAGTATTCGTCTTGTCTTTGTTGTCCCGCCGTCGGATAGCATACGGATTGTATTCGGCGGCAACGCATTGTCCCAACCAATCTTTAAAATCTATGAGATTCGGCTGTCGTTGTTGGGACACTTTGGTGATATAGCGGTTCCAATGCGTAATCCGATCTCCAGGA
This sequence comes from Lineus longissimus, assembly GCF_910592395.1. Classification (NCBI taxonomy): domain Eukaryota; kingdom Metazoa; phylum Nemertea; class Pilidiophora; order Heteronemertea; family Lineidae; genus Lineus; species Lineus longissimus. The sequence continues at coordinate 13,333,204 of NC_088315.1, forward strand.
ATCCGTCTAGCTACCCTCATCAGCACATCTGTACCCGTAATATCAGATAGATATCCTAGTGACGTCAGAGTGCTGATACAATCACGTACTCCCGTGTAGAGATTCCTCAGTGACGACGCATTAGCAGACTGTAGGACGGGACCATTAGTTATCTTCTCCAGATAAGCCGATGCAACTTTGTGTCTATGCCCAAACTGTGCCTTGAGTTCCTTCAAAGCCTGAGCGTAGTATCTCCCTGAGTGAGAAATTCCTTGGATAAATCGCTTGGCCTCTCCCTCCAAATGGCTGATAAGTAGGTCCATCCTTCGATTGTCCGACAGTCCTGGTTTCGTATGTACCTGCGCATAGAAAAGTTCAATAAACTTAGGCCAGTTTATAGGACTCCCATCAAATTTCGGAATCGAAACAGGAGGAAGGTCTTTTTCCGAATTCAGACGGACAATAGACTGCAACAGTGACGACATTGTACCATCACTAGCATCCCCGGCATCTAACTTGGTCTCTTTCCCTATCTCCAAGCCAGAAATCCATCCATCCACTGCATCCTTCGACTGCGAACTCGGCGTAAATTCCGGCGTAATTCCGGTAGATATCTTGTGTACACCATCTCCATATGACGTAATTCCGGTGGTCCAACCATCTCCAGTAGGTGTCACTCCAGTCGGCAACACACCCTGGGTCCAATCAACTCCAGGCGGCAACCATCCTGGTGGCACACCATACATGTACATCGCACCATCTCCGGAAGTCTGGTATCCAGGCGGCAGTTGCATCACAGGTGGCACACCATACATGTACATCGCACCATCTCCGGACGTCGAGCATCCATACCGCGGCACCCCAGGTTTCACACCATCCCCAAGCGGCATAAATCCAGGTGGCTGTTGAATCGCAGTCTTCACACCATGCTGGGTTGCACCATCTCCGGACGTCGGGCATCTATAACGCGGCACCCCAGGTTTCACACCCTGTGTCGCACCATCCCCATGCGGCATAAATCCAGGCGGAGGCTGCATCACAGTCTTCGAACCATTCTGTGTTGTACCATCTCCGGACGTCAGGCAACCAGGTACCCCAGGCTTCACATCTCGAGTTACTCCATCTCCGGGCGGCAGCACCTCAGGTTTCACACCCTGTGTCGCACCATCCCCGTGCGGCATAAATCCAGGTGGCGGCATCCCAGGCTTCACATCCTGAGTAATGCCATCTCCAGACGACTGCAATCCAGGCGGCGGCATTCTAGGCTTCATACCATCTCCAGGCTTCACCAATGGCGACATCCGTGACAACCCACCATCCCCTGGCTGGAACCTCGATGGGGACCGACGACCGGCTGATGAAAGTGACAGATCTGGTGGAGGAGGCGCTGGCTGCAAGTACAAGTTAGAAAATTTAGGATCCAATTGTGCAGTTTTCCGTGGCAAGAAGGCAGTTTTCCGTAGCATCCCCGACGTCAAACCATCTCCGGGCGGGAACGTAGCAGGTGTCACCCCATCTCCAGGTTTGGTGACGAACGATGTTACAGCCGGCTTTCCATTCCCTGACTTGGTTGCCACCAACGACATAGCAGAACGACTATCTCCAGTCTTGGCTACGAATGACGATACAACAGGCTTACTATCTCCAATCCTGGTCAATACCGTAGATGATGTCCCAGGTGTAGGATCCCCGGACACCGATGGCAGCATAGCGGGTGTATGAGTTCGATCAGGCTCAGACTTGATCACTGAACCATCGCATCCCTCCGTAGCATCCTCTACTTTGGCGGCGTCCGGCGGTATATCCGGCTTCTCGCCCTTTTCTGTATCGACATCTTCAGGAAGTTTGGAATCCTCTTCTGTTAGTCCAGATTCAGCTTCAGACTCCTCAGATTCAAGATCATCTTCCGATTCCTCTTCAATCTCTAACTTCCGATCACAATCACTGGTAATATGGCTGCAAGATCCCTCTGACCGTCGACTTTGATCTATCTGACTTGATTCAGGCTTCTCCACCTTGACTTCGATCTCCCCAACATTTTTCTCCGGCTTCCTGGCTGTGCTAACGATCCAATCCAGCACCCGACTCGAACTCAGAAGATCAGACTGAATACTAGTCCTTTTCTCGGAAGGATCCTCTCCTGACCTAGTATCCAAATGTTGAGTTATATTATCTAATATGTCCTCAGCATAGCCCTGCACCTGATTCTGCCAAGACTGGATCTTCATGAAAAATTCAGAGTCTTTTGCCAATTTAATATCGTCCGCAATCGAATCCATTTTAAGGACAGTATCTTTTATCCGCTCCTCGATCTGCCTGAGCAATGTTCTGCTTCCCCAGAGACTAATAATCTGTTCCGCCTTGTGAGCATTCCTAACCAATTTCTCCTTCAAGCCCTGTAATTCCACCTGAGATCGAAGACATCTATCCGTGGAAGAAGGCGGCAAGTAACTCCCAGTTTCATCGCATTCATAGGCATCAAGGTATGCTGGCCTACGTCGGTGCTCTCTACGTGGTCGATCCATGACTGATACTATGAGACTTTAATTCAGAAAAATAAAATCTCACCTCCGAACCGATCTATCAGCAACGTCTCCTATCCAACAAAGGAACATCAGCCTGTACCATCAGCGTAAAAGCGTCCTTAGTGATAATCTCGAAAATGATATCTGATCCAAAAGACCAACGACAGCAGTGCCTCCCGTAGTATAGGCCCAAGTAATGTGTCCGTTGTCCTTTGGCCTCAGCAAATTGTAAACTTTAATGCCTCAGCAACAGCGCCACCTAGTAGTTGAAACTCCTTGGTCCATAAAGTAGAGTCCAATACCGAAAAGTAAATCCAACAGGCAATTAACGCTCCCTATTGACAAGTAAGGCACTAAGTTTAGTTCAATACCACTAAAGAGATAATCATCACGACTGAAGCGCCATCTATCCGTCCACGAAGAAGTCCATGCATATATGTACCATTACCAAACTTAAAACTCACTTGGCAATGTTCAAAGTACTACCAAATTCCCATTCAGAAGTCACCTTCACCAAAACAATGACATTCTCCAAACCACAATGCCAATAAAGGTGATAAGTGTCGCCAATGGTAGTAGGCCCTTTCAAACAAGCAACAGTTTATAGTTGTACTCACTCGCCGATCCAAGTTTGACAGCTAAATCCACGTTTTATTCCGCATTCATTCCGATCAATAAAGCAGAGCGTCCGTGTGCTAAACCGTTGCGCGTATAGGCCGTATGTAGAATCCATGCATGTTGTAGAAATCTTCGAAAACAGCTGACTCCCAAAATGTGCTTATCCAGGCTTCGCACCTGTTAGATGACCGAAGTACCGCTTGCTGATTGGCTGACTGGTTCGTGACGTGCGTGACGTCGAAAGGTGAAAGTTCACTTGATCCGAAGACAAAATCTCGGGGTTCCGAGAAGCTCCGATATAACGCATAAACAGTCTATACTGCTAAAAATGATCCTTTGCTTCACACAAAAGGCAATAGGTTCCATCCAAAATTCATGAACTATAGTAGGCAACCTTGGAGTGAAGGTTGAGCCGCAGCCATGGCTCGATCGGTGACGTCATATGGGTGGCACTCGCTCGCATAATAATGAGGTGATATCAAAAACTAAATGTACATACCAATGTCCAAGTGAATGTAAAGTATCCGTGAAATCCAAATCCAATCCAAATCCAATGAATATAGTTCGTAACTTGCCAAAACGTGTAACTTCTAGCAAGGATTTTTGTGACTTTTGTTCGGGTTAGGACCCGAACAAGGGATAGAACATTGACTCCACACAACACAAGTGGTTTCCATATATAAAGTATATTTGTATTAGAATCGAATCCGAGCATGGAATCCGAGAAGAAGTGAAGTCCTACTAGAATCCTGGGTGAACTCAGGCTAGGGTACGCGTAGTCTTGTCTGTTCCTATCGATAATTACGATGAGAGAAGACGTATTAGATTTATATTAACCAACAGACGACGGTCACAAAAGTCTTTGACCCAGAAATATAGAATAAAGTTGAGGAAGATCTCCTTTTGGATTAGGCGGCCATGGCTGCGGGGCGCGAGTGCGCATGCCCACAGTCAGAATAATGTAAGGTTGAAAATATAGATGGCGAGAGCTCACCCAGGCCTAGTAAACGACAAAGAAGAAGAAAACCAATTACCTACCGATGGCAATGATGATCAGGAGGATGGAATGGCATTCCTTGACCCTGAACATGAACTGGATTAGACCTAGGTGTAAATGACCCCAGATAGGACTTCATTGAAAATGTCAAATCGTATTTGCTGGGTCACCCTGTATGTTGACATGTGGCTGGTTTTAGCCGTTCTACTCAATTAAACTGGTAAACCTCAGCAACAAACAGTACATGCGTGCTCTACAGAATCCAATTCAAGGTTTATTGTGTCCAGTCCCCAGGCCTCACAAAGCATTGTACACGCATGACATCACCGATGGGCTTTGCCGAAGAGAAACGCAAGGCGGGCACATGCAGTGCAGTTGTGACGCCTAGACCTTAGTCCAGCGAGTCATTGGCCCTTGTACATAAAGGAATAGTAAAGCCTATTCAGTACCGCGTGGAGTAGGTGGGTTTACTGTATTGTCTGTATCCTAGTATTGTCTGTCCTTACAAGATCGAGTCTAGAGTATACTACTTTATACCCTCAGTCCTATGTTATTACTATAAGGTCATCCAGCTGAGCGCCAGGCCCGTTGGCCTCTTGTTAGATTGTTAAAATTGGTTTAAACTGTCTTCTGAAATTTAGTTCTCTGTAGGTATGTTGTCTGTATGTATGTTGATGATGTCATGTGTCTATTTGTGTGGAATCTGGGAAAAGTTGTAAAACAGTATATAAAAAATTAGTACACTACAGTGCTTTAAGAAATATTTAGTCCCATTGTAGTATAAGAAGTTAAAAGTTTGTCTTGTTAACAACTGCAGAAATAGTGAGTGACATTAGAAAATTCTACACTATCATTGATTTGATGAACAGAGGAACTATGTAGACTTCATCGAATCTGTTGAAAGTTATGTGATACAGAAGTAAAATAAAGCCATGTGTAATAGTATAGTAAGAAGTCTAAGTGAATTAAAAAATCTCTCTCCCACAATAGTCAAAGTAAAGTTGTATAGATTAAAGAAAGAATAAGTTCAGTAAAGATATACTCTATAAGTTCGGATAACATTGCAATAGACAATGATACTGTAACGTCATATAAGTTAAGTTGAGTTAAGTGCTAATTCAGTTAAGTCCAGTAATTCAGAAATTTATATTGTGCTTTTCAGAAGTGCCGTAAATGTATAAGTATAAATGTAACAATGGATTCCCCAATAGGGGGAGAATGTTGCAGATTAAAATAAGGCCTATACTAATATATTATAACCACTGTAAAGTATGAGGCCTGTCCTGATTGGTGCTGCCACCTGTATAGTGGAATTATAACTAGTTTTAGAGAGTAAAGTGACTTAGCAAAAGGGAATCAATCAATCAATCAATCAATACGGAGTCTTGTATAGCGCCAGATCCACCATAGAAATGGTGCTCAAGGCGCTGTTAAAAAGTTCAAAAATGTCTACAAAAACAGGTGTCCCTTTAGTCTCTTTAGTCAGTTTAAACCATGTTGTTTGTGTGCTCCTAAATTTACCTCCGTTAAATCATGCTGCAGTCTGCAGAACCCTTGGCCTGGGGCCCTGGGCCTGGTGCACTGACATCTTGTTGCAGGCTATAAATAGGAAATAGAAGACACCGCGCTGGGAGTAGGCTACACATAATGATGGTTACCAAGGCGGCGTTGCAGAGTGCATGTAATGCGGAAGTAATGTGATTGGCCAGCCATTTATTCTGTTGTGAGACGGGTTGTCATTGATCAATTTCAAGTTTTGAATTTTGAAGTTGAGTTTTGAATTTCAAAGTTTTGAATCTCGAAGTTGTGTTTTTAATTTCTAATTTCGAATCTCGAAATCAACCTTGCGGTCTTTCGTAATATTCTTATTCTTAATGTTGTGATGAATGTACATGTTCAGGTATACAAACTGAATACATTTTAACTAAAAATATCATAAATGGAAGAATCGCATCGGGAGTTTCGACCTGGGTAATGACCAATTTACTTCTGCTGCTCAAACTTTGTAATTGCCAATATTGTAACTCCACAAGTATCTCTCCTTCGTCTTCATTTTGCCTCTGTTCCTGCATATTTCCTATTACTTTGTCGAGTGACTCTTTGTTGCCTGTTAAGTTCTGGATGTCTAAAGTTTTATTTCCCCGCAACCCGATATACTTCTTTCTTTCTAGTTGGGATGCTGTGGCGTGCTCACTAGCAAAGACTATGAAAATAGTGTCTACTTCTTAGCTGGGGTAAGTGCACTTGAATGTATAGGAGAAAAAATCTATACCTACCCGCCAATATATTGTTATATATTACTCCCATCATTTCGATTTCATAACTGGTAAAGTCAGTTGCATAAGGGCCTTATCCTCTAAGTGTATGTCGCTATTACACTATCAGCATTGATACACATTTACCAAGTTGTTTTTTTCCAATACCCTGCTCTCTTTATCCAGGGAAAATATGTTCCACCATCATGTTGCGTCCCCAAGAAAAGTTTGACGCGAATTCAAGCCTTCAACATCACTGCAAATGACGTCTTAGACTACGAGAAATGTCTCGCAAGTGCTAAAGACTACATCGAGGGCCGAGCAAAGGAGGTGGATGTCAAATATATTTATGAATACGTAAGTACAGCTGTTGGGTGGAGAAAAAGGTGTCCCAAAAGTAAATTTAAGCTCCGTGCGCCATTAGCAAGCAACGATTTTCAACATCAGGGTTGACATGCATGAAATCAATAATCTGGTTCTGATGAAACCCGTGGCAGATCGAACCACAGGAGCATGAAGTTTAGAAGTAAAAATAAATGCTTTTATTAACCTGAAATCCAAATATGGCCCTAGTTAGGCTGAATGAAGCATTCTATTTACCCAGATTATTTTATTTGAACATACATAATACAGATTGGTAAACAAATTTGTGAAATTTTTTGTATATTAAGTTCTGCAGAGCCCATCAAATAATCAAAAGTATATGAAAAAATTAACGAAATAACATCTTCAAAGCTGAATATCTGCATAAAAGTTGGACTTTGCCGTTTGTCATAATGCTGAAAGTAAGACCGAAGCAGAGTTCTTGGGGTGCATTTAGATTGTACAAGCGCGCCACAAGCAGAACCTGCATACTAACAGGAAGTACATTTCAATGGCCTAATTCTTTGTTGTTCAAGGTGGACAAGTGCACGTATTAATGTTGACAGGGTATTGCCAATTGAAAAATAGCCGTTTCACATTGATATACCCTTTCGAAACAAAAGAATTTTGTCAATGGACTCCGGGAAATATAGCATGCCCATTTGAGCACTGCGATAACCCCCAGTGCACGAATCGAAAGCAAGGTATTTGCAGACACTGTAGGGTGAACATCGAATGAAAGCATCCAGAGGTCAGTACAAGAAATATTCGGACAAAAAAGTCTGAAGATGATTCAACCACTGACCTCTGCACTGTATCTGTTATGCTTTCATTTAAACCAAGGCAATGAAAAGGTGTATTGACCAAACTATTTGTATTTTAAAAACTAATCAATGCCAACATATTACTCTAATTTCTTTAGTTTATCATCAAGTTGGTCTTGAGATTCATTCCAACGTTTTTGGTTTGTCAAAGTTGATGCTGTAACTTATTTATTCAAATCTAAACTTTCGATATCAGTGAAATCTCAAATTCGAGATCTCATATTAAATGCACTTGAAAAATTTGATAAAAATATATTTTGGGACTTTTCTTATTCCTTTCTCTCCCAACCGCGGATATAGCCATGCCATTCAAATATCCCGCCCCCGACACGCTAAAAATAGCCTGGTGACGATCCAAGTGGTACTTTCGCATTGTCCAGGTCACAAAGTTGTTTGACGGAAATATTCTGAGTTTTTGGAATTTTTTCGATCGTTTTTACCCCTCAGCCCATAAAGGCTGGAGGGGTATTGTCGAGGCGTTCAGGGTCTGTCTGTCCGTCCGTCTGTCGGGCCGTCTGTCCGTTGATCTCGTTTCCGGAGCATATATCCGTAACCATAAATGCTGGGCATTTCATCTCTGGGTGGTTTGAAGGTCTTATGATACCATTGTGCCTTTTGGTAGTTTTGACGGTTTTCGACCTACACTTGGCCCCAGCGGGCGCTTCATGCAAAAAACTACTTTTGGCTATATCTCATGAATTATGCTAGCTAGAATCATAATATTTTAACTGAGGACAGTACTCATGAGACTACATCACATAATATCCGGGTTTTTGATTTGACCTACTTTTCAAGGTCACAGGGTCAAGTAACGTAAATTGACCATCAGTAGTTTCCATAACATATATCCGTAACCATAAATGCTGGGCATTTCTTCTGTGGGTGGTTTGAAGGTCATATGGTACCATTGTGCCTTTTGGCAGTTTTGACGGTTTTCGACCTACACTCGGCCCCAGGGGGCGCTTTCTGCGAAAAACTACTTTTGGCTATATCTCATGAATTATGCTAGCTTGAATCATGATATTTTTTTGGTATGTATATTGGGGGTGACGAGAGAAAGGTTCCTTTCGAAAACGGGCTCGTTCCGATTATCAATATGGCCACCAGGGCGGCGTGTTTAAATTGGTTTTCGTCAATGTCGAGGAGAACCGTTCGTCCGATATTATTCTTTTTTCGTATGTACATTCGGGGTGCCTAGAGGAAGGTTCCTTTTGAAAACAGACTTGTTCAGATTGTCAATATGGCCACCAGGGCGGCGTGTTTGAAATTGGTTTTCGTCAATTTCGAGGAGAACCGTTCGTCCGATCAAATTCATTTTTGGTATGTAGGTTGCGGGTGACTAGAGGAAGGTTCAGTTCGAAAACCAGCTTGTTCTGATTCTCAATATGGTCACCAGGGCGGCGTGCTTGAAATCGGTTTCCGTCAATTTTGAGGAGAACCGTTCGTCCGATTAAATTCATTTTTAGCTCAGCTGACTAAGTCAGCCGAGCTTGTCAAATAAGTTGTTCAGTGGCGTCCGTCTGTCCATCCACCCATCCATCCATCCATCCATCCATCCATCCATCCGTCCATCCGTTAAACCCATGGTGCACATTTTGTAACCGTAAGACCTAGAGACTTCAATTTTGCATTTCTGGATACTTCTGGTCAAACTCTACTTTCAAAACAAAATTTGTCGCCATTCGACCTACTTCCTGCAAGCGAGAGTGCATGAAGGAAACTGGCCTATATCGGCCTAGGAGCAGCAGAATTAGTCAAAATATGCTCTAATATTAAGATAAAATTCTTGAAAATCTATTTTATTGAAAAAAAGTTCAAAATTTTAACAGGAGAGGGCGCTACCTGCCTTTTAATTATTTCTGCTGATTCAAATTCCCGCCCGATGACGTCAGCCATCAATGAAGTCTCCTATTTGCCAGTTCTCAAAACATGGCAGCTACACAACAAAAGCAGTAGCTCCAGGAATAATCACCCATCACTTCAGCTTCGTAATCGATGGTACCCCCACTTTATTGTGTTTTGTGTGGTGTTCCTATTCAATCAACGATGTAAGGCCTTATTATGTTGGTTTTAATTGAGAAGGTGCATTATAAGCGGCGTACGAAATACCGAAGCGGAGACAAAATGGCGGCATGTTGTTTACGCCATGTGCAATAATCTTGGAGCTCAATGACACTCAAGTACCCAATTTTCTGCTTAAAAAGTAGTCTGGTAGGCGATATTATCACCAGTTCGTTTCAGTGGTAGTCATAAGGTTTTTAGGGACTACTTTCAGAAATTAGTTCTTGAAAATTTGGCCACATTTCTGTGAAAACGATATCGCAAGTGCATGCTCTGTTCGCGATGACATCGCCGATGTATTTTGAAGTGGAGAATTCCCACAGTATGTTCATTGAATCGGCATGATTCTGTTCGCCTATTAAATTTTAGTTCTACGAATCTTTCATGAGTAAAAAGTAGACATTCTAAGCAATACAATAATGTCACTCCCATAAAAATTGATTGGAAATTGAGGGAGCTACGGCATTCTGTTCGGCAACTGGCAGCGCTGATAAAATACATTGCATACTGTACAATACCAAATGGTACATTTTAAAAAGCGCTCATTGGACAACGTAGGGAATCACCAGAAATGACGTCATCGCTGGTCTAAATAGAAAACTACCGTGGCGCAGTAGAGCACAAGAAAAGGTTTAGCATTAACTTCGTCATGCAAGCTTCAGCAACAAAACGATTTCTGATGAATGATTTATTTGATCATCATCAGCTTGTTGCCCCTGATTGATAAAAAAATGATTTACAATTTCCATCAAAGTTTTCAATTTTGTGTATAGTCACATGTTATTTAACTGGCAAGGAGCCAAGCAGTTTTGAATATTCCCGGGAAAATACTTCGTACTTGTAAACGAGGCTATGACAATGAGTATGCTCATTCATGGCATAAACTTCATGTTTCGGTAAATATTTTCATACGATGATTTCACCCGAATTATGGTCAAGATTGAGGAATGAACAGTGGCATAATTATGTCAACCAAAAACATTGGTACCGTAGTAAACGTAAAAGGATATCAAATACCCTGGAGCATGCCATTTTCATGCATAATCAACTAAACACAGGGAAGAAATTAATGATATTAACTCAGCTGAGCGCCAGGCCCTTGGGCCTCTTCTTGGTATGTACGTTTAGGGTGACTAGAGCAATGTTCCTTTGAAAATGGGCTCGTTCCGATTCTCAATATGGTTACCAGGGCAACATTCTTGAAATCGGTTTCCGTCAATTTCGAGGAGAACGGCTTGGAGGATGGAATCAATTTTTAGTGGGTGTAGGCCTAATGCAGTTTTGTAAGGGGAAGGTTCCTTTCGAAAATCAGCGTGATTCGAAATTCACTATGGCCGCCACGCTCACACCTCATAAAAAGTTTCCACAATTTTAATTCCCATATGCAAACTAGCCACTCCACTAAGCCAACTTCACCATTATCACACCTTCAACCATAATAGGCTGAGGGGTTGTGCTCGCTTTGCGATGCTATTTTGAGTAATTATCATCCAATTATGGCAAGACAAATCTTTTGTCCTTGAAGGAAGTGTAACGAAAATATTCATGGACCTCCCTACGGACGGAGAACTCAGTAATGATCCCAACTTTGATGGTTCTGACAGTGATTTTGATGACTCTGATGGTGGTAGTGATACGCCAGTAGTAGATAACACAATCATTGATGTGTCTGGCTCTGATTTTGACCCTTCATCTGGGAGGGACAGTAGTGATTCGGATCCACCCCAAGACGACAGTGATGACCCTCAACTCCCCAAAGGCCCCAGGCATGCCAGAGAAATGTAAGAAGAAGGGCACAGGACTATATACCAGTCTCGGGTCCAATGGATGAAGACCTCGATGTTGATTATCCAATATTTTTGGGACAACATCATGGTCCCACTGAGCCCCCCCCCCCCCCCCCCCCCAATTCGTACTTTGAATTCTTTGAACAGATGTGGCCGGACGCTCTCGTTTATACAGTTATATTGGGAACGAATAGATATGCCCTCCAGGCTGGTATGGCAAATTGGACTGACACCACATGTGATGAAATCGGGGCCTTCATGATGGGGATTCACAGAGTACCTGAAGTGAATGACTACTTTTCGTCTGTGTGGGTTGTGGAGGTGCCCGCAGTAAAAAAAAGTTTTTACCAAAACCAGATTTTGGCAGCTGTGGAGCTCACTTCATTTAGTGAACAATGAGACTGCCCTTCCAAGGGATGATCCGAACCATGATAAGCTGTTCAAGATCAGGCCTGTGCTCACTTCCTTGTCACATTCATTTGCAGAGCATTTCAACCTGGGACAAAATGTTGCCGTCAATGAGCACATGGTAAAAGGGAAAGGACATAACCCATGCAAACAGTACATGCCACAAAAGCCAATAAAGAGGGACACAAAGATATGGGAGCTAGGGTGCTCGTGCTGTGCCTATCTATATGCTTTCCAGATATACACAGGAGCTAGGGGTGTCCCAGAGGAAGGTCTTTCTAGTCGGATATTGAAGGACTTGGCACAACGTTTGGTCTTTAACAATCATGTGGTGTACATGGATTATTTATTTACCTCCTATCAATTACTAAAGGTATTTGAAGGAAGTAGATGTTTATGGGTGTGGGACACTTAGAACAAATAGAAGAGGATATCCTGCACAACTGAATGTCAAAAGATTTCGAGATCATATGGTCAAGGGTGAATATCATGGTTATGTCGAGGAAGAGAATAACCTCACGTGCAGCTTGTGGTATGACACAAAATTTGTATTAAACCTTTGCATCCAACTGTCATTCTGCTAGAGGCAATGACACTGTTGTATTATCCGGAGGGCTAGAACTCGGCAGGGACGCCTTTGAGTGCCGGATAAATCGGTTTTAGATGGACCGTGAACAGACTCGACCGAACTCGCAAGTCAGCCATCATGTAACAACTTTATTATTACTGCGCACCCGCAGTAGGGACAACAAGATACAAGGCGCCAATTATGAACAGCTCTCAGTACACTACATTCCTCCCTCCTAAAGACCTACTACAAGCATACATCAGTCCAACCAATGCTCACATCGTTGTCTCAAATTACCGTACTCAATGGTATCTCTAAAGTCTCTTGAAATTACCTTGTACCTGGAACTTAGTACAGTGTTCTTTATAAACGTATCAAAACCAAATACCCCAAACATACCTAGGTAAAACACATACAACACATGACTACTAACAGAGGCTATGATCCTCAGTTTCAAAACTGTTACCAACATAATCACCTAGGAGATCAAAACCCCTGTAGCTCAAATAGCTTGATTTTACCAAGATAGTACAATGCAATGATAATCACAAAAATAGTAAATCACAAGTAGTAAATCATGTGATGAATCCTGTAATGAACACTAGGCAAAACAACACACAATCAGAACTGTAAGATGCCCAATGTCCCAACTTACACAGTGATTATCAACAAACTCTGAAAACACACATGATCATAGCTAACCCATCGACTGTTAGTGAGTGTCACTACTCTCACCCATGACTTTCAATCAGTCTGTCTGGTCCTTTCCGGTTTGCTCGTCTTGGGTATCTTGGAGAAGTTCCACCAACCTCAGAACGCTCGTTTAACCCATTGGGGTTAGATACCGGTGCCAATGCACTACCAACAGAAGAACCCGGAGTAGGAGTGTCCACAGGATCGGGTGACACAACTTCCACAATAGGAGCGGGCGGCGGTCCTTCAGACTCTAACCTTGCAGGTTCAGTTTTGCCACTTTTCTGCAAATGATCAACATGAACATAGCGGTTGCGAGATCCAACGCGAACGACATATGACTGTGGTCAAAGCACTTTCACCACTTTACCAGGGAGCCATTTCACATTTCCTCCTCCCCTCGTATTCTTAACGCGCACGACCTCGTTTTGACTGAATGTACGCATTTTCACTCCACGTTGATCATGAATGTCCACCATCTTCTGTTGCTTCTGAGTCACAGACTTGTTAAAGTCTGGTCTGAGGATAGAAAAACGGGTTCTAAGTCCACGTTTCAGAACTAGGTCAGCGGGCGACTGACCCGTTGTACAATGCGGTGTACTGCGGTATGTAAGAAGAAAATCATCGACGCGTTGCTTTGCCGACAATTTGGGTTCTGAACCCTTCCATTCTGCATAGTAATGTTTCTTGAAAGCCTTCTTTGCTTCCTTGACAATGTTCTCAGCAGCCCCGTTTGTCTGAGGGTGGTATGGGGGTGAGAGTGTGTGCTTAATCCCATTTCTGCTACAGAAATCTTCGAACACCTGCGATATGAATTGAGGGCCGTTATCAGAAATGCATTCTATTGGTAGACCGAAGCGCGCGAACCAACTGCGTAAGACATCAACGGTTTTCTCAGCAGTGGTGTTCTGATACATCAGTTCAATCTCAACCCATTTGCTATGAGCATCAACTAGCAGCAAATAGTTCAACTGTTCAAGGTATCCAAAGTCAATATGCACACGTTCCCAAAACTTGGTTGGGTATGGCCATGGAATCAATTGTACTGGTCCTGGGTTGCTTCGGAAAGCAAGACACGCGTCACAGGATTTAACCAGCACTTTGATATCCACATCGATACCAGGATACCATAGATAACTTCTTGCCATCGCTTTCATGCGAACCATCCCAAAATGTTCATGATGTAGCTCCTTTAACAAGCGACTACGGAACTTAGGCGGAATCACCACGTGAATTCCCCATAGCAGACAGCCTTGGTTCGCGGAAAGTTCATCTCGACGTTTCCAATACTCGACTATGTCCGGATCTTTCCCTTGGTCTGGCCATCCATGCATGACATAGTGATACACACGTGACAAGATCGGATCTTTCCTAGTTTGCTCACTAATGTCCTCCGCAGAAACTGGTAGTTCATCAACCATACTGAAATAGTTGATTTTCAACTCAGTAGCCGTTTGACAGTCATCTACTGGGAAGCGCGACAACATATCAGCATTTGCATGATCCTTTGATCGACGGTAATGTATGGTATAGTCATAGGCCATTAGTATCAGAGCCCATCTCTGCAATCTGAGCGCAGCTAGGGTCGGTACCCCAGTCTTTGGTCCAAATATGGTAGTCAACGGCTCATGATCTGTAATCAACTCGAATTTTCTGCCATACAAATATTTATGGAATTTCTTAACTCCATAAATGATTCCAAGTCCCTCTTTTTCAATTTGCGCATAATTACGCTCGCTATCGGTCAATGATCGCGACGCAAAAGCTATCGGTCTCTCGGATCCATCTTCCATGCGGTGCGAAATCAAAGCTCCAACTCCTGTGGGCGAAGCATCGGTAGCTAAGATGAGAGGCTTAGCAGGGTCGTAATGAACAAAGATACGATCACTAGTCAGTTCGTCTTTAACACTTTGCAGCGCCTCATCACACTCATGAGACCACTGCCAGGGAGTATCATTGCGCAACAACCTGTATAGCGGGGCGAACTTGGTCGACATATTGGGTATGAACGACCCATAATACCCCACGATCCCTAGAAATGTACGCAGTTCGGATACATTCTCCGGTTTTCTCGCATACAGAATTGCATCAACCTTGTCTTTCATGCATGCGCGACCTTCAGCGTTTATCATATGTCCAAAGTAGGACACTTCTGTAACTTTGAATTTGCATTTAGGTCTTTTGGCAACCACATTGTGATCTGCCAACTGCTTTAGCACTGTGTCCAGGCTATCCACGTGCTCGGGAATCTTGGTCCCAATGAGAATGTCATCGAGAATGCTTGCCACACCCTTCTGGTTTCCTAGGATTCTATCAATCACGGATTGGAATATAGAGGGCGCTGATTTAATCCCGAATGGTAGTTTTCTGTATCTATATAATCCCTGATGCGTATTTATAGTACAGAGTTCCCTCAAATTCTCCGTCAATTCCAACTGTTGGTATGCATGGCTGAGGTCAATCTTTGAGAATATATCGAATACAGCTCCTCGTCAGCTGAATCCCGTTTGGACTCAGTCACGTGATACTGCTTCTTGTGGCCTTGCTTTGTTCTGCAAACCTTGGCGAAATGTCCCATCTTTTCACATTTGCGACATTCTACATTTTTAGCAGGACAACAATCATCTTTACCAAAGTGACCTTCGTTGCCACAACGATAACATTTGCCTTTCTTCTGCCCTTTTGGACCACCTTTGGGCCCTCTGTAATCATGCTTGGGCTTGCCGCCACTGGCACTCCCCCTCTTGGACGAGTGTGAAACACGATTTACAGAGTCAGCACTAGCGCTTGCACCTGAGTCAGCTTTTTCACTAGTGCCTAGGTCCATTGACTTCATTTGGTAATCGACCGCTTCTAGAGCTCTTGCCAAGTCCTGTGCTTGCTTTAGAGTCAGATCAACTTTTTCTAGGAGTTTCCTACGAAGTTCGGATGACTTACATTTATCGATAACCTGATCCCGAATATCCGCATCAACGTTAGTAAAGTTACAAAACTGTGCCTGTCTACGCAGCCTTGCCACGAATTGATCCACAGTTTCGTCTGCTTCCTGCTACATAGCCCGAAACACATGTCTTTCGTATGGTTTGTTAACCTTGTGTACGAAGTGTGCATTTAGTGTACGTAATGCCTTCTCATAGTTGGTAGCCCGATCAGCTACAGCACGGCCGTCAGCATCCACCGTAACGGCTGGGCCAGGGTCTGTAAGGGTCTCAAAAAGATCTTGGACTGCCTCCCCCGCACAGTGGAGAAGCAACGAACACTTGCGGGCATCGGCTGTAATCGCCTTCGCATCTACGTAGTATTGAAATCCACGGCGCCATTTTAGCCATTTTGTACCCAGCGTGTTTGGATCACCGCTCATATCAAAAGCCTTGACAGCGTTTATTTCAAGATTGTCTGTCATCTTAGGTTCTCACCTGGTCGTACTCGTCGCCAATGTATTATCCGGAGGGCTAGAACTCGGCAGGGACGCCTTTGAGTGCCGGATAAATCGGTTTTAGATGGACCGTGAACAGACTCGACCGAACTCGCCAGTCAGCCATCATGTTACAACTTTATTATTACTGCGCAGCCGCAGTAGGGACAACAAGATACAAGGCGCCAATTATGAACAGCTCTCAGTACACTACAACTGTCACCAGAAAAAATCGCAATGGTGAAAGGCATCAAAACCCTGCACCACCATGTAAAAGATTATAATGCAAACATGGACGCAATCGACGAGCACGACCATTACTTACAGTCGTATGCCATTGATCAGAAATCCAAACGGTGGTGGTCAATGCCAGCAAAAAAGATTCACTGCCTATCAGCTGAGGGATTCAAGATTGAAGTCATCCATGTCCTGGTAGGTGATTTCACCTGCCACAAACTACCAGGACCCCAACCACTGATTGATCGGCCAGCCATCCACCTGCGAAGGGATCACAAGTCTGTCAACATGGTCAGGATGGGTATACTGAAAGCAAGTAGATGTCGCTTTTGCTGCCTTGGAAGACCAAATGTAAGGAGGGTAGAGACAGTTTATGGTTGTCAACCATGCCGCAAGAGGTTGTGCCGGGACAGTTGCCATGACGCATACCATATTGAAGAATTTGGTTCCCAATATGGCCACTAGAATGAGGTGGGGGTAGCTCAGTTCCTTTAGGTGTCAAAACATTATTATCATTGATTCTAATGAATATAACATTCGAAACATTGGATAACAAGTTCAGAATTCGTTATAGTGCATTTTTGATGATTTTCGGTGTTTTTCGTCACGAAACGTTGTCCACACAACCAGTGATAAATAATTCTTTGGAAGGACAGTGGTGTTCTCCTTTCCACATTTTGCAGACATGATCATAAACAATCAGAAACTTTGAAGAAAACAGCAGAGAAAAATCAACTAGGATGAGTAATTTCTATGTAAATATAATTATGCTAAGTAGCATAAATTAAATATCCACGCAAATTACTTTTAAAAAATCATTTCTGAACAGTAGAGGTAATAATCATTCAGGAAATACTAACATTATGTATCTGCTGAATAAAAAACTATTTTTAGCTCAGCTGACAAAGTCCGTCCGTCGGGCGGGTAGGAGGGTCTGTCTGTCTGTCTGTCTGTCTGTCCGTTAAACAGGCACGTTTCAAAACTATGGTGGATAGGCGATAGATTTTCCCTCTGAGGCATTGAGACCCTTCAGGACTCCTGAATAGACCAAATGTGGGTCCGGCAGGATGAGCGGTTTGGCCACTAGGTGGCACCGAGCGAAATTTTCCAAAAACTTTGCCAGCAGCTGATTTCTCCTAATTCTTCAAGTTGGGGATCATGAATCAAATCTAATCTTATAGAGCAAAGCTTTCTCTTTCATTATCAATAGGCGTGGTTCATGAATTTCTCACCAGGTGGTGTTACTGGCGCAATTTAGTGAGCACCCCCCAAGAAGAGCATTTTAAATTTCGCGCGAGTTATCCCATGCGCAGCGAACGTCACGTCTCGGAGTCTGCGCAGTTCAGACGTAAGGAGACCATGCTATGGAATAGATCGCGTTCTGTCAATTCGGAGGTAAGTTCTCATTAAATCCACAATTTCACAGGCGATAATATTTGGCTGCTTGTGTTATTGCATGTTGATGACATTAGGGAAGGCTTGGATTGTTTAATTGGATGTGATTAATTTGAAATAGTTCGTCGACGATCGTTGAAAAACGATCTGCGAAATGCAGCTTGGTCTGAGAAACGATGTCAAAGTCCGGCTTTAAATCATGGATTACTCAATAACTCTTGTCACATAGCAGAACTAATGTGAATAAACAAGACAATAATAAACATCGTTCTGATATCATCGGGTAAGGTTGCCAATGTACATAAACAGTGTAATTGAGGATCCACTCCGGCGATTTGAAATGTCAACAAACAGTAAATGCGATAGCTGATACACACTGACACATGCACACTGTACATAGCGCAATGCTTCAAACGGGGCCGATTCATCACTCTTATCACAATGTATTCTCAATGAACTTCCTTGATCATTCGGCCCTAGCGCCTTATCAGTTGTTGTTGGCCTTGTATTTGATATAAAACTTGGCTAGCTTAGCTATCTATCAAAATTAAAATGTTATCTCCTCATCATGTTTTGCAGGAATGATCTGCACTACTGCAGCTGCATTTGAACATATTTGGTGACCACATCACAGATGACCAAGAGAGAGGATCGAGCTATGACTTTGCACATCCCATCGACTTCGGTGTTCACCAGTGCAATCATCAGAAGAGCCATTCAATTTTAGTATTCAAGTATTTCATTCTGTAATACTTACCTCAAAATTGACTAAATAAAGAAAACCGCATGTGGCAGTTGGTTAAAAAAATCAAGTCTATCTGTGTAAAGTTTTTACTTGCTATCAACATTTCAATGGTGGCATTCTGCTAAGGTTTGTAAGAGTTTCACTTGACTTAAGCAGGGTGTACACTAGTAAAATATTAGCAACATTTTTACAACAATTTTGCAACAAGCCCTTCAAGGCCCTGTGTACACTAGCAACAAAATTGCAACAAATAAGCAACATTTTTACAACATGTTGGTAAATTGTTGCAAACTTTTTAGTGGAAACAAAGGGAAATAGGTATTTTGGAGGGAAAATGGATGATTCCAAGGAGAGAAGATGTGTTTTGAGTGCTTCTGCAGCAATTTTAGCTGTCATTGTTGAGAGATGGAAGAGGCGGCGAAATAACCAAAGAGAATATGGACCAGGCCCTGGATCAAAATGAGGGTGGATCATGGGGCATACCACTGCCTGTTAAAGGAGTTGCGGCTGACTGACAAGCCGTCATACAAAAACTTCCTGCGAATGGATGAAACTTCTAGAAAAGGTTTCATCACCCTACGAAGCAAGACACTCACTTGAGAGTTGCTATACCTGCTTCTTGTTCAAGTCACATGACTTCAGGTAGATCACATTACGCAAATCCTATTTCTGATTGGCTGAAGAGTTTGCAACATTTTTACAACATGCAACAAAGAATTGCATTGCATTTAATTTGCAACAATTTTACAACAATTTTACAACAATTTACAACATGTTGTAAATGTAAGACGCGTTTTGCTCTGTACACACTACGCAACATTTTTGCAACATTTGTTGCAACTGGAAATGTTGTAAAAATGTTGCTAATATTTTACTAGTGTACACAGGCCTTTAGGCAATAATAGAGTTGGGTAGGGCATTTTGTTAATGTTACCCTTTTAGTTAGGGAAACTGGTGCCTTCTGCATTAGGTGGACCCTACTTGCTCATCTGTCAGACCGGCCTCACACGTCGGCAGTAGAGTTTAAGGTCCAGTCTGCGAGATTTACCCATTTCTACCCAGCCAAAAGCGGGTGATTGGGCTAGTCTCTCCATGTGATTCAATTCGCATGGATTCTTGTGTCCTGTGCTGAAAGGCTCCCTCCACAAGGGCAGACTACATCCGGTGGCACTAAAGTATGGAAGAAAGACAGAAGACGACCAATTTGCGAAAAGGATCATCATCATCATCATCATGGTAACAGCTGAGGATGAATCATGTTGCTGTGTGTAGAATTGATGGTCCAATATAGGTTAGGTTATCTGTTTGCGCACACATTGCAAGGGTGGAGCTTGCTTGAAGTAGATTGCGCCAGTCTACCGTAATTCACTGTTACACATCCAGAAGCTAATATCCTCAGGCTTTGAGTCCTTAGTTTAGTAGAGTTTGACGAGTAATGTAATATATACGAACAACGCAGCAACAACTCAGCTGAGCGCCAGGCCCTTGGGCCTCTTGTTCCTAAAGAATAATCAGTATTCGCTAACAGGCATTTTATGCTCCCAGATATGAAGAAGGTTCTTAGTTCCTGAGGTTCTCTGGTCATCAGTCTGGTGTTCCTAAATAGTCAAGTGTCTTTCAGTATCTTGGCCTGCCTAAACCCATTCCAACCACGTTTTAATGCATTTACCATTCGGCAACATATTGGTGGGGGAAAAACCTGACCACTGACTCCATGAATTGTTTGCCCAGGTACGACCACATGCAATTGTCTCAAGGAAGCCACCAGTGCCTACCACCTCTTGGCAGTCTTGCCAATATCATGAAAAGGAAGGGTAATGATGGTTCAGGGTTTGGGTTAGGGGACTATCAAAGGAGTTCCCCTTGCTTGCCCTGGGTTAAACGTGTTACAGAACTTATGAACTGTATCATCATCAAGGTTTGGGGGTTCCACTAAATTGCCCAGGGTAAGCAGCTCGGAAGGACTTATTGAGAGGCCAATAGGTTTCTCCAAACATAAAGGCGCTGCCCTCTCACTAGGGCATTGCACTGATAACATTATTATGGGCCCTGCACAATGATTTTTGAAATCCGTTTGCACATCAACATAGAACTGATCTAATGACAAAATTTATGTAAAAATTTGAAACTTGCCCTAATTTACCTTTAACTTTAATCATATTAATTACAGACCTAATTAGGAATATTTCGAATATCGTTGAAGAGGTCCATCTGTCATGTAGTAATCCAGTCAGATTGGAGATTCTTCAAACAGTGACGAAGTATTTGAGTGTTAAAGAACTATCCCACAAATTGTTGGTCCCCGGCCTCCTTGCGGAGCAGCGGTACGTGGACCTTAGGAAGCTCCCATCCATCGTTTTGGTTCAGCTTGGGTAAACGAACTGATGAAGACCAAAAGTCCCTTGACCGGCAGGACTATAAAGCGGCCCTGAGCCAACACCAATTCAATCAGGACATGTTGTGACCAATAAGCATGTGATTGATTCCATCGAGATCATTGACCAGGAGTCAAAAACTCCACTGGAAGATCAAGGAGCAGTGCGCATACAACTTCATAAATCCAAGCTGAACCAAACGATGGATGGGAGCTTCCCAAGGCCTACCAAGCGCTGCTCCGCAAGGAGGCGGGGGGACCTAGACGACTCAAGCCTCGGACCTAGCCTCGTTCCTAGAACAAGACTATGTCACTCCTTGATCAAGATGGACTGTTAACATCGAAAATTTGGAGGTTAATCATTTAACACTCAAATACATAATCATTGTTTGAAGAGTCTCTATTCTGACAGTAACATTTCAAGCTCATAAACGAAATATTTATATTCAATACGAAATTCTGATTTAGAATCACTTGTTCGTTTGCTTTTGCTCAAAAATGGCTCATGAAGTTATCTTTTTTGAAAATCAAACCAGTCTATAATGGATAATAATCATCAATGGAGTTTTCTTTCCTTCTTTAGGGATGCCGGAAAGGTTTAGGCGAATGGTTTGACAAGCACACAATAATGCTCCTCTGCGTAGGATCTGGCATTGCAGGATTTGAGGTAGGAGTAATAGTAAACCATGACATGAAGGATAAGTTATTACCCATGTACATGTTATCTATCATCTGGGCTGTTCTCCCCTTGCAGTAATTTTTTGCGGATACGATGGGTGGCTTTAGTCGAGTGTTTACAACATAATTAACAAGAGGCGTAATCAAATGCTTGAACAGATTTCGCAACCTTTTAGGAGGATCACTGCTGTTTCGTATTTGTGTCCTTGAGCAAAGCACTTAACCCTACTTGCTACTCTCCACTCAGGAGTAAATTGATACCTATATGAATCAGGCAGAGATGGGAATCTATGATTTTTAGGCCCTGTATAGCCCCAGCTCGGACATGTAATATTCCCAGAGAGTAGAGTTTGAATCATGAATGTACATGCCGATAGCTAGTGCAAATATTGTGAAGCGCTTTGTGCGACTGAAACCATGCCAGTTAGATTAAGTACTATGTAACTCTCATAATTACACATAAATTGCATTAAACTGTGGACTTGTCTACCCTAAATAACAAAGAATATGGCCACTTTTCCGTCTTAACCTGCATACAGAGTGAAGAAATAATAGGGTACCCAACAACAACCCTAGTCCTTCCAACGTTTGCTCTCTATGTGACAGTGACTGACAACCACTTATATGCCCAATGTCATACAGTCCATGCTCAAACACCTAACCCTCCTGTATTATTTTCGTTTTTGATTCGGTTTGCGGTTATAGGAGTGGTGCATTGGTGTTGTAGTACATGGTGTATTCATGTTTATACCTTATCCGAAATATCGCAGATAGAAATCAACATGACATGTATATTTCTGGTGACATTTAACCCTTCAGTAGGTAAAGCAATGTCTCATTGAAATTATTTGACAGCACCCTCACCGAAAAGCCAGTCAGGATGCAATCCGGTTGCAGTGTTACCTTACATTTTTAGCTCACCTGTCAGGTGAGCTTATATGATACCGCGGCGTCTGGCGTCCGTCGTCGTCGTCGTCGTCCGTCGTTAACTTTTGACAAAATCGTAGCACGTTTCTTAACCGCTTGACCCAGAAAGTTCATACTTGGTGTGTGGGTACCCCTAGGCAAGACCTTCCTTCAGAATGAAACTCAGCGCAATTTGACTGCTGGTCTGCCATATAGGGGGCGCTCTTTGAAAACCTATTTGTGTCATTTTGAAGCTTATGGTTAAAGCTAGAGCAATGAAAATTTTATGGTGGGTGTATCTAATAAAGGTACATCACTTATCACACAGGTTTTTGATTTGACCTTCATTTCAAGGTCAAAGAGGTCGAACTCTAAAATTTCTTTGATCATGGCACGTTTTTTTGCTATTGGTCACAGACTCTCTAAATTTGATATGTAGACGCCTATTGGGCATCTCTACATGTTGACACAGATTTAGGTCAGTGTGACCTACTATTCAGGTATAAGTAGGTCAAGGTTAAAAAAGCTCATTTTCTTTATTCCAGCAGATTGAAGTTTGAAATGAAGTTTTAGAGGTCGGCCTGATATAGAGGTTTCGATATTAAATAGATTAATTTCGTTTCATATAACTAGGTGGCGGCTGGGCGATTAGCGTCAAGCCGGAACCTTTCGTTACAATGTGGGCTTTTAAACACAAGTTAATGGTTAATAATCACCCAGACGCTACTCATTAGGTAAACCTCTACTAAAAACACTTGCTTTAATTTTTGTAAACATGTCACGAGTGCTTAAAAAGAACCATTTTTGTGATCGTTTTTCGTCGCTGTAGAAATGTACACAGTCAGAGTCTGTCAGTGTGTCAACACAACAACGGTGTTAGTATACACATGAATCCATGATATACGGAGACACGAATGTAAACATTTGCCTGTTGTGTCGGAAGGAGTTCACCATTACCGATCACTGCCCCAAGAAAGGTCATCTGAGCTAGTTGCTTAAAGTAGATGATGATAATGATGAAAGTGTAGCACAGCTGTCATCAGTGCTTTTACAGTTAGGCCTATAGTCGGATTCATAAGTAAATGTCACTGACACTGCCCTTTTGGGTCGCTGTGCAAAAACTATTGGGCCGATTTCTTCAAAGTTTGGTTTTTCTTGAATCTAATTTCGGGACCCAACACAATTTCCAGGTAAGAGATTTACAAATTATAAAGAAAAAAATTGTCAACTTTGGAGCCCTTTGGCCATTTTGGGAGAATCTGGAGGGCCCTGATTTTTTTTGATTCATAGTTCTAAATGAAACTTGGCAGCTTAAAAGATACACACGAAAAAAAATTAAACTTAACATTTCAGCAAAATGCATCCAGAAATAAGCAGTACAGAGGAGAAAATGTCAAAATCAATACACTTCGTCAATGTACACCAATACATACAAAAAAATTATTTCGTAACCATGGTTACTGAAATATGAAAATCCTCTTGGGTCCTGAAATTAGATTCAAGAAAAACCAAACTTTGAAGAAATCAGCCCAGTAGTTTTTGCACAGCGGCCCAAAAGGGCAGTGACATTTACTTATGAATCCGACTATAGGGCTGTCTTGTAACTATGTTTTTTCATATGTTATACTATAGCCTACTCTATATCAGTATAACAGTGATGACATGCATGCATGGTCGGGACATCCAACATCAGAGCTCCAGTCGATTCTCGTAATCACTCTTTGTCATTTTGATTTGACCTAATTTTTTTTCGAGGTCACAGAGGTCAAATAGCGTAATTTGGTCGATGATGGCACGTTTGGTAGCTACTGGAGCTATTGACTTGAATTTTGTACATATATTATAATACCTTGGAGACTAAATTTTGGTCCAGCTTGCTTACTAGTTTGGCCAACAGGTGGCTTCAATAAATGAAATGGCCAGGGCCATTGTGCTCACCTCATGTGGAGGAAAGATGGATAAAGAGCATGGTATTGTGTCATGTAGTGTTAAGTTTGATGTAGGTCCAAGCAATTACAATTTCCCCAAAATGGCCAATTTACAGTACATTCGACCTCTGTGACCTTGAAAAGTGTCGCCGCCAGCTAATTATGTATGTAACCATGCTTGTTTATACCACTTTCAGCTTGCCGCTAAGCTCCTCCCTCTTGCAGTCAATGAAACGACTTAATTACCATTCCTGATTTTAATCCCTTTCTCTGAACCAATCAGAGTAATTGCATTCATCCTGTACATATTTGTAACCCATATATGATATGTTTGTGGATAATAAAGCAGATTCAATTTAGTCTTAGATTAACCAAGTTGTTTAAGAGTTGTTTCTCACGAACCTGTTACCTCAATGTAACCCACTACATTGTTGGTGCCGTGACCAAGATACATTACATTCACGATGGCCGACCGGATAAAGGCCTCACGAGCGGCCCACAGGGGCCAAGCCACCAAAACTATCACCGCAATTGATAAGATTTTGGTCACCCTAAAAGCAATGGATCGAGCTATGATCACACCAGAAGACCCAGACGAGTTACACGCCAAACTCCAAATCCTAGAAACCAAAAGGAAAACGATCAAGAAGTTGGATGCAGAACTCCTGCTGCAAACCGAGGACGACCACGTCGCCGATGTGATCGTTGAGTACGATGACTATAACTCAGAACTTGAGGGAAAGGCTGCAACGTTCAAACGGATTGAACAACGACTGTCGGATCATCTGACACTAAAGCCTGCACCTGAACCTCAGCCACCAGTCCCACCTAGTCCAACAGCGCCAACGTTCGCACCAAGAACGAAGAATGTACAGCTAACAAAGCTGACATTACCAACATTTTCGGGAGACATCTTACAGTGGCAAACCTTCAACGATGTCTTCGCCGCCGTGATCCACAACAATACAAACCTTGACAACGTCCAGAAATTGCAGTACCTCCGAGCCCAACTGTTTGGAGAAGCCGCCGACATCATTGCCGGACTGAGTTCAACAGATGCTAACTACGCCCATGCCATGGAGTTGCTGAGGAAACGTTACGGGGAAAAACATAAGGTGATCAGTGCCCTTATGCGCGCCTTCTGGGAGCTGCCCAGACCGTCGGAGGATATTCGTGGACTAAGAACATTCGTCGACAAGATTGAAACTTATGTCAGAGGACTACAATCCCTCAACAAAACGGAAGACTCTTATGGGGACTTATTAGTCCCAATGCTATTAGATAAAATCCCGCCCAATACTAGGAAGCAGCTCACCCGGAGTAACGAGACAGCTGACTTTACTCTAAGGTCACTACGTGAGGCACTGGCAAAGGAGATCGAGGCGATGGACGTTGCCGAGACCAATGATACGATGCACACACTCAACGAAAGCATGGCTACAGCATCGTTTTTCACGCGTGATTCGAAATCACAGTTCAAACAGCGTGGGTCTAAACCTCAGGCCACTGGATATGCCGGACGAGGTCCAAACCTATCAGCCACTAACAATTCGGACACCAAAGAACTATCATGTGTCTTACCGCCCGATGACACTGCAGTTAATCACATCAACCAGATATCAGCTGTGCTACTGAAAACTGCAGTAGCAGACATTTCTTCCACCAGAAGCGAACACAAAACCAGTGCCGCACTTCTTTTCGATGATGGCTCGCAGAAAAGCTTCATCACAGCAGAGGCCGCCACGAAACTAGGATTTCAACTCAACGAAACCTTGGATACGGAGATGGTGAACATTTCGACGTTAGGCGCAAACTCAACGGGAATGAAACGCCTAAATGCCGTTACGGTTGCAGTACATACGACCTGTGGATCGACAGTCCATATACGCGCTCTAGTTGTCCCGAAAATAACGACGCCTCTCAGGAATTATATCGATGAACGCATCGCGGATTTACCACACCTCAGAGGATTACAACTGGCACACCCTGTCAATACGGTCAATCCATTCGAGATATCAGTTCTTGTCGGCGCGGATTATTACTATTCAATCGTTGGAGATCGTATAGTTCGCGGCAAAGGCCCCACCGCTATATCTTCGAGATTAGGATACCTCCTCTGTGGACATACCCATCATCGAACAACTGTCAAGGATACAAATACGTTGTGTGGTCATGTTGCGCATTCGCACTGGAGATATCGTCATGGTTGACAATGATCAACTTCCTCGCCTCAAGTGGCAACTTGCCATTGTTGAAAGCCTAAACAAGGGCAATGATGGACTTGTGCATTCCGCCGAGATTAGAACGCGCACTGGCAAAACACTGGCAAAACCAACAGACCCATTACAAAACTGTACCCACTGGAGGTAAACGTTGACAATCCGAGATTAAAACTGATGAGGATATAAGTAACATTTAGTAGATTTACTGCCACTGGACACTTGCAATCTTGTATTCATTAGCATCAATCACTGAGTTTGAAGATTGCAATATATTTCAGTGTGTTTATCATTTAGTCACTTATAATCACTTTTGGACTAACTCACTGCATTTATGATCTAGTTTGTAGTAATAGTTTCTAGCCAATACTTGCCAATACGGTATCATATTTGTGGATTTATACATGTGTTTCCTCTTGCTAAGAATTGAACCACCCAGGTTCCCACGGATTACTTCATTCTGGCTACTTTGGATTACCAATGTTTTCTTTCCATCTGGAATAACTGTGGATAACATGTGTTCTTCATTCATGCATCTTAATCTTTAAATTTGTCTTAGGCACTGTAACCATCCTGTCTACCAGTATACTTCCTGTTTATTGTGTACTCTACATTTTGACCATGCAGTCTCATTTGTAGTTATTCTGCCTCACTTCACTCCAAGGTTTAAGTCTTTGATTAACAGCTTGATTGATAATTGCTACACCAGACTGTGTGTTCCATTTACTAATCTTGGGATTAAGATTTATTTGTACTTTGTTTCGATGCCCACTTCAGACGTCTTATAATTTGACTGGTATGACTTTAGCTTTGATCTACCCGGTTCAGTTGATTGTAACAGATTCTTCACAATTTATTTAAACACAACGCAATGGACTTACGTTATTATCAGCTTAACTTTCTAATTAGATTTTCTAAGAATCCATCTTTTTTGGGCCAGAGAATGTCGCCGCCAGCTAATTATGTATGTAACCATGCTTGTTTATACCACTTGCAGCTTGCCGCTAAGCTCCTCCCTCTTGCAGTCAATGAAACGACTTAATTACCATTCCTGATTTTAATCCCTTTGTCTGAACCAATCAGAGTAATTGCATTCATCCTGTACATATTTGTAACCCATATATGATATGTTTGTGGATAATAAAGCAGATTCAATTTAGTCTTAGATTAACCAAGTTGTTTAAGAGTTGTTTCTCACGAACCTGTTACCTCAATGTAACCCACTACAAAAAGTAGGTCAAATCAAAGAAGACCCGGGTGACACATTGAATGGTTGTTAGAATTAGATGTACCTATGATATAAAATTGGTGCCAATCGGGCAAGTCATTACTAGGTATAATGGCATTTTGAAGAATTTAGGATTTGGCCCCCTCCCTGGAGGCCAAACGGCAAATCAGATCGCACCAAACGTTGGTACCTGAGGTCACCTGACCAAGGGGTACATGTGTACTTAATTTGTGATCAATAGTCATTGCAGTTAAGAAACGTGCCATAGTTACGGCCTGACGGCGAATTTATGCCATTTGACCTCTGTGACCTTGACAAGAAGGTCAAATTAAAAACTTGTGTGACATATACTGTATGGTGGTTAGATGTACCCATAATATCAAATTGGTGGCAATCGAGCAAGAAGTTAAGGAATAATCACATTTTTTAGGTTTTTGGATTTTGCCCCCTGGTGGTCAAGTGGTGAATCATATTGGACCAAACTTTGGTCCCTGAGATCACTAAGGGGTAAATGTGTACCAAATTTGGTATCAATAGTCATTGCAGTTTAGAAACGTGCCATCGTTACATCCTAACGGCCAATTTACACCATTTGACCTCTGTGACCTTGAAAAGGAGGTCAAATCAAAAACCCGGAGGATATATGATGCACCTTTGCTAGAAGTACCTACCATATTTTTTCAAAATTTCCCGACTACTATTAAGGGAGATATTGCATATTTTCACTTTTAACGTTTGGCCCCCTGGTGGCCAAACCATGAAACGAATCGGATTGAAACTTAGTCTCCAAGGTGTCATTACATAAGGGTACATGTGTACCAAGTTTCAACTCAATAGCTCTAACAGTTACGAAACGTGCCCTGCTAACGGACGACGGACGACGACGACGACGACGACGACGACGACGACGGACGACGGACGCCACGGTATGGGATAAGCTCACCTCTGCTAAGAGGTGAGCTAAAAAACAATAACGTGTCTGTGAGGGAGGTGAGCACAATGGCCCTGGCCATTTCATTAGTTCATACCTACCCAGGTCAGACTTGGAAATGGAAATTTTATGTCGTTCATACTCTACCCAGGTCAGACTTTTGCATCGAATACCAACAACTCAGGAAGGTGGGTAAACGTGACTTACCATGAAGTGAAGTGAACTGTCTCCAGAGCCGCATAACAGAACCAAACGGGTGAGACCAAGAGAGTATGAATGACATAAAATTTCCATTTCCTGTGGAAATGTCATTTTATTAGTTAATACTTACCCAGGTCAGACAACCCGCCCTGCCTGTCCCCACAGCAATGGGACTTACTCTGGCTCTCGAGTAAATAAGTACTGAGTGATGGCGGCTTTCATGAGGCAGAGGCTGTATTGGGACGCTGTCTTGGTGTAGCTACGTGAACTAGCTAATAATTTTTCTATTATAAATAGATTAATTTTTCCTCGGGTGTGTCCGATAAGAGGACACATGCAAAAGTCTGACCTGGGTAGGTATGAACGAATAAAATGACATTTCCACAGGAAATGGAAATAATTGTGATTTTATGCATATTTAAGACTGATAAAGCTAATTGCAGCTCTCGGAGTCATGTGATATGCATTCTGACAAGCAACATCTATAATCTCGCGAGATAAGAGTTTGATACAGTAAACTATGTACATCGCTGATTGCTCACAGCCATGTCACCACAACTATTCTAGTTTCACCTATCTGAGATCGGCTCTGAATAATCAATTCCTGCTAGATGTTTAACAGATGCCCGTTCAGTGTCATGCAACATGGTCAGTTTTGATAGACAAACGGATTGGCGGCAGTTGTCCAGTGGACATGACGTCATGTCCCGGCTTGGCCTTTGTTTCGATTTCCGAGTAATTAATCAGACGATCTCAGCTCGGTGAACCTAGAGTATGTGAAAGGGTCTGCTTAGGTGGATGGACAGTCACTTCCTAGTGTGCTATCTTCCTAGTGTGCTATGTGCTAGGCATCTCACGCTAAAATTCTGGCAATAACATTGCATGACATTATGGCACTAGGTTATCCCAAAGTGCATAGAACTGCCCACTCCAGGGCAGTCCCAAGGGCAGTCCCAAGGGCAGTCCCAAGGGCAGTATGGAAATGGAGTTTTAAAAAGGTTACTTCATTTAATTTTTTATATGTAAATGAGTGTTGTTCATCATTTGTTCGATTGCATGAAACGGCCTCTCAGTTGTTCGGTCATTTGGTCCATCCCGAGTTTTTCCGAGAGTTCGTCTGGAAAATCAAGAGGGTGCAAAAGCACTGGCGCTGCTAATGTTAATGATCTCTCACCAAAACTGCATCCTCGCAACCTGCTTGGAGGTTTTTAGCTCACCTCTTAGCAGAGGTGAGCTTATCCCATACCGTGGCGTCCGTCGTCCGTCGTCGTCGTCGTCGTCGTCGTCGTCCGTCGTCGTCCGTCGTCCGTTAGCAGGGCACGTTTCGTAACTGTTAGAGCTATTGAGTTGAAACTTGGTACACATGTACCCTTATGTAATGACACCTGGGAGACTAAGTTTCGGTCCGATTCGTTTCATGGTTTGGCCACCAGGGGGCCAAACGTTAAAAGTGAAAATATGCAATATCTCCCTTAATGGTAGTCGGGAAATTTTGAAAAAAATATGGTAGGTACTTCTAGCAAAGGTGCATCATATATCCTCCGGGTTTTTGATTTGACCTCCTTTTCAAGGTCACAGAGGTCAAATGGTGTAAATTAGCCGTTAGGATGTAACGATGGCACGTTTCTAAACTGCAATGACTATTGATACCAAATTTGGTACACATTTACCCCTTAGTCAGGTGATCTCAGGGACCAAAGTTTGGTCCAATATGATTCACCACTTGACCACCAGGGGGCAAAATCCAAAAACCTTAAAAATGTGATTATTCCTTAACTTCTTGCCCGATTGCCACCAATTTGATACATGGGTACATCTAACCACCATACAGTATATGTCACACAGGTTTTTAATTTGACCTTCTTGTCAAGGTCACAGAGGTCAAATGGCGTAAATTCGCCGTCAGGCCGTAACTATGGCACGTTTCTTAACTGCAATGACTATTGATCACAAATTAAGTACACATGTTCCCCTTGGTCAGGTGATCTCAGGTACCGAAGTTTGGTGCGATCTGATTTGCCGTTTGGCCTCCAGGGAGGGGGCCAAATCCTAAATTCTTCAAAATGCCATTATTCCTAGTAATGACTTGCCCGATTGGCACCAATTTTATATCATAGGTACATCTAATTCTAACAACCATTCAATGTGTCACCCGGGTCTTCTTTGATTTGACCTACTTTTCAAGGTCACAGAGGTCGAATGTACTGTAAATTGGCCATTTTGGGGAAATTGTAATTGCTTGGACCTACATCAAACCTAACACTACATGACACAAGACCATGCTCTTTATCCATCTTTCCTCCACATGAGGTGAGCACAATGGCCCTGGCCATTTCATTTCAGCCAACCACATGGGCTATATTGGTTGCAAAATAGAACAAAATAAACATATTGCTTGGCTTTAGTCAGCCAAACCGAGATATTATAACATATTTTCCTTTATTTTAGAAATTTACAGAAAGGGAAGGACTTTGGTCAGGTTTATGGTAATTTTTGTTTTAAATTAACTTCCAGTTGGTGAGCTTGGTGATTGCATGTTGTCTCTGTTGGAAGATAAGGAGTGAAGACGACGATGAAGAGTACTATGGTGAAACCTAGGACCAAGCCATAAGATATTTGTGTCATCAAGAAAAAACAAGCCCTGCAGTTGACCATACGTATATATGTGATGATATGGTTGATGTGGACGTCGCAAAACATACGCAATCTAATACGGGGGATATGAGCCGCTTTAAAATTATCTTAAAAATTTTGCTGCAATCATAATTCAAAAGTATCATCTTAGATAGACAGAGATTTAGAACAGTGCATTGTCACGTTTGCAGACTTGTCCAGCCCATTCAGTGATTCAGCTGATCAGGCGCCTGTATTATGAAACCTAATTTAGTTTCTTTAGTGCTGATAGCAACTAGATGACGACCGATTTACGAGCGGGGCATAATAGAGACTTTGAGATCTGCAACTATAGCAAAATGTATATGTATGTTAAGTATACACTGAGGTAGGTGATAAAGCTTGGAACCAGTGAAACCTTGAAACCAGTGATAAACCTTGGAATCAGTCCTAAAAATGCATAAAAACATGAAATAATGCCATTTGAACTTAAGGTGGTTACGAATCAATATTTGGAGCTTATTTTTACATGATCAGATCGGAATTTGACGATAGTTTAGAAATCAGTCGCATATCCGATTCAATAATCTATATTTTAGAACAACCCAGTCATACTTCGCCTTCAGTGTACATTACTGATCTCCCAAATATAGGCATGCACGTTACGACACGCCCACCACACACCCATAATATGGACCAATCAGCACTCCGCTTACTAGGTCACCACACGGGGCCTATTTGAACTACGGAGCGGTGTGATCATACAGGGTGATACAGAGAAGATTGACTACATCATGTAGTACCGGCTGGCACTTATCCGTAGAAACATAGATGAAGGTATATTACCGAAGGTTTTAGCCGGGTTTGGAGATGAAAAATGTGAATAAATTCCTTTGCAGCGATTTCGTACATATTCATGTACACATCGAGGGATGTAGAGATATTTTCATGATGTAACCAGTTCTAAGCGGACACATTTTTTAGTGATTCCCGTGTGCATGTTTGTCATCTACTGAGCTTTATCAGAGCATTATATATACAAACGATTCTTCTAATAAAAACGTTTTATTTCAGTATATGGAATACAAAACAATCACAAAAGCTTACTTATGCTTTCATCGGCGGCCCGTCATGAATATAAGTTTATTTTTTAACGACAACAACACATTTCCAATGCATTCAATGATGACGTCATCCTCCACAAAAAGGTTGATTCTGGAACTACTGGCAAATTGCTATCAATAAAGTTAGCTGGGACGAGATTGGCAGTTGGGAAGGTATAAATCGTGGAAGGAACGCGCCCGATTTCACGCGGTAATTGCATAGTGATTCCACGGTTTAGTACTGACTATTCCAAGGTTTATCACTGGTTACATGGTTTCACTGATTCCAAGCTTTATCAACTACCATACACAGATGCATACAATAAATATGCGTATAGAAAAATGATTTGAGAAAACCTCAACTGATGTGCCATTGTATTCGCATCAATAATGTAACATGAATGCGGATTCGATTCCACCAGTGCTTTGCGGCCAATTGCAGCTCACCATACAAGCGCACGATATTTGGCAAAT
The DNA here is from genome assembly GCF_910592395.1 of Lineus longissimus. Lineage (NCBI taxonomy): Eukaryota > Metazoa > Nemertea > Pilidiophora > Heteronemertea > Lineidae > Lineus > Lineus longissimus. The sequence continues at coordinate 13,366,729 of NC_088315.1, forward strand.
TGCTATAATTATGTTAACAAGGACCATTGTGTTGGTTTAATTCTTTTCCCACCTCTAGTGGTGAATGCGCTCCGCACTCCCGGTGGTCCTCTTATTATCATATGAACAGTAATCCAAACCTCATATGGGTTGAATTCTCGTCATAATTATATATTACTGTGTTAATTCCACCAATGCGGCAAATAAATAATAAATTGCACTATATATTTTATACAATACTAACTAGAATATGAATGACAAATATTTACAATTTGCAGCATGATTATTGTGATAACGGCAACCATAACTTGTCATCAGGAGCCACGTGGATTTGTGGAGGCACTATTTTAAGCAGGTGGCCAAATATCATATATAACAATTACCGACAAAGAATTTATTTTTGGCTCAGCGTAGGGGAGTCTATACAACACCGCAGTGTCTGTCGTCGTATCCTGTTTCAGAAACAGCGACACGTTTCTTAACCGCTAGGGCTATGAACTTGAAACTTAGTACACAGGACTCCCCCCCCCCCCCCTCCCCGGTCAGCTCTTCCTAGCAAGGATACATCACATATTATACGGGTTTTTGATTTGACCTAATTTTCAAGTTCACAAAGGTCAACTGGCGTAAATTGGCCGTTTGTGTGTAAATATGGCACGTTTCTTAACCGTAAAAGCTACGACTTTAAATTTGATACACATGACTGTACGTCATGTGAACTCGGACGGTTTACTGGACTTTGCGCAACGAAACAAAACGAGCGAAATGGGGGAGCGACCATTATGTTTTACCCCGGGCGGTGCTTCATAAGTTGGTGATCTCTAGCCTGAAAATTTGTTCGGACCTCGATCGAAGAAGGTACGACAAACAATTAATTAATCAAACCCTTATGAGATTCATTCATTTGAAGTAGAGAGGGTAACGTACATTGTATACACAAATCAAACACACACGCAGTGCTTGCATGCATTGCAGAGAACGACTTTTGAGTGATAACCCACACCCACCCAGGCAGCTGAGACACATGTCTTGTTGGACATGCCTACCGATTTTTACTAAATAAAAGCATAACTTCACTTCACACTTTTCGGGGTTGAAAATGTACTCGTGTAAATTACCAAAATTACATGCCAAATTCGCACATGAACTGTTATTTCTCAAAGCTTGGAAGCTCAAATGTCTGAATGTAATGTATGCGCGTAATGTATACCCTCAGCAAGCGAATAGTTGTGACCGTCGGTTTTTTATACGAATCGTTTCCTGTATGGCCGTTACAAGCCGTTGACATGACATACCGATTTTGGTGTGACCTATATACTACATATGTAGCATGTTTCTTAAGCAGGATGAATTCCTAACCACCAAATATCTATACAGTGAGCACAATGACCCTTGGCCTTTTCATTGTATGTTCGTGTCGTGTATCTTGATGTCTACCATAAGACGTGTTCTCAGTTTAAAATTTATTTTGTCAATACCAGAAATCCCCGACCTCGAACTTGCGCATGCGCACTAATTACCATCTCGGCCGATCAACGCAGTAGTGCGCTTAGCTTAGGGCAATCTCCAAAAGCAGAGTTAATCAGGCGGTGGGGAGCATTACGCACTTTGCCGATAGCCCATTGGTTTCCTCTAATGTCTAGCTAATACTGTGCGAAATTTCAGTGAATTTAGTCAAAAAAATCCTTTGTCCACCTTTGTACCGCCGCTTTGCATGCATTGATGAAGTTCTAACAGGGAAAATCAGGAAAATAAGCCTTTGAGGCGTTTTTACGGCTCAAAAACTGGCATTTCTGGCGATAATATTTTAGTTGCCGATAGATCCGCGAGAGGGCAATACCATCTAGAGTCATAATAACACTGCTTCTGGTGTTTTGGAACATTTTTTTCTTTGTCCACTTGCATGCCGAAATTGGAGGTTTTAATGATGTGACAGCAAAAAATTGAATTGGTCATTGCGAGGGGGTCACTAGGGAGCTTGGGGGGTTGATCTATGCAATATACCTAGTTTTAAATCGTGCTTGTTTCATGCTAATGTGAAACACCATCATTCTGATACTACTGAGATTTAAATTTTTCACTCAAGATTTTAAATGAAGTTTGAAAATTCATTTTTCACTTGATGATCATGCTAATCATGACTGCATGAGTCCAGTTTCCCTGCACCCATAGTTTATTACTGATGGTAGCTTTCCTATATCTAATTGTCTAATGTAAAAAAGTTGGGCATTTTGTGGGGGGTGTACTGTGGTCTTGGCCTCTCCTACCTTGGGGGTGGGGTGGGGTGGAGGTTGGTCTTGTTGGCATCCAGGTTTGAAATTGATGTAGGCATTCCATATGATCCTTGAGATATCATAAAACTCTTGACTGGTGTTATTATGGACTACTCGTTTTTCTCTCTTGTAATTCGGCAATTTTATATCAGATAACAAAGCGTAATTCAAACGGATACCGCGTCTCGTTGAGGCTGCCATTGTGATTGATTGCTGCGAGCTGATTCGTCAATGGCGGCACGTGACTGATTACACTGGCGGCCTCTATCGGACGGCGTTGGTCAGGTTTTTCTGGTGTTGTATTTCACAGAAACGTTTTTGTCATGTAGAAACAGTAGTGACACGTAACAGCCAACTAGACGGGTCAGAGGTCAGACATACTAGGTCACCCCCAGAATCTGGGGGTGACGAGGCATATGACGTGTGGGTGTGAGAATGTTGTGTGCTTCCTTTAAAAGCATAGACTCCAGTTAACCTTTAAAGTCAAAAGTCCTTGTAAAAGTACTTAGTTTATGGCCTCTCAAATTAAGGTAATTCAATCGATTTCCATTTATGTTTAAAGCGAAATACTAAAAGTAACTTTTGTATTGTAGCAACCAACTTTATATGCTCAGAAATAACAATAATGATTTTGTATTACCATTCGCTCGTAGAGAGCTGTCATTGAACTCGTTTGTTATTAAAGGTATAAATCTGTGGAACAACTTATGTAAAGATATCAGGAATTTACCAACCATTTACGGTTTTAAGAATGCCTTAAAAAGGCAATCACTCCCGGAAAGTCCCCCAATATGGCTGGCGACTAGAAATAGAGTAGCTTCAATTTATCTGTGTAGACTTCGTAATCGCTGTAGAGCTTTGCATGGTCACTTGTTTCATTGTAACCTACGAGATGATGCCTCATGTTTATGTGGTGCTGCCTAAGAAGGAACTGATCACTTTTTGATGCAATGTCCTAGGTACAATCGCCTGAGGGCAATACTTCTCCAAAAACTGAACTGGATTCCAAACATAAATTTACAAATATTATTATCTGGGAACCTTCGCTTTACTTTGGAGGAAAATATATCCACATTGAACGCTGTTCAGACTTTCATCATACGCACAAATAGATTCTCCCTTCAAAGGCCGCTACCGCCAGATCCCCTGTAAATAACGGTGTCAATTGTTGACAAAGCACCACCATACTTCTTTCACAAAAAACCTGTATGTAAACTTATGTTTGTCTACTGCACCATTTGTAGATTACTTTGTACTGTGGAAAGGACATTTTATAAGTTTCTTTGAAACTTACGTCCAATCCCTATTCTCTTCTATGAATAAAAATATGCTTAAACTAAACCAAGGAAAGGTTAACAGAAAAGGAAACTAATTATAATGTGGAGTTTTGAGTTTGAAATTGTTTACAGTACGCGAGGTTATTGAGTTTGATTTTTTCTTCTAGAGGGAGGCGATATTGATTCACAAATCCAATGATGCAAGTTGACGTGACCGATACCAAACTTAGGCCGTTTCGAGGGACCCGCCACGTCACTTGTACCATGGAGAGATATCACTGTCGCCTAAAGGCCGCCGCACTTGGGCGATTTTTTAGCGATTTTCTTCGCGATTGCCTTGTCAACTGCCTGAGCCACTGGAATTTTGAGGGTTTAGTTGCTTCGTTTGCGGCAGATCGTTGCCTTGAGTGACAACTGACTAATCGGTTCAACTGGTCTCATATCTAATCGCTTGTGCTTTCATCACATCGTTTGCGGACACTTGGGCGATTACATGACCGACTGCATATAAACGTCCGTTCCTCAGTAGGTCTAGTCATTGGTCAACATAGACATGGAAGTGGAAGACTATGCACATGAAGACATTGCCGTTAAACTGGCAATGGAGAGGGAGAAGCATCCAGGGTTGTATGTGACAACTTGTAATGAATACAGGGATGTTGACTACAAGGCTGCCGCTCTTAAGAGCATCGGCAAGGCAATCGGTTGCAGCGGTAAGTTGACATTCGGGGTTAATCGGGAACAAACAAACATTGAAAATTAAACGTACACCTTTATTTCACCTTTATTTTCAGTTATCATCACTTCATTATGATTAAGCGTACTCATGACAATCTCTATACACGTCTATTTCAGTGCCCACAGTAAAAACCAAAATGAAATTTTTACGCACGATGCTCGCTCGAGCTGTAAAGTGCCCTCCATCCGGAAGCTCCCGGAAGAAGCTGCCGAAGAAACAAGAATGGGTGAACGAAAACCTACAGTTTTTGTTGCCCTATATGAACACAGGCAAAACGTCAACGAATCTCATGGTATTTATGACGTCTTGAAGTGTCATTCGAACACCATATCGTATTGCCATGAAACCTCCCCGTTTGGCGACATGAAGTAGTCACGCATAGCATCCCTTTGTTGTTTTGCGTTCAGTTTGCACATACGTTGGTTGGTTTTTTGAGCGGTGTCAGCTGTTTTTCTTGCGCACCTCTCCATGCTCCGTCCATCCGTATATGGGAAGCATTTTCTCAGTCTACGTCTCCTCGTCTGATATAAAAGGTGGACTGGTTATCTATCAAATAGTTGCGCAAACAACAAGCTCCAAGAACTATGTCCTCAAGTACTCTTGGTCCCAGCTTTATAGTCGTTAGAAATACTCTAAACCTGTGAGCGAAAATCCCGAAACAATTTTCTGAGGTGCGCCTTGCATGACTCAATCGATAGTTGTGGATTTGGTGACCATATCATGAGTTCTATCGGGGTATGGCTTTGAACAATCTAGTCGCAATTGAAAGGCAGCATCCCCTATAATATGGGGGTGGACAAGTATTCCACTTGTTCCAAGTTCTGCATCTGGAGGAAAATTCAATGTGTTGAAATCCATGCCTAATTTCAGTGTGGACTGATGGAATATTCCAGCATCCCCTGCGTGACCCGGGGCCCCAACATCAACGTACAGGAATCTGTATCTTGCGTCAACAAGCGCAAGAAGTATGACAGAGAAAAAGTGCTTGTAATTAAAACATGCTGATCCGGTGTCTCCTGGCTTCTCGATGCTGATATGTTTGCCGTCTATTGCTCCAAGGCAAAGCGGTTGGTTCCAATTGTCCTCAAACTCTGACATAACAATTTTCCACTCATCCTGGCTCTCGGGCATCTGAAATAAAAAAAAAAGATTGATATGCCTATTTTTCTTATTGCAGGCACAAGCAAACACCCCTAATGATTTTGAAGAAGGATTGGAAAGAAAAGAAGATTCAAACGATGATTCAGATGGTGATATGGTTGAAGAGGACAAGGTTGTGGAAGGCCCTGAAAAGTTGCCGGATGACCCAGAGGTCCCTCCTATGACATCAGAAGGTCCGTCGACCAAACGCCGCAGCTCCTTCTCCTGCCGAACGGTCCACCGCAGCCGAGTTAAGAACGGGAGGACTACCAAGACACTGAGGAAGGGCAAAATGAACCAGTTTGAAGAAGAAGAGTTGAGCCTGCTGAAAAAACTTACAAACCCTTGTGAGACACCTGCAAAACTTAATCAGGACATGGACGAAATGGACTCTTTCTGTCGCCATCTCTCCTTCAGACTCAAAAGGCTGGATAAGCGTGGTCAGATGATGGTAGTACACAAAATCGAAAATGTCGTGTTTGACATCGAGTATAGTGGTTTGTTTGCAGGCATTGATGATCATCCCACTCCACAAAGCAGTGGGATGCTTCCACCACCCGCCTACTTTCCTGCTGCCAGATTCGATACCCTAACAACAGGTAGCCCGTTTCCCCAACCTCGGCACCAATACGTTCCGGGGGTGCCTACTGCCCAAACCCAACTTCCCCCAGTTTACAGTTTCTTCCCCCTGTACGCAATTTTCAAAGGATGACAACGCTGGCTATGAGAGTTCGGATAGGCCCTTCCAGTTAACCTCATTGTGAGCTATGACTTCAATAACTTGTTCTGTATGTATAAAACCTCCTTTCCTTTTCAAATTACCGGCATATATTTGTGAAAAATGTACTATTCTGCTTAAATACATGAATGTTGGCGTTTCCTCAGTCGTTGTATTGCTAACGTCATGGTTTTTATAATTTTCTACGTTCATTTTCAACTGGAGACACAGGAACTTACCTTGAGGTACTTTTCACCGAGAGCGTCAAATATTGCCACTGTTGTTTCTTTCACGATGTTTGATATTGTTCTTTCTCCAACTCTGAACAGAAAGGACAGACTTTCGAACGTTTCCCCTGAAATTTGAGCATAAGGTATGTTTTAGAATATGAATTTTTTTACATTACACCTCAAAACTCAATACATAAATTATGGAATCAAGTAAGATTATCTATACTGACCAGGAGCTAGAAAACGCAGTGTGATGGTTAAACGCTCCCCTGGTGAAATTGCCTCTCGCATTAGTGTATCTTGTTTCACTAGCAGTGGTCCAATCAGGCGGATGAGGTCGTCGAAAATATCCGGTTTCATTCTTGGGAACTTCCGGTACGAGTTCACATCTTCGAGGCGGAGCTCCTTGACAAGATTCTCGTATGCCCCCAAACGCTGACGTCGGAGAATCCATTTGTGTGCCCAGAAGAAGCCGTTCTATTTTGCCGCCGGCGCCGTTGGCGGCGCAAAAACAACAACGCAATGACTAGCATATGCCGCTGACAACAGGCAGCCGCCATGGGGTGGTATGACTAGCTTGAAGAAGTTGACGCCGTCCAGTATATGGCTGATCATCACATGACATACTACCGATCAGTGATTGGCTGGCGAAGACCAGATAAATAATAGCCCAGATCATGACAAAAGAAAGTTCAGCCGACCAAGCGATTGAAATTAAACATGTTGAATTTTCAGTCACTTCGTGCAACAGTTGTTTCAACTAGTCGGGCCACGAAGAAAATCAGTTGCGCAGGCGATTTTTGTCCGCAAACAAAATCGATGCGACGCCACCATCGACTGCGACCTAGGTCGCTATCGGAAGTTGGTCGCCGGTTTGCGGATTATTCACTCGACTGGTCGCACACGACGTCGCCTGGCGATCTCACTTGCGATCATCGCTGGCAACGTCGCGGTCGCCAGTGGCGTCGGCAGTCGGCTCGATTTTGTTGCCCGTGTGCGGCGGCCTTTAGACACATGTTAACAACAAAGCAATGTATAAATAGTGGGGGGATTTCTTTCCCTCAACCTCGGAATCATGGGTGTAGAGCATGTTTGCTCTACATCTGTGTCGGATTGTACAAGAGAAGTAATAAAGTTAATACAGGAAAGACGTCTTAACGTTGATCAAGAGCTAGAATTTCCCCCTCCCCCGACAAAGTGGCGCAACATGGGTGTTACCAGGGGCTACGGTGCAGCCATTTTAAATTGTTAATCAAGTAGTCCCAGGTTGGAGAGATTGATTCATTTCAAACTAAATTAACAGAACTAAGAGACCTTTACTCGACAATGAGGATAGGAAATCCAACATGACTTGTTCATTTTAAATATGACGTAACACCACGAGGCACTTCTACTCTACCCACAATCTCGGATAGGAAATCCAATATGACTTGTTCATTTTAAACATGACGTAACACCACGTGGCACTCCTACTCTACCCACAATCTGGGATAGGAAATCCAACATGACTTGTTCATTTTAAACAAGACGTAACACCACATGACACTCCTACTCTACCCTCAGGTCCCAAACGAACTCAGCCATGTTCGATAGTGATGACGTCACAGGCTTTGTGTCGATGTCGATTAATCAACGAATATACGGGTCCGTGTATACGGCAGTTCATAAACTAGGTGTTAAAAAAAACACACTTTTTGCCACTTTTGGCACTTTTTTTGCCACTTTTGTTTTCTAATAACTTCTAAACCACTACTGCCACACGGACCAAATTTTAAAGGCATGTATTAACTGACATCCATAAAAAAATCTGGTGAAGGTGTGATTGCGTAATGAGTTATGACAACCGAGAAATAAGAGATTTCATTTTGGGGTCGTTTTGGTTGACCTGTCTCTTAAAACCGTGTCTGCAATGACATTCGAGGTGATCCAGACTTCCTTGAGAACAGAGCCTTCCGTCACTGCCTTGAATGCAGTCGGAGTGTGCCAGGTCGAGAGTGCACGGTTTTGTAGTGTATTGGCTTTCGCTCTCTCCCAGTTCCAACTCAATGACAACGCGATGTATATCCTTCATATTCTTTATTTCCTCTTGCTTCTGTAACCGGGGGCTAATTGGCTTTCCCTTGGCACTCAAACTATCAATGAACAGAGTAACGTCGACTCGACCTGTAAATCAAATAGGAACATAATTTTGAGAGTTGTCACTGGGACAAACACATGGCAAATGGCCCAGAACACTGGCAGAGAGAACCCACTTAGGCCTACACCCAAAACACTATTAGAGTTACAAAGGAAATAGTAGGGGTGCCAGACCTCAGAAATGTGCATAAAGCAGGAGCAACTGGGTCACGTCATGACAATTTTCAAAATTTTGCCCCAAAACTGAAGGGGTTAATATAAAAGTCCTTTACCCCTGTTGCTTAGTTAGGTATCAAAAAACTACCCACTGGAGTGCTTTAGAATTCTGCATTAGTTGGCTTCCAATAGTCTAACTCACTTGGGCACAGCATGGCATAGAGTTTAGAGAGCCGTGGATTTTGACTTACCCCTTCCGCCCATGACCTTTTGACCTCTAGTTGACCCCAAATTGACCCAATTAGAAAACAATTGATCTCAAAATGTAGCACACCTTATAAGCTTTCCACAGATACCAAATATGATGGAAACATTTATGTGGAACCCTTTGAAAAATGCAATAACATTTGCCCTACCCCTAAATTTTGGGGCGATTTTCCACTGCTCCGAAAATACAAAAGTAGGCAGGCCTCTGGAATCTGATGCAGAATGATCCACTCTACAAAAAAAAGTTAGAAACAAAAGTATGTCATGACGTGACCCAGTTTTTGTGGACTGGGTGGCCTTGGCACCCCTACTAAAATAGGTCTACAACTAAATGAGCCTGCCAGGAACCAATATAAAATAACCCAAGTAAAGCAAGCTAGGCATTTAACCCTCTGTGCCCTAAATCCCTAAATGGTAACATATTTCCCCCTTACAAGAAAATGTCTCCCGAAATTTAGTGAAATTTAGTGTAGCAGTGTATGAATAGAGATGAGATGAAATGGATGAAAAAAATGAACGACACGAGACAAGGACAGACAAAAACATTGTCAGTATTGGCAATCTATTACAACCACAATTATGGTTAATATGGCTGAAACTTCAGACCAACATACATCCAAAGTCATATATGGTCAAGGGTAATTGCTTTTATTAGCACATACATCCATATATCGCTTGAGTACAAATCTATGTGAAAGTTGATGTACATGCTTAATTTGCGCACATCACATATCACACAAACTCCAAACAATTATCATGCTTTTTTAGCACAAAGGTATAGGAAACCATCAATTCTAAGAACCAATCGATGGACTATGTAAAGGTTAACCAAAAATGAATTCTTATTAATTCAAAGACCTTCACAGCACCAACTGGATCAACTGGCAAAATCAATAATAAAGTCATAATTGTCTACATGTACAGTTCATATGTGACTATGATAAAAGACGAACCGCAGCATCCAAGGCAATTGGATTAGCCTTGAATACTGGATCATGTACAATGTCACGAAGAATAGAAATCTTCAACTGCCAATCTGGAACAGAAACCCGAGAGGACATTGCCCAATCCCCGGGCTGCATCCAGCCCGGCTGACGCATTTTCTGCTGCGGACAGTAAGGCCTACCATCGGCTTAGAAGACTTTGAGGAGTCACTATCAAACGAACTATTGGAAAAATTGTCAGAAGAACTCGCAGGCAAAGTAGCGGCTGATTGCTCCTCAACCACAGAAGCGCCTGGTTTACTCAAAGACCAGGGGGGCCTAGGAACAGGTTTTACTGTGGAAGGAGTCCCAGCACCACCTACCTATGCCTGTTCAAGCTCAAGACCAGAAATGGGTAATAATAAATTCCGGTGTAGGGTCTTTTGAACACCAGACGCAGAGGAGATCACAAACACAGGTCTTTCAGTATTGGGCTGAGCCACAACTGAGTAAGTATCATCCTCCCACTTGTTGGCAAGTTTATTTTTGCCACGATCACTGACTCTGCGAACTAAAACTTGATTGCACACCTGTAACGTAGCACCCCAGACTCTAAGATCATACGTACGCCAAGATTCGGTCTCTGAGTAGGGGTCACCCAGGGGTACATTTGTACCAAGTTTGAGATCCCTGGCTAAAGTGGTTACGAAACGTGCCACCACCGACTAACGGCGTTGCTGCCGACAAACTTTGACCTCTGTGACCTTCAAAAGTAGGTCAAATCAAAAACCCAGAGGATATGTGATGTCCCATTGGTAGAAGTACCTTACCTTTTTTTCAAATTTTTCGGACCGGTAATAAGGGACAAAACATTCCATTTTCGACCTCTGGCCCCCTGGTGGCAAAACCGTATATCATATGAGGCCGCGATTCGGTCTCTGAGTAGCGGTCACCTAGGGGTACATGTGTACCAAGTTAGAGTGGTTACAAAATGTGCCACCACCGACTAACGGCGTTGCTGCCGACAAACGTTGATCTCTGTGACCTTCAAAAGTGATTCAAATCAAAAACCGGGAGGATATGTGATGTCCCATTGGTAGAAGTACCTACCATATTTGTTTCAAATTTTTCGGAGCGGTAATAAGGGAGAAACACAATTTTTCCATTTTGACATCCGGCCCCCAGATGGCAAAACCGTGTAACATATGAGGCCGCGATTCGGTCTCTGCGTAGCGGTCACCTAGGGGTACATGTGTACCAAGTAAGAGTTCAAAAGCTTGAGCGGTTACAAAACGTGCCACCACCGACTCACGGCGTTGCTGCCGACACAATTTTTCCATTTTTTACCTCTGGCCCCCTGGTGGCAAAACCGTGTATCATATGAGGCCGCGATTCCGTCTCTGAGTAGCGGTCATCTACGGGTACATGCGTACCAATATAGAGTTCAAAAGCTTGAGCGGTTACAAAACGTGCCACCCATGTCTAACGACGACGACGACGGACACTGCGTGATGCTAAAGGCTCACAGGTGAGCCAAAAACCCATCCCGAACCTTCGTGTAGATAGGACTCGCATTTCGAGATGATTTCTTGAAAATCTGTCTGTAACAAGTCTTTTAAATGGCTCTTATAGAAAACTTGTTTTGTATTGGTGCAAAACCAGGGTTCCGATGTGCGTTTCTCATATTGTCCCTCGATAATGGAGCCATCATCTGCCACGACATCGACTTCTTTGCTGAATAGAACTTGAACTTCAAAGTGATTCTTAAGAGCGTTCTTCGCGTCAGTTAGACTATAAAATTCCTGAGAAATGCGTTTATGAATAAGTCCGTTTCCCCCAATGTGCAAAAACTTCAACAAATCATTTGCAACGTGTATATTTGTGTGTTCCCATTGCGTTCCCAGATTGCCTCGGAATATTTTTTTTTAAACGAAATTCTGCTTCGAGCGCTATTATTATAGAGAGAGAAAGAGGTCCTAAAATAGACCATGAAAATCACCCTGATGAAGAAATGATATGTTAACATTGTTTGTAACTTGCAGTACTAGTATACAGTAATGTCACCCAAGTTCTGAAAAAAAAATTTCGGGGGGATTTTTTTTAGGGGGGGGGACCCCAACTGCTTCTGGTAAAGGTTATAAGGATGATGCAATTAAGAGCCCTGTCTGTAAATTTAATGGGATGAATGATGCTATTTTGCACGTTTAGTTCTATGGATAACTGCTGTTGGTGTGTATCTGGTCCGCAAGTCAGTCTGGCACCTATAGGTGGCGCCACCTACTTTTTCTGAAACTTTTTTAGATCTTCTTTCAATGAAATTTCCCCTAGTCATCATCTTGATAACACCGGATGAAAGAACTGTGAAAAAAACTGGTGTATGATGTTGTTCCAGGGGTACCCCTTCCCAATCAGAGGTGTCAAAACTGACCGGCAAGCAAAACATTACCGATAAATTAGTGATGTATTTCATGTACATAAGAGATGTTAATATAGTCAATGGTATATTTTTCCAGTAGATATGTGTCTTGAGTTGATGTGTGTCAAATTTGGTGATCAAACATGGAGTTTTAGGGTATGGTTGCTATGGAGAACTGTTTTGGAACTGAAGGCTACTTTTAACTTCATTTTTCTCAAAACTGACTTTCTCAGTCTCGGCGACTTCAAAATAGCATAGCTCGGTCAATTTTTGTCGCAATTCAACAAGCTATATATCATTTGAAAGGTATTTTTAAGGAAAATATGAAAATAACATTAACTCAATTTTTAAAATTTCCTCATTGTGACTCATTTTGCTAGCACGGGTCACAATTTTCAAGCCGTTTTCAAGATTTCCGTCAAATGCGCACTGGTCCTGCCGCAAACGGGTATCGTCTCCGTCAACCTCTATCACTATTAATTCCTTTTTGTGTTTGCAGATGGCTTAGTGATCACTTAGGGCATCTATTTCTGACTTAGCATGCAACAGAACTGCAAATAGGGAATTCGTTTTCGTGCAATGCTTTCAATAGATCTCCGTGGCAGCGCTCTGGTTTGCACCAACAGCCCAGAACTGCATGCGACAATTTGTGAATGTAACGGAGAAGATTTCTCCGCCGTATGTGCTCGTTATAAAACCCCAAAGAGCGTTCTCGGCTGGTATTTTCGTCATTTCTGTACAGATTCTGCCAGCGAATAAAATCCCTGATGGCTTTAAGTAAGCGTTTCTGACGTTTGCGTTGTTCTTCTGTCATATTCGTATTATTCGTGCAATATCTCCGAATCTCTCAGATAATGCGTCAAGTTTCGTCCGATGTACACGTGCCGACGAGATGCTAACAGCCGCTCTGACTCTTCGATATTTCGAAAGCCCATATTTATTATGTAAATTGAGTGAAAAGATATTAATAACACGCTGCATGATGTTTGAATATAAAGCTTTGATGAAATCCGACGAATTTAGGCGTCTGGTGTGCAAAAAGGACATTCGATTGCTTCTTGTTGGTTCAAATGATCACCCCCGAAATCCAATTTTCTCTGAACTTCACCGTAGGCTCTTGAAAAGTCTTGAAATTCACGCAATGTGAGTGAAATTCGGCGGCACTTGTCCAGGCTTTGTATTTCTTGCCTATTCCTTCTGGTGAAATTAACAAGCAGTCCTACTGCACGGAGCGAATAGTAATATTCTTCGTCTGAATGGTGTTGGCGCGAAAAGGCATCTGTTAACTGTTCACTCATGCACAGCAACTCTTGGGCTTGTTCTGAAGTCAGATCGGTGCGAATTTCCGCGTCGAAGTTAATTAGCGATAGTTTTGCAACCGCGCGTTGATGGGTGCTGATATGCGGAGGGTGACACGAACGCTCCACCGATACGTGTAAATGTTAATTTCTTCTCCCTCTGTGATAGAGCCCTCACTTTCCATATGTCGCTTAAAAATGATTCTGTCCTGGTTTTTTGATGATTTGTGCTATTTACAAGGCCAACGGGTAATCTAGCTCTCGTCTGCCTTTCATCTAGTGGCGCCTCTGGCGCCGAATGTGTAATGTCACAATGACTTTACCGGATTTAAAATCTATTAGACTTCCCATATCGTCGCAAATGTTAATTTCTATGAATTGAAAAAACTTTGCACTCAGGGGTCTGTAGCGTATTCTTTCAAACTATTTGAGAGATATTTGCCATGTTCTTCCGGGCGTGTGGGTATCGTTCGTAGCAAGGGAACAAAAACGTTTCCCACTTGTGTTGGCCTTACTAAATTCGAGTAAAAGAATAGTGCATACTTCGAGGACATCAAATCACATTTTCGTTTCGCTACAACGCGATAAAAACGCCTCGACAGAGGGGGTAAATTCACGGCCGCCTGATCTCCTTGTAAACTAGACGTATCATCATCATCATCATCATCCATACTTTCGTCTGACCTGCCAAAATCATCGCTTGTAAAAGTGCGATCGGTGTCCTCCCCTTCGTAACTTTTGTAGCCCACAAAAGGGCCCGCCGTCACTTGGTTTCCTTGGCCGAATGTTCCCCCAATACTGTCTTTGCCAACAGTGTGTACTGGTGTCGTTTTCTTAGCCTCAGAATTACTCTTGGGTACAATAATTTTTCCATCTACGTAAAAATATTTCGTCTTCGCAAAACCGAGCACTTCTGCTAAGTAAGTGTCCATCAAAATGGCTTCGCCGTGTCTCAGTTTTATGGCTACGTGTTGGCCCCGCGTGAGAAGAAAATCACCGCTCCACTGAACTGGTCTCTGTCTATTTAGCGCCGTTATCAAATCTTCAATTGACGAGACCCATTTTTCGCTCTGCGTGCAGGCATCAAGCAATACGGGCGCTTTCTCAGGTTCGTTTAAATCTGCCAGCGCTATCTGGTAAGTACACCTTTTAACGTTGATCTCGCTCGACCTAGAATGTGCGTAGTAGACCTCCGCGATGTCACATTCGTATGCAAAATGCGACTCCGTGAAATCGAGCGGCTTCGCCAAAGGAATCCTAAAATTCGGACTAGTGTTGGGCACACGATATACGTATCTTGTTCCTGCTCCTCCATTTGGTCACGATTAGAGTAAGCTATCCTTGAAATATTCTTAGTAAATGGTAGGCGCCTAGCTATTGTCTCAGTTAGATTTTGACGTGGTTAGACCCTTCCTCTGGCACAGAACAGAATATATCTTGCATGGCGCGACAGGCGACAAGATCTATTTGTAAACCCCAACGAAGGATAGAGTAACTCGTCTCCTGTGTTTTCTTTCTTTCATCAGGAGATG
This sequence comes from Lineus longissimus, assembly GCF_910592395.1. Taxonomy (NCBI): domain Eukaryota; kingdom Metazoa; phylum Nemertea; class Pilidiophora; order Heteronemertea; family Lineidae; genus Lineus; species Lineus longissimus. The sequence goes on from NC_088315.1 coordinate 13,381,813, forward strand.
CGTTCTTTCTTATCAATTGTTCGCTTACCAATGATTGCAACGAAAACAATAAAATATTAGGTAGTGCAAAAGCTCTTTGCATTGTCTTTCATCTAGGGACGGTCGACTCTACATAAGGGGCAGAGATTCCCAAAATGACAGACACGTTTTAATACATCTTTGATCGAAGTCAAGGCAAAATCTGGACATCGGCAACTCTTATTTCGCCTACTAATATAATGCATGTCTGATGCCGCTGTAGACTTTAGTGAACGGCTCCACCCTAAATCAGGGGACTTCTTTTTCAAAACATCAAAAGAGAATTGTACTCTCATAGTGACAACAACACAACTGTACTTTGAGCGTTACATTTTGATGGCCCGTTTTTATCACAAGCTCATTTCAAGGCTTCTTAATTTCTCTTATAATAGCCGTCAGTTGATCCAAAACCGCCTTGGCCACGCGGGGTTGAGGGCAATTTATCTTTGGATTCTCGAATAAGGGCTCTTTCGCAAATCAGTTGGGCCACACGATCGCCGTGTCGAATACGAAATTCGTTTTGCGGATGATGATTGAATAGCAAAATACCCAAATTGCCTCTAAAATCGGAATAGATTACACCTGCGTTTACGGCTATCATATAGTTTAAGGCTAGACCTGAGCGAGGCGCGATTCGACCATAACACGCTCTTGGAAGAACGAGTTGTAAATCTGTGCGGACAAGTTGCGAGCAACCTGCCAAAATAGTTAAGTCATGGGCGCTAGCCAGGTCAAAACCCACTGAATGTGCCGTCGCCCTTTGCGGGGCAGAAGCTAAGTCACTCAATTTGTGAAAAATGAGTGTTTCAGCTTCATCATCATCATTTTTTTATCCACAATCTTTGGTCTATAGATTAAAATTTGGTCGTCTGACATGATGACGAAATGCGCACGAACAAAATCACGCGTATTGAAAGCAGCAATCGGCGGTGCCAACGCGTTGGTTTAATTCTATCATATCACATCATGGTTTAGAGAAAAACCACCACAGCAAACATCATTTTGCTCATAATAGCCTTGTGACGAGAATATGCTGGGCCTACTCAAATGATTTTCTCCTCAAAGTAGAACAAGTTTGCTATTGAAAAACAAATTACTGATACGAACAATCTAATGAGAGGTAGGTTACTAGCGCAATGTGAAATTGAATTGCCTTCTTTACCCTTGTCCTAGTGCCAAGTTGACACGACAAATTGCGCACGAGCAAAATCACCTATTACAAATGATCGTGTCACATCCAGGTTAGAAGAAAAACTAGGAGAACAAGCATTCAATTTCTTCGTAATATCATTGTGACGACGAAATGCTACAGGAATAAAAAAAGAAGATACTTAGGCCCACAATATCTTCCAATTGTTATTTCGTGGACGAGAGGTAAGACCAACTCATTATCTGATTGCAGAACTAAATGTTCTGAACTGCTTTGCAAAGTTTGATAAAACACAGCGCGCTAGTTAGTATGTCAATAAGCCAAATCAAGCTCTTGTTTAAATGATTTTTTGGCGTCATTTCAAAAAGGTAGAATGTACTAGTGAGAGGCTGGTTAACCGGCATGTTAAATTAGGCCTTTTTCCAGCCGTCCTTGGAGCGATACAATTGTTTTTGTTCTGGCAACAACGAAAAAATTCTTATGAACTAATATTCTCTTGGCATCATTTCTAATACGCACAATCTAATGAGTGCTATTGGGTGACCGAAAGGTGAAGTTAAAGTGCCTTAAGGCCCGTCTCCATTAGAGCGTTTTTGCGCTCGCCGTTTCTGCGCGTCGTTTTGCGCAGCGGTGGTAATTCTTGGAAGGGGTCTCCATTATCGCGTTTCTTAAGAGCGTTATTCGCGCGTATAAAAAGTGACATGGGCTTGGTCCGGGAACATTCAGTCAAGCATGGTGAGAGCCACAGTAAACTACAAAAATGCCCGCTTGGTCGTCTGATTCCTCAGATTCTGATATCGAGGTGTTAGCCCTTTACCTTTATGACGGACGAAGGAAGAGGAAACGAAGACATCAGTACTGGGTGCATCCCATCTTGAAGGAAAGAGCAGTATATGGTGAATACCATCATCTTGTGAAGAAACTGTTTGGGTATGAGGACAAGTTTTTCCTGTACTTTCGAATGATGCCTGAACATTTCAACTTGCTTTTGGATAACGTAAAGGGCTACATAACGAAGGAATACACGGCATTCAGGAGGCCGATTGGACCTGAGGAACGACTGGCAATATGTTTGAGGTAAGAAAGTAATTTTCATCAAATTTTTAATCAATTGTTGTTCCATACAAACATTTCTGGAAGTTACATTAAATTTGGAGCATTCCAATTTGTCGAATTGCTTGATTGTTGTTGCATCTGGCCCATACCCATGCACGAACCAACATTGGAGAAGCCGGTCGAGGTGGATGGGTTACCCTGGATATGCTGGGATGCTTGGTTGCCACTGCTCCCGTAGATTACATGCATTTCGGCCTCATGCACTAAACCATGAATTTTGAACATGATGCTGGATCTAATTTGTGGCGGAAACTTTTTGATACTCGCAGTCATTGATTTCATAAAGTCAGAAATATTTTCATCCTCATCCGGTTGTTTTGGCTTCTTTTCATTCTTGCTTTTGATGTAAGAAACTATGGCGTCATCCACCTCAGATGCTGGTTTTGAAGCCTTTTTCTTTTGTTGGCATCTGGGTTTTGGTGCAGCGAATGTTTCTGGTTGTTTGTCATTGTATTCCGATGAGGTTCCATCACCCAACTCGAGTTCGTTTTCGGCATTGCTATTATCAATCGGAATATCATCGCCTGCTTCAATTGTATCTGTATCAAGGTCCTCAAGATTGCCAGAAGACCTGCAATACAAAGAAATATATTATCAAGGAGCTGAGCTACATGTATAACATTTCCTTGACATATCCTATTGTGCTATCATACATTGTAATGTGATTGAAATTTTTTTTTGACGTACTTGCGGTTCTCCATATGTGGCCTCAGGAACTCCAACATCTTTGCATACGTGTATTCCTTCTTGGGTTTCGTCCTGCCCTGACCACTTTTCGGTATGGGAATGGCATCTAAATATTTCCTCATAGCGTCGCGGACACTCTTCCACTTCGTCTTCGCAAGTCCAACTTGAACGTTATAAAAAGAAATTATTGTTAAAACATTTTTTACTATCATGATTTCAGGTTCCTCGCCACCGGGGATTCGTACAAGACCATTGCCTTCAGCTACTACGTTGGAGTACATACCGTATCGAAAATTATTCAGGAAACGTGCCAGGCTATTTGGGATGCTCTGCAGCCAATGTATATGCCACAACCAAACAGAGCGCAATGGGAAGACATAGCAGATGGGTTTGGACGCAAATGGCAATTTCCCTGTTGCCTGGGAGCGATGGATGGCAAGCACGCACAGATTTTTGCACCAGCAAATTCTGGGACTTTGTACTTTAATTACAAGAAAACCTTTTCTGTGGTACTGCTTGCACTTGTTGACTGGAACTATTGCTTCACAGTCATTGACGTCGGCAGCTACGGTTCAAATAGTGATGGGGGAATCTTCAAAAGGAGTACCCTTGGTAAGAAGCTGATGAATGGGACCCTCGAGATCCCAGCTAACAAATGCCTTCCTGGGGCAGAACAACGAGTCGAACCAGTTCCACACGTCCTGGTAGGGGATGAGGCATTTCCGGCTATGGAAAACCTCCTTCGCCCTTTCCCTGGAAAGAACTTAAGGGACGATCAAAGAATTTTCAATTATCGGCTTTCCAGGGCCAGAAGGATATCAGAAAATGCCTTCGGTATCCTTGCTAATCGGTGGAGGCTCTACCATCGGAAAATTCCTTTGAGCGCTGAAAGTGTTGATATTGTTGTGAAGGCCACTTGTGTATTGCACAACATGTTACAGAACAGGGGTGTTCCAGTTCCTGTCAGACCAGTTACGAATGATGTCACGCCTGACGAAGAGGATACGTGTGATGGAATCCTGAACGATTTGGAAAAATCTGGCCATCGGCAAAAGAAAGATGCTCTCATGGTCCGAGAAGCGTACAAGGACTACTTTAGTTCTAGAGCTGGGGCAGTTCCTTGGCAAAACCAAGTGTGTTTCGGGGAGGACTAGAAAGTTGGCGACCACTAGAGACTGAAAGCTGCAAACCTCCAAGGTGGGGGTCCATGGTCTGGTGGGGGTGGTACACGGACTGAGTGGGGCGGGGCTCTCAACTTCTGTTAAATCAATATGCTTCAAAATAAACTTGAACTTACCTGTTAAATTAGCTTTATCACCAATTTGCTTCCATACCCTTTCTTTCCTTTCAGTATCTTTGAATTCGGCTAGGGACTTATCATATATCATTGGGTGCTTTTCGATCTCAAAAATGAGTCTTTCTATCAAGTCACCTGGCATGATGCTCCCTACAACCACAACTGCACAGTCCGAGTGCTTTCAGGGGGCAATGCACGGAATAAAGTGGATATGACTGAATTTATGTGTCAAATGACCGCCAAGTAAATACGCTTTGAATGCTATTTTTGCATTCTTATTCAATCCGCCGGCGGTGTCTGTCGAGCAGAAATTGATTATGTTATCCGCTACGCTCTTGTGGATAGGGGCAAAGGAAAATCAATTAGAGCAATCGAAGCGGATTTCCGCGCGTATAATCGCGTCGTCGTGCGACGCGCAAAAACGCTCTAATGGAGACGGGCCTTTAGTGTTTTATAATGAATCCTGAACAGGAAAAAGGTCATTTTCGCACGTACTGGCTGTTATTTTGGCCGAGTTATATCTAATCTGAGCTTGGATCAGTGATGAAATATTAAGAGCCCTATATAATTAGTGGGAGATTGTTCTTGAGAATAATTTCAAAAGTGCCTAGAGGTGCTTTGATCAGTTCGAAGGGCTTTAGGTCAAGGATTTCGTTTGTAAATCAATACGAAAATATCCTATTATGGTCTCGTGACTCCTTGCTTGGCAAACTACACTTCTAGCCTCCATGATTGGTCAAAAATGGAATATTTCAACCTTTATTAAGAGCTGTGAGGGCAAAACTTCCCCCATTTCGTATGTGCGGGCAATTTACGCACACACATTTTGCTGAGAAGCAATCGGGATAAAAGGTAGGCCTTATAACTGTTATTTTTCCGTTTAGTTAGCAGCTCGGCTGAAAGTCTTCAGAAACAGCCTTAGTAATATCCGTCCATTATTTTCTCTTTCAGAGGGATGGCTTATACACAAGCGCCCCAAAGCCGAGAAACATTGGCCCGTATTCAAGAACGTTCCTTTATCACTAAGGGAGACTTTAAGCCAGACTTTAGCTTAATTTCATTTCAAGAACCATCCTTTACCTCGGGCTAGAGGATTCCTTTAAATGTCTCCCTTGGGCAAAGGTTGGGTCATTTCTAGAACACTCCTTTATTAGAGGAACTGCTTTATTTTGCCCTAAGGAGGCCTCTAATCGTAAGGTTGGTCTGGAGTAACCTTTAGACCTCCCTTAGCAGCCAACGTGCAAAGACGTCTTCTGATATTTCAGCGATGGGTGATTATGTCAACCGACTACTACGTTTTTATGATGTCAATGTGGGTATGCCACGTATTCGGACACTGCTTCCTCAGTTTCGAGAGAATGTTTTCAGTGAAAACGCCTTTTTTGATCGATTTCGGTTTACCAAGGATGGATTTAATCACCTAATGCACTTCATTTGCGATGACATTCCAGAACCTGAGAACAATCGTGGACACCCCCTGTCACCAAGGACTCAAGTGCTGGTTGCACTCCGTTACTATGCGACCGGTTCGTTTCAGATCGTTCACGGAGATTTGCAAGGAGTGTCCCAGCCATCGGCTTCACGAATCGTCAAAAGTGTTTCAGGAGTGTTAGCAAGAAAACGGGCCGAAGTAATTCGTTTTCCCATTGGATAGGATGCTGTTGGAAAAGGAAATTCTATGAAATGTATGGTTTTCCAGACGTGCTAGGTTGCATCGACGGAGTTCATGTGCCCATCCCAAGGAGGATACCGCGGTGACGTCACGGCTTTTCCAAGATGGCGCTGCATATTGTAAACAAACTCGATCCACGGCCAAGGGAAAATCAAGTCATCAAACAAAGTTAGATTTTTCGCATCAAATCAGAGTTATTAGTACTTTTCTGCTATGAAATAAGTCTTCAGACAATAAGTTATCATTTGAATAATGAAAAGTGCTGTTTTGATGGGGAAAAATAGGGTTTTTTAAACCAAATAGCCGGGCACCGATCTTCCAAAATTAGCGATGGTTTCAAAACAGTCTCCAAGATATGGGGCAATCTTTTCATTATCATAATGGGATTTGGAGGCATGTTTACATATTTTACAAGTTCGAGACCTGTAGGACCTAAAACTCGCATAGATCCCCATAGATCCCCTCTATTTGTCGAGTTAGCGCCCCTGTAAGATCATGCATTTTCGGACACTAGAACGAAATCTTCCTGCGGATATCGCGGTTTCAGTGATGATTAAAGGAGAAATTGACTATTCTTAGAGTTGTATGGGACAGAAATGAGTTCATACTTCATGAATACATGAATATATTTTGATATGATAAGTCAAAACAATAACAAACTCAACTGCATCTCTACCGTGTATCGCGTAGTGCATTGCCTAGTGTATTTCGTAGTGTATTTTAGCGGATACATTATTTCCGCACTTTGGCCACGCCAAACGTCTTTTTTATTCGTGGAAGTTAATCCGCTCTGTAAATTTTATTTTACACAGGAAGAATCCATACTAGGTATTGCAATATTTCATGTCTATTGGTTTTTTTGTGTACAGGAGCGCACCAGACAGTGGGACGTGGAGATGCGTTCTGTGCTGGTGCTGTCAGTAGACTGAATCTGATTGGCCATAGCGATCACTCAGTCAGTTGGCCGCGCCCCCATTTCCGCGTAATTCTCTCTGCGCTATGACGTCACTGCATATCATTACGAGCTCATTATCGCGTACATTTAGGTGTGAAAAATATGAAGTCGGAAATCGATCCTAAACTTGCCAAAATCTTTCTGAATGACATGTAAACGGAACATATTATTCTAGATGAAACATTAATTAGTAGTTTCATTAAGAAAAAAGTGTAAAAAGTCCTGAGGTTTGCTGTTTACGTGACTTTGAACAGCGGTCGTCGCCCGAAAATTTGCAATTTTTTCACGTAATTTTGTTGAATAAATGCACCTAACTCATCAAAAACATCGCGCGTGCTCAGAAGTAAGGACTGATATTTATTGTTATATGTATCTTTGACTGAATAACACGATAGTAAAAATGATTATTTCTGTCGCACGGCTGGAAAATACGTTTAAGTTGCCTCTGATTTTTATCAGAAAATGTTGCAGCCGGATTTAGGTTCCGACCACACCCGAAGTTGAGCCGAAGAGGCCCGAACACTAGGATCGCCACCATCGCTACAAAACGTGTTCTAGAATACTGATTATGAAAACTTGTCCAATAGCCCATCCTGCCGTCCCATCCCTCCTTTCATGAAACCACCATTGCCCAAATTTAACGACAAAATGATGCAAAGAAGAAACTTAACATTAAAGATAACTAATCCTCTCTTCTGCATCTTGAAACTTAACAGTGAAACGCTAACATTGAAACAAGAACACCAATAACAAACAGACAGTCAATTGTTGAAGGGTGTAAAAGACAATGCCAAATTCAAATTCTTGCAAGTGGTGATGTTGAACTTTTCAAGTGGAAGGAATCAAACTTATTTTCATTCGTGACGTTATTTGCTAATGATTGTTTACACCATTCAACAGCTTGACATGTTCATCAAACCCGATTGACTGGAGAAGTGAAAGTATTAGCTGAAAGATAAAACAGATTTTTCCTGAATGACAACAGCATGGATGTACAATTACAACAGACAAATTGATGACAAACTTCAAGTTAAACCAATCACAATCTTGCAGGAAGATGTCCTGTAATAGGTTAAGTTTACACCTTTAACACTGGCATTGGTCATGCTGCTCAAATTACATACTTTATCAGCTTTTTGTTATTATCTTTTACTGATACAGCAACTCTAAAAATGAGATGATGGCAAGTTCTGTGCGCGATGTCTGGCACAAAATAACTCTTGTGGGGGTACTGATGAGGCTATTCCCGGCTTTATAAGCATCATTGATGGCTTGGAAGCCCGTTCAGACCCAGGCCAGGGTCAGGGAAAATAAACTATCCATCCAAAGGTCGTCCAAAATTACCAGAAAATGCCTATTATTGAGCCATGTCACCTAGTAGGCCCTGGTGTTTTGGACCGTTAAGATCCACATTGTAATGTGTATATGATTTCTTTTCCTGAACTATGGCAGCCTTTTACAGGCAAATCTGGCAAAAAAGTGCCTAAACATAGGCAACTAAAATTACCAAACAAACAAAAGATATATCATTATGAGAAAGTTTATTTTTACAGAGGATATACAGAGAAATTTCTGAAGAATCAGCCGGATTGCCCAACAGTAGTAGTAGACATCTCAGTCACCTGGATCTTTTCGGAAGTGAAGCATCATGGCTCATGCTTTACTGTTTGAGCACATCCACACACATCGATAGTATTTCTGGTCAATATCAATGACGATATGGTGGAACACATGACATACCTCCAGTCTCATAACATAACACTCACTCAGTCACTGTCGCTCGGACATTTCTGATGACTATTCTACCAGTAGCTTTATCAAAAGGCTCAAAATCATCTGGTCATTTGGCCACAAGTTGTAGAAATTATAGTCAGACTAAGCATATTCATCAACAGAACTCAAACAGGCTACCATCATGCCATTCTCACTTTTAACCACAATTTTTTTGAGACACGCTGTGCATTAAAATATTTTTACAATATCGCGTCGTGCACGCAATTGCCGCGAAAAACGGCTTGATTAACATCACGTGATCCAAAACGTCATAAATATTAATGAGATTTCTTCGAAAAATAACCAAATTAAGTGCCAAAAAAGAAATATTTAGGAAACCGGGTGCTCAAATGTTTTAAAAGATATGAATTCATTTGGGATTGGTCAACCACTTCGCAAAAAATCAATTTACCAAATATCGTCGCAAAGTGGGAAAATATCTTTGAGTGAGGTATGTTCAGCGAAGATTGCGAAAATATCATCTTTCGAAAAATTGATCCAACTCGGTTGATTTTGCTTGGAATTTGATGAAATAAACACCAATTTTGTCTTTCAATAACTAACAATTTCGCCATCTTTGATCAATCGCTCTCCCCGAACAGACGTGCATGCTACAGAGGTTTTAGTCTCTGCCACAAATATGGCGCGAGTTAGTACCAAATTTTTACCGATAGGTGACAGTAGCAGCGCAACGCAGAGAAACGCTTTTTGAGCGCTGCGAACGGGGGCGCGGCCAACTGACTGCACTAATATGGGATGTGATCACGTGATATGACGTCACCGCGGTATCCTCCTTGTGCCCATCCAAGCCCAAGCTTGGAAGAACGTGAAATTTATAGATGTCGCAAGGGTTTCATGTCGCTGAATGTTCAAGGCATAGCGGACGCAGATCTGAAATTCATAAACATTGTTAATCGATGGCCTGGGTCAACTCATGATTCACGTATTTTCGATAATAGCCGGATTTGTTTCCAGCTTGAACAACGCCAATTCGATGGCCTTCTGCTTGGAGATAAAGGCTACGCTTGCCTCCCATTTTTAATGACGCCATTTCGGAACCCAGCTGGCCGTGCACAAAATCGATACACCAGATCACACAAGGGAACACGATGTGCAGTTGAAAGAATGTTCGGCATATGGAAACTAAAATTTCCGTGTTTGAAACAGGGTATACGAGTGAAGCTTGATACAGCAATGTCTGTGATCACTGCGACTGCAGTATTGCACAATATTGCCATTGATCTGAAGGAGCCAAATTTCGGTGGGAATAAGGATGCGGAGCAAGATGACCTTGTAGTCCATAGGGATGATGATGTCATGGGGGCTGCTATACGACAAACAAAGTTTCAACAATATTTTCAGTAAGCACAATATTTATCGACAATTTTGTGGTGGACTGCACATGAACTTATACATGTAAGGTTAATATTATTTCAAATTTTATCTGCTGGTGATAGATCAATGCAATGTACGTACACCAAAGGGATTTGATTGTGCATCAAATGACAAGTTTATAAGTATATTACAACTCTGTATAAACCTGATGGAATAAATGAAAGTCCTCTACAGGATTGTTGTCTGTGGCGCCATGAACTGTGACTACCTCAGATCCTCGACTAGTCAGCTTCCTCAAAAACGAATGCTGCAACTTGAAACCCTCCATCCGTTGTTCATGTTCCTCTTTTGCAAATTTGATTTGGTTCTGCAGATGCGTCATCCGGAGCTCGTGCTCATCCCTCTGCATTGTCAACGCTGAATCCACTGCATTTGCGCGGTTGGCTCTACTACGGCTAATGGAGACTTAATACTACAGGCATTCTTAACATTGCGGGTACTGGGAGCTTCTTCATCTGGGGTGTGGCTGGCCGCGAGATTGGTTCAAATTCTTCAATGACTTGGGATTCATCGGATTCATAGTCGTCAGGCTTTCCTGCACTAGCGCTAGCAGATGGGTTTGTTTTCTTGCCTGCAAAAAACGTTCCGCTTTAGATGAATATGATTTGTCATGTTCATTCAATAGCAGCCTTTTACATGTTTTAAGCCTCTTGTTTTAGCCAGAAGCAAAAATGAATTTAGTTTTTCATTTCATCCAGATAACTGCTGGATATTTGTTATTGTGGCTTCAATAAAGTTGGGGAACGTCCCTAACTAACATGATTAATGTTCTTTAATTCAATGCGATATCATGTGTGCTAAGGATACGTGGTACTCGGAGGACAGAGCCATATTGGACCAGTTACAGATGAAATTGAGAAAGGTGGGCGCAGGAGTGAAAAGAGTATAATATTAGTTACAAGGAATTTTGGTGATGAGTGTCATGAGAGTTGAGACAGCAGCCACCACAATTGGCACATATATTTCGACATTAAAATAAATAATGAAGTATATAATCACTACTTTACCTTCTGGGTTATGATCGCCTGTATCATCGTCAAAATCATTATCCAGTGGCTGTAGTACTTCTTTACAATACGATGCTACCATGTGGGATACATCATCAGCTACAGAATCTTTCTGCATTGGTCCACCTCCTGTGAGTTGGCGACTTTTTTTTCCCTTTGCAACGTCTTTCTTTGCCTTCAAATTATCGATAACTTTCTTGAGCTGTGGGGCATCGCTAGGTTTGACACCTGGCTGCGCATTGAAATTTTTCGTAATTCTGTCCCAGGCTTCATTTTTGCCAGTCAGAACCTTGGCAGTATTTTCCCGCAGGTCTACTATTTTCTTTTCCTTTGTCACTAGTTGCATTAATAGCTGTTTTTCTATTTCGGTGAACTGCCGACGCGGTTTTGGGATTTTCCCGTCGTTATCCTGAGAACCTATTTTTCCTGTTTTCGGCATGTTCTGCAATTCACTACCATGTACAACAGCCACAGCAATACCAAATGAACTTTCCTATGTTTTTTAAGTCTTAGCTGCATATGCTTACTTCAGATCAAGACAATTGCATAATACAACAATGGTAGGGAACTGCCATCTTCCTATTACCTCTGATCATTGGAAGGATAAAGGGACCCTTTAGAAAATTTGAGGTGAAGGACGACCTTAACATAAGGGTGATAAAAGTGTTGTTCTTGAATACCATTTTTTTTTTTTTTACAAATGGGTGATTTATTTACTAGCTAATAGAATGATACATAGAAAAAAGGCTATTTTGCAGACAAAAGCCAAAGGCTTAAACCATTACAAAATGTGGTAACTTAACAGAATTTTACAGAATTATACAGAGAATTATTATGGAACGTGGGTACAGAAATGTAGTAATCGACTAAAAATAACTCATTTAGTGAGGTTTCGCAGCCACCCGTCTGGGCCCCACGACCACATTTATCCATTGTGTGAGTTTACCCGAACAATATATAAACGCCGTCCTAGGACCCAACCGGGCGGCTGCGAAAGCTCACTAATATCGAGTGCATGTGTGCGGTGCGGTGCGGGTGGGGGCGATGGGTTTCGGGCTGATCTTAGATTTGTTTATTGAGGCATTAAGTTTGGAAAGCGGTCAGTTGCTGCAATGAAGTTTAAGGTAGATTTTATCAGAATAGAATTTTCGCTGTCCGAGAGGGTGAGGTGTCCGTTGAGCAGGATGTTTGAAGTCAGAGTTATATTGTGGCGTTGTATTATTTGGAGGGTATTTGCTTTTAGAGAATGACGCGGGTTATCGTAGTTGGGACATATAAGTAGAAAGTGTGAAGCAGTTTCCGGGACATCCATGAGACAAAGAGGGCATGTGGGGTGATCAGAAACGTGGTTTAGAAAAAGGTCTGCGTTGAGTCCGCTACATTTATTTCTTATGCGTGCAAGGATGATGTTAAGTGGACGAGGGCCGATGTCAAGCCAGGAAGGAGAGGGTTTGCTAGAGAATTCCGGAAGTTTTGATAAAGAGGATTTGAAAGAACTAAGGGTTGGTTTGTTACGAACTGTTATGTTTAAAGCATTCCAGTCGCGGATTGTAGAGGGGAAATAGCTTGAGTATAGACTGTCTGTGCGCCACGTAAAAGGGGTTATGGCGTTGTTTGCTGTTGTGCGAGTGTTGTGATTGTGTCTATTGGCGGCTAACTCTGGGATGAAATCTTTGAGGTACGTAGGAGCAAGCCCCGTCAGAATTTTGTAGAACATCACGAGTCGGTGGAATTTTCTGCGCTTTTCGAGTGGTAGTAAACCCATTTCTCTGTAAAGATCACGGTGGTGAGAGCTGACGGTTAGTCCTGTGATGCAACGCATTGCATTTGCTTGTGTCTTCTCGATTTTGGCGGCTAGGTGCTGTGGTAGACCGTCCCAGACTGCATCTGCGTACTCGAGTTTACTTCTGACAGAGGTCTTGTAGAGGGTTAACAGTGTTTGTTTATCTAATTTGTATTTAAGGTTTTGAAGTACGCCAAGTCTGCGGTTTGCAGTCGATACGATCGATTGGATGTGGTCGTCCCAGGATGCTTTGTCGTTGAATATCAATTTCGAGATGTTTATTGTTATGAACTTTTTCAATTACTATGTTGTTAAGGTGACAGCGGATTTCTGATGGTAATATTCGTCTGCTCGTGACCATATAAACTGTTTTCGTGGGGTTGTATGTTATGGCCCATTTGGTAGCCCATGCAGATATATTGTTTATGTGCTGTTGGATTTCTGGTGTGCATGCTGGGAGGTCTACTGATGATACTATGTGTGATGTGTCGTCGGCAAAGAGTTTCGTACTGCCATCGGTTTCTTCCGTTACGTCATTTATGTAAATCAGGAACATGAGGGGGCCGAGGATTGATCCCTGGGGGACATCGGCATGGACCTGTAGCCACTCTGAGGTTTTTCCATCGATTACTACCCTTTGCTGTCTGTTTTGTAGGTAGCTTGTGAACCAGGATAGGAGTTTTCCCCGAATGCCAAATTGGTGAAGCTTGGATACGATGCCCTTGTGGGAAGTTTTGTCAAATGCCTTGGCTATGTCGCAAAAAAGAGAGAATACTTCTTTTCTATCATCAAGGTCCGTGAGAATATGGTGGTTGATTTCAAGGAGCTGTGTGACTGCAGAGTGATTTGCCAGGAACCCTGACTGATTTTTTGAGTTGAGAGAGCGGGTATGATTGTAGACATGTTTATGGACTAATTTTTCAAATAGTTTGCCAATGACGCTTAGAAGAGATATTGGTATATAGTTGCTTTTGTCGTGCCTGTCGCCTTTTTGAAGATTGGAGTAATGTTTGCTTTTTTCCATAGATCTGGGAAAGTGCTTTCATCTAGAGATCGGTTGAATAGAATATGGAGTGGTTTAGTCAACTGCAGTTTCAATGAGTGGACAATGCGTGGGCTGATGCCGTCAGGGCCGGTGGCTTTTTTCGTGTCCATCAAGGAAATTTGATCAGCGATGTCCTGTTCAGAGATGATGATGTGGTTTAGCTCGTCATTCGTAATGTTAGGGAGATCTTCTTGCGTTGGTATATTCGATTCATCGAAATTACATATGTCGGCAAAGTGTGAGTTTAGGATATTGGCTTTGGTTGTAGAGTCGTCAATGGATAAGCCGTTGACGTTCAGGGATGGGGTCTTGTTTTCTTTACCTGGACCGCAGACACTTTTGGCAAGTTTCCACCACTCCTTGTCGTTCTTGCCATTCTTCAACTTGTCAGCTATCGATGACAGCTATCGATTAATGATATGACGTGGTTGCGTTGTTTTTTGAAGGTGTTATAGTCGAGTAGAGCTCCGGTTTCTTTTGCATTCCTAAAAAGCGTATTTCTTTTGTCCATTTCCAGTTTGATTTCAGCCGTTATCCATTTTTTGTCGGTTGAGGAGAATTTGATCCGTTTGTAAGGGATGTGTATTTTGCTTGCTTCAAGTAGAATAGTTGTAGATTTTTCTATCGCAGTGTTGAGGTTGGCTGTGTTTAGCTGGTCGTCCCATTCAACGTGAGACACTTCGTGTTTGAGGTTGTTCCAGTTTGCTTTTCCTTCAATGATATAACCCCCCCCCCCCCCCCCCCCCAACAAGCTGGAGCTTCCGCTCATGAATGTTGTTCAGGCGATGAAAAAGCCTTCGTACAAAAATATATTCGTCCAATATTTGAGTCGACAAATAATAGATTAAAATATCCTCACATTATTGAAGATTTTGTAAACATTTGTTCTGTCCACGAAAAACAAAGGTCGCTTTGGAAAAGATAAAACCTTGGGCTGAAAAATGCGAAAAATACCACAAGGATGTTGTTTCACGAAAGGCCTCTGTAGACAAACTCATGGTGCGGGAAGAAAAAGCTGTCGAGACTTTTATTTCGGGCGTGAAAAAAAATGAAGAAGCCATGACAAAATGTCACTGTTTCTTCGACCAAAAAACCACAGCTTTGCAAAGTTGTAAGGGCTGTCTAATGCACTGTTTGCCTGTTTTGACGCAAGCTATCAAACCGTTTAGCGGAAAGCCATGTGGAAAAGGACGTGGGGGCAAGAAAAAACAATGACTTTTAACGAAAACAGGGAAGAGAATGGCTCCTTTAAAAACATCTTGCAAGAAGAGCTCCATTCATGTCATCTGCGATCCACGAGAATATTGTATTCCTTTGAGCGCGAAAAAAAAACACAGCACATACCAGAAAGAATGACACTAGCACAGTATGAATTTTACCTTTACATAAAATATTTGGCAAAGAAATACGCAAATAAAACAACCGCGCGCAGCTTAAAACAAACTAACTCTTCGATAAGAAAACAACATTTGTAACAAAACAGTTTAGAAGAAGCTCACTGGAGCTGACACGCCTGGAATCACTGTTGTTGTTGTTGTTGTTGTATATATTTTTGTAAATAAATTATATAGCCTGTACTTTGAACATATTAATACTGGTATATGAGTGAAAACCAATCGCTCCTGCTGTCTGTCTATTAGAAAGGTACATTCTCTTGTTTGTATCACATAGCAGAGAAAGGCAAGAGAGCAGTTCCCAATGTCTACGCTCATTAGGGATTTTTTGTGAGCTCTCGAATCGTTTATTCTTTAAGATCTTTAACACAAATATATCCCCGATCTTGACTTATTTTGCTGAATTATGGGGCCATGAGGAGTTCACGTCAATTGAATGAGTACACTATTGTGCATGCAAGCATTTTATGAATGTTTCAACAAAGGCCCATAATACTGCGCCTTTCGGAGATTGTGGCCGCCGTGAGTAGTTTCCTATTCCAAAGCCAAGGTTCTGAAATACTGGTCAGGATTGATACAATATTTATGTGTCTTGTATTTGCCTTTCAATCATTTATAAATATCATGTCTACAAAACGTTATGCAATTTTACGAAATGTATCGGCCACGTATCAGCAAAAAATGAAAGAGCGGATGCATTAGTGTATGTGTATTACAATGTACAATCATGTTCAAAAGTTTATGGACACCAGTTTTTTCTCAATTTTCCCGAAAACCACTGGGCCAAAAATTGCCCGACAACTATCAATAAGTGGAGAAACTTTTTGGGTACAAGATGAGACTAATTTTGCTGACCGGTGTGATGACATAATGATGCTGCAATGCAATTTCCAAGGGCATATTTTTTCAACTTTTTTATTAACAGACTTTTCTCTGTATTTTTCCGCCCTAACTATCCACCTTATCTAATAGACATTCCAGCATGGTCAGTTACAGCCATTACCAATGGAAAGGCCTTTTTTCTTCACTTTTCCACTTGGAATTTCCACCAGTTTTCAATGGTGTCCAAACACTGATGAAATGGTCCCTCAGTGTTCATTGAGCGTTAGGCCATGAATGACACTAATAGTTGACATAATCGGGTAATGCCAGGAAGTAGGTACTTGTTGCATAAATGAGTCGTATCTTACACTGAGGAGTTCATTTCAATTAAATTACTTCTCAATAAGGGAAATGCTTTTATTGACTTCGGGGTCAACATAGCGAAAGAAGCATAGGCCTTCAAATGAAAGCTATTGTTAGGCAATTTCTGGATTAACCTCTTAAACATCGTTATTGAGGAAAATGAAAGGATCTAATTGTGTACTCATGGACTGAAAAGAAAACGGAAGACATGGGATATCTATCTTACAAAATTATGTTTCATGACCTTTTTGGTGAACTACAGGACTATCCAGGAGTAATACTTGTCCCCAAAATGTCCAGAATTTTCAATTCCTGCTATACAGGGTGTTTAAAGAAATGAAATAAAACCAACAGTTGATTTTGTAATCCACAATGTTCAGAGTATCTGAAGTCTTATCAGATTCTTCGCAGTAAACTACATTCCCAAAGTCACAGAACTCTTAATATCCATGGCCTCTTATGGCTTAGTATCTGGTCCAGCCTCCTCTTGCTTCGATAACTGCCTCCATACGCATTGGCATGGACTCCACAAGATTATTCCAGTATCCTTCATCCTGACAGAGGGCGTTCCAAGTGTCCTGAATCCTGGTCCAAAGTTCATCAGTATTTGCGACACCTTCATATTCAATACTCTTAACCATAGCAGCCCAGGCGTTTTCGATGGGGTTCATGTCACAACCTTTTGGTGGCCAGTCAATTACTTCGAAGGGTTGAGTAGCGAGGTAGCCCTGGATCATGCGAGCAGTATGCATGGGGGATCTGTCGTGCTGAAAGATGAATCCCTCTGGGATATGACGTTGCATATCAAGCAGGTGTGCCTCCAGTATCTCCCTGTACTGATGTTGATTGAATCGCCCATGTATCCGGTGCAGAGAAACATTGCCACGGTAATCCATCCAGCCCCAAAGGTTAACGCTGTATCGACCACTTCTTTGGCATTTCTTGATATTTTGGGAATTGTCCAGGCGCTGTTGCTTGTGACCTTCTGTTAAAACATCTTTTTTGGCAGCGGTTCGCCCAAATAATCCAGCATCTCTTAGACGGCGCTTTATCGTTGCTCGACTGACAAGTTGTCGGTGTTCCTGCACATCGACTTGGTGATGTTTTGGTAGAAGGAATGGCTCACGGCGTGCTTCCCGAACTAAGCGACGATCCTGTCTCCGGTTTGTAACCCTTGGACGCCCAATCCTAGGCTTGCCATCAGTGTGTCCCTCTTCCAAATGACGGAGGATCCAATTTCCCACAGCACTCTTACTGCAGCCAACCTGATCAGCAATATTTCTATATGAAAACCCAAAGTGACGCAAGGCCAGGATTTGCTGTTTTTGAGCTTGGGTAAGCTCAACGTCATCTCTAACTTTCCCCATCTCTAGTTCATTGACCACACATTTCTTATGCACTACATGTATTTCTATATTTAGAGTGGAATCCGTTCTTATTTTCATAGTTACACAATTAGACAAAGGGCCAATACCTAAGCAATTCATCTTATCTCCCTATTTGGTCATTGGAACTTCATAACTGAAGATTATGATGATTAATTGTGTTCGGATGAAACTGACATCATGCGACAACCCACACACTTGTTATCCCATTCAAGTAGCTTTGTGAAGGCAGGCCTATTACACTTGGCTGCCAGTAGAATTAGAACAAGGGGCCGTATCATTGGGAATTTTTGTGTAATGCAGAACCTCAGCGCGAAAAGGCACCAAATAGGAGAAAAAAGCACAATATCATTAGAACGAGCAGTGATTTAGAGTTGCAAAGCTGTTTTTGTAACAAAATGAATATTATAGCGAAAAAAAGCAGAGAAAGTATGTTAATAAAAAAAGTTGAAAAAATATGCCCTTGGAAATTGCATTGCATCATCATTATGTCATCACACCGGCCAGCAAAATTAGTTTCATCTTGTACCCGAAAAGTTTCTCCACGTATTGATAGTTGTCCCAGTGGTTTTTGAGAAAATTGAGAAAAACTGGTGTCCATAAACTTTTGAACATGATTGTACATAAGTATCATCGTGTCTTCCTATTGTATCATCCCGGTGTATATGTCTACATTTTCATGCTGTAAGGTGGCCTAAAATCAGTTGAAATAAATTGAATTGAATTGTACCGATAGACAAACCACAGGGGTGCCACTAAGTGAAGACACGTTTTGAAATTAAGAAATTAAGAAATTAAGTGTTCGCTGCAAAATATTTTAGCTCAGCTGACAAAGTCAGCGGAGCTTGTCCTATACCTATTTGATTGGTGTCTGTCCTTCCATCGTTTCATCCATCCATCTGTAGACAAAGTTGGGCAGTTGTAACCGTAGGACCTAGGAACTTTAAATTTGGTTTGGGTGGTAAAACTAGACGACCTAAGCAGTTTACCAAAAATTCAGCGCGATTCGACTCAAATTCAGCCCACCAGGGGGAAAACGTGTAAAGTACAAAACGTTTTTTCGCCGCTTTATTCCAGCAAATAAAAGCTTGAAATAAAGTTGAAGAGGTCCGTATTATAAAGAAGTTTTGATATAAAATAGATTAGTTTCGATTTATATCACCAGTTTGCAGTAGTGAGCAAAATGTCGTTTGACCACGTTTTTTTCCCGATTTGAATTTCCCGCCCCGAAATAAACATACATGTACACCCCTGCTAGAATTGGCCGCCATTATTGCCGAGTATGCCAACGTAATGTATAATGTACGGTGACTTTCTAACATGGAAGCTAGTGGCAGAGGATTTGGCGGGAGATCTTGTGTTGGAGAGTGTGCTTGCCCGCTGACCCGTATGATCACATGATAGAAAAATGGCGACTATTTTATTTCGACTGCATCTATATTATAAGAGAGAAGACCGTTTCTTACGCACGCTCCTTTGAGACTCTGGGATCATGTACTGTACCAATGTCGGTACATATGTAATGGATTAGTATCAATCTGGGTTCTTAGCACAAAAAAGCTGAAATATGTGGTGTGAATGGATGTTTTTGGAGGCATTTCATATGTGTGGGTGCTCCAATCTATTTTTAGATGCAATGGGATTTCCTGCTGTAATGTCATCATCAAGGGATTTCCTGTGAGATTCCAAGAGGCTCTTTCTTCTCTGTTCTTGGAGGGCCTTTGGAAACCGGGGGAAATTCTGGTGTTTTATGGTAGCCTCAGAGTCGTGATTGCCTGTGGTTTTTCGTTTAGAAGATTATCACTATTAGTGTTAGAAGATGGTCGGAAGACACTGAAATAACTGGGGTGAGTTTGGTTTTTTTTGGTACTAACCCGTTGTGTGCCCCAATCTATTTTTAACTCCTAACATCATCAACCAAGGGACATGGTTTGGGGTATGACACCATCAAGCAATGGACATGGTTGGGGGTATAAACTCTAGGCCTAAATGGCGGCTGTTTTTTTGCGTCTTGGCAATTTTGCAACAAATCTCGCCATTTTACGTTTGTTTTCTCCCTGTCTGGTCATTGGCCGTGACAACAATTATTTTGAAAGTCACATTATGACGTAGTATGAATTCCACTGCAGTTTCGTTACGCAGCAATGCTCATGTTTTTGGTTTGCAATCCTGTACTGTCTGTACACTCTAATAACACTGCGCTGTGAGTGGCTGTGCTGTAGGCTGTAAAAAAGACAAAAACGATAGCCTAGCCCTATATATGCTTGAGTATAACTCAACAGGCCATCGTGATTCATTTGATGGACACCCTATTTGATAGTACCTCATCATTAAGTCCACTAAATCCTGTTCTGTCACATGTCGTAGAAGATAGACAATTTTCAAAATGAAGCACACCACTCGGTCATCTTTAAGCCCAGCTCTCGGCTCACATCATGTGAGCACGGTTGGCTGTTGAGTGTTATGGTTCAGTCTGTGAGACTAATTTAAAGAGGTTACACTTTTATTTTGAATTGGAAAACAGCCCACAGGACTCCCACAAGACTGACTTTTTACTGAGTAATTGATTTTTTATTTATTTATTTATTTAATTGTACATAATAGTACATTCAACAGAGTGCAGTGCTGTATTGTGCAGTGAGAAAATAAATAGATGGAAGAACATTTTAAAACAAGTTAGAAACAGGCAGCGATTGCCACAACTAAATACCAGTGATACTCAATTGAACTTGTTTATACAGATATTATATTGGCCATCAACAAATTATAAGTGTGCCCTTCGAAGGTTAAGTCTCTTTCTGGATTTGCTTCCATAGATGCCTTGTTCAGGATATCATCTGACAAATGCCTGATCAAGCACAGACTCTATCCGGTGGTGTACATTTCCCCGTCTATGTCACCCTTTTTTAGCTCAGCTGACAAAGTCAGCGAAGCTGACCATATTACCAAGGGAATGGTGCCCGTCCTTCCTTCCATCCGCGTCACTTTTGGGCATTTTATAACCGTAAGACCTAGGCACTTTGTTGACGCTGCTAAATTAGGAGTAGCCGAAGGGGAACTCAGAAACCAAATATCAGCGCGATCCTACCTACATTCGGCGAATGAGGTCATCGGGAAGTTTAAACTTCTTTCCTTTATACCTCGGTCCACAGAGGAAATTTTGTTTTCAAATTTGGCCGAATATTTTTTAATAATTTTTCATTTTGACATGTAATGGAATTAGTTTAGTTTTTACCGCCAATTGGCGCTACAGGCACATTTGACTGATTTTTGACCATTCAAAAGCCCGGGTTATGACGTATAGTTGCGCAATTGTATTCTGCGCATTGAATTGGCCAAGGAACCAGGCTAGTTTCAGCATAGACTAACCACTGTGTGACCAGTCTAAAGATGGAAGATTGATTTTGCAACAAGTAACCAATTTTCTACTAAAAAGTAGTCAAGTAGGCGATATTATCACTAGTTCCTTTCAGTGGGTAGTCATAAGGTCTTAAGGGAATACTTTCAGAAATTAGTTCTTGAAAATTTCGCCACAATTCTGTGAAAACGATATCGGAAGTGCA
Source organism: Lineus longissimus (assembly GCF_910592395.1). NCBI lineage: Eukaryota > Metazoa > Nemertea > Pilidiophora > Heteronemertea > Lineidae > Lineus > Lineus longissimus. The sequence goes on from NC_088315.1 coordinate 13,403,238, forward strand.
CGCTCTGTTCGCGATGTATTTTGAAGTGGAGAATTCCCACAGTATGTGCAGTGAATCGGCATGATTCCGTTTGCATATTAGTTTTTAGTACTACGATTCTTACATGAGTAAAAAGTAGACATTCCAAGCAACACAATAATGTTACTCCCATAAAAGTTGATTCAAAATTGACGGAGCTACGGCATTTTGTTCGGCAATTGGCAGCGCTGATAAAATACATTGCATGCTAATGCATGCCAAATGGCACACTTTAAAAAGCGCTCATTGGACAACGTAGGGAATCACCAGAAATGACGTCATCGCTGGTCTAAATCTATATAATAATACTGGAAGGGGGACGAATAAACTCACACTTGCCGATGTTGTTTTGCCTCGAAATTCGGCATGGTTGTTTGGAATATACTCTCCTGATGCAACGTATAGTTCAAATCGCTAATCATACATGAAAAGTATTAAAATTTAAAGATTTTATATAGATTTTTCCCGTCTCAGTCTTACTCCGACCGCCATGTTTTCGCAGCAAGTGTCAGTAAATTTTTAAAGATCGACCATTTTGCAACTTCTTTTTAAGCCCTCGATTCGACTATACGATTCGACATGCATTTTTAAACTTGCTTCCTCGGCACCATTTGTCAAAGTCAGCGGCCAATTTATTCTTGCATTTGTCAGGAAAACGCAAGAACTCACTTGCTAAAGCACTCATTTGCGATTTCGCTGGAAGTTTCTCTACGCGTTGCTAATGACGTCATCACAGAGAGAATCACACCGTTCGTGCGAATTTGCGAGATTGTCCAAGTTGAATTTGTCGACTGCATGTTGAGCAAGGCGAGTGCAATTTTGTCGTTCTAAAAAGGAAATTTCCCACAAATAATGACTGCATGCCGGAATATCTGATCGACCCACCGCCACGCCGACAAGTTGAGTCGCGACGGCGCGGTGTAGGCCTAGCATACCGCCTGGCCCAATAGATCGCGCGCCATACACCACCAATGCCAACGGCCAAGCACCAATCCATCAGCAATGATCAGCGTGTCATTGTCAACCAACGCCAGTCGCCCAGCAACTTACATGTACAAAGGTTGCACTCATTTACGTTCGTATGTTCGTTCAGTGATATTGTCCGGAAATAGGTAGGCCTAGCCGAGGGTGGTGGTAGCCGGCTGGGTCCTATCATGCAAAAGACAAAAGTCAATAAAGAAATAAATGCGTGTCCGGCAACGCCCCCACACCTGGCCTTTTGGGTGACTCCAGAAACTACCGGGCCGATTTCTTCAAAGTTTGGTTTTTATATTTCAGTAACCATGGTTACGATATAGGGGCCATTTTGCGTACTCTAATACATTAATTTGCTGTACATTACTTTGTATCACCTATGCGTACACGGGGGGGGGGGGTATCTAACATTGTTTGGGAACGCTCAAAAATAGATTGACAAGTTTTTCTGTGTATCCCCCCCTATTGAAAAGTCGTGGTCTCTCTAGCTGCCTATTGTTTGGAAACACTGACACATGGGAAACAACCACAGATGTTACACCCGTATACCTGCTGACCTGTTGAACCCAGGTTAATGTTATTTTCAATCCACGATTGCAGGTCACCTGGTTTTCGAGATTTCGCGGGAAATGAAATTGTAAACAAACGCATGTGTGCAGTTCAAATGTAAACAAAAATGTATTTTTGGTACTGTTGGTTGCTGGACTTGGGTTTTCCCGCAGTTAAGAGTTTGGGTCAAATTGCTGGTCTATTGTTTATGGGTGGTGTTTTAGTCAGAGGTAGCCCTTGATTATGAAGGGATTTTCAAATTAAGGTGACCATGGTATTTTTATGTGCTCACCACAGCTTTCAATACTTGATGTATCTGCAGAGGCGCGCTGAACCTGACATGGCCTTATCAAGGAGCTGCTCACGGTGCTGAACTTCTAGCTTGCCTGTCGACTACGTGCCTTGCCCGAGACATGTAGGAGGAGCACGCATTTTAAAGTTATAGTATTGATAGTACAGTTGGTTCGAGCCATTTGGAAGCCGGTATGTGAAGGCCTATCTGGGTTCTCTTTCTTCTCCGTATAAAAGGGGCATATTGCTGACTAAGGAACAAGGCATATTGACATTGCCTCATCATCTCTATCGGACCGATTGATATACTTTTATATGCACGCATACATCACGACATTGCAGGGTCCGAATCTGTGGACAATTGGTTTGATTATTTTGTCTCTTTGATATTGCTCCTTTATTGCATTAGATTTTCATCGCAATTCGATCTATTCAAGATATAGCCAATTTGAACCTGTCTCCGCCACGGATAGATTGGTTCCCGATCGACTCACTAGGGATACGCAGTAGAGCACAATGCTGGTAAAAAATAGATTGGTTACCGATCGACTCTTTAGGGATACGCAGTAGAGCACAATGTCATGAAAAACGACCCTTTGTATTGTAAATTCCAATCACCTGCAGGACAGGTCAATTTCTCTCAATGAAATTAATTTTGTTGACTCCTGTAATCTCTACCTTATAAAAAAAAAGACAGTGGTGTTGGGCAGAGACATGTATTCATCCACGACCGGAAGTGTGGCACGTCACATAGAGCTTATCAAAATGTCAAGTTGTGGTAAATACATGGCTGGGATAGACCAAAGTGGAATTAATTCTCAATCTGTGGTTGATTCTTAATCTACAGAGTCGGGCCATCACAGAAATATGCCTTTTGATAATATATTTAAGAAAATGTGGTCTCACTGGTCAGTTTAGAACTTTTACTTTGACAGGGCCATATCAATGCGCCAGTGACGTTTTGATGGATATGGTGTACGGAAATCTCTTTTTCTCAGGCAATCGGTATTGGAATGTTTTTAAACTTTATTATGCTATTGGCAAAGGGTTCTTCTTGACACATATAACATTTTGTGCAGATTGGTTGGTCCAATGAGTACTTTTTTTACCAAAACTTATGCACAACAATGTACACGTAATGTACACATGTTTTAATAGAGGACTCTGGCCTGTTAGTCCCAAACTTGTCATTTCTATTTATTTTGACCTCTGTTAAATCAGGATACCTCTCAATTACAGACAGCATTTTGTATCCTTGTGCTGTACAACCCAGCCAGGACATACTACAGTTGTCCATGGAGAAGTCACATCCTCTCTGACACTTCTTGTCTGTAAAGCTACCGATACCACATACTGAACTAGGGATATCTTTCATTGCCTCCTGTAATATTTACATACCATGGATGATTAGTTCAATCATATTTCATCAAGCTGGCAGCTCTGCATTGGAAATTTTAGTGGTATAACGTGTTCTCTTGACTTTCAAACAGTAGTATAAAGCCGATATTTACTACTTTACACCCTCAGTCATGTGTCACGTATCATATTCGAGGCCTGATGGGCCGCAGCCTGGTGTAGGTACCGACGTTATGAAATGCCTGGTGTAGGAACCGCCAATCTCCTGACGCACACCATGTTGAGAATGCCTGGTACAAAATATATGGACATGTCCGAATTTACAAGCTAGATTAGAAATGCCACTACGTGTTTCGTTGTTTGAGCTCGTCCGAACTTTCCCTTAGTCATTCGTAGGATTTCGTCATTTCGTTCACTGGATTCGCATATCTTGATTCTTCGAACTCTTTGTGTTGTTTTAATTATTGGACTCATAACTTTATAACCGGACTTGTATTTCATTCAGGACTTGCATATTCGGTAGGAGGAGTCGACTTCTATATGTTATCATCATATATCATTCATTATTATAATCTATTTAATTTTGTGTTTCATTTCGTTAAATTTATATATTGTTATATAACTGTTCCGTGTCAGTAAGTGATCAACCCAATGCCTTAAACGTCCGCTTTTTCACAACGTATAACAATATTCTCGTGCGGATGTTCTTCCTTGTTCGATCCATGAGTTAGTTCCCCAAGGCAGAAACTCCCAGGAGATCGGAAGTGGAGCCCGATAACACTCGTTTTACTGCTTTCCATTCCCGGAGAGCGTTATCAAATATCTGCCGCAAGGCAACATATATCTGCCGCAAGGCATCAAATATCTGCCGAACGGCTTCAAATATCTGTTGAAAGGCATAAAATATCTGCCGCACCAATAAAGTTCATTTTGATAACCAACTCTTTATCTCCTTTCTTTCATATACAAAAAAGACCATCCCAAACATTTGGCTGCATCCACTTCATCCATGTCCAGACAACAGTCGGTTCATTTGACCATTGTAAAGCACCAGGCCCCACCTCACAAAATACACTGTAATAATTATGTACCTTGTGTCCATGTGCATGTTATTAGTTCCACCTACGCTGCATGAAGACAAGGGCCCAGTTCCTGAAATAGCGCTAGACTTAGCGTGGCGCTACCCCTAGCACCAAGCTAGCCAGTGATAGCTGGCGTGGCGCTAGATAATGGTTCCAGCATCAGCGTTAGGCCCAGCGTTAGGTAGCGCTGGGCTTAGCAGGACTTGGCGCTGGTTGTTAGGGATTTTGATCATGTGACAGGAGGTAGGGTCCCCATCTTTGTGAATTCAAGATGGCAGCCATGGAGGCAAAAAATGATACCAAAAAAGTTAGATTGCCAAATTTTAGTCAAGCCGAGATGGTCACACTGACCCAATACGCAGTGGAAGAACTTTCAAACCTCAGGGCCAAGTTTGGGCCACTCATCACCCATGAGATTAAGGTTTCACGATGGGAAGCCATAGCAAATGTCATCAGCTCTCTTGGAGTGGCCCAGAGAAGCTGGGAGAAAGTAAGAGAGAAGTGGAACAAGATGGTTTCTCAGGCGAAGACCTATAATTATGAGAGAAAGAAGCATGCAGGAGGCACTGGAGGGGGCCCTGCATTAAAGATCGACCCAATTAAAGAGCGGATAGCAGAGGCTTTTAAAGATGATCCGAGTTTTCAAGGAATAACTGGAGGCACTGAAAGTGCCATGCCAGCACCCCCAGCAAAAAACCAGGGTAAGTTTGTCATATCTTCTCAGATTCCATTTCTAAGCAGCCACAACAATCAATTGGCTTGGCCTACAGACAACTTCTACTTTTAATTTTGTTTGCATGTTGAATTAAGGCTAGCATATCATCGTTATAGTAGGCCTAGGCCTAGGGAAACATCATGTCAAATGATCGTCTGCATTATAATAATTACCAATTAAATCACAATAAACTTATCAAATGTTCACTCATGCCTTTAGGTGAAAAAATACTGATTTTTCAATCATTCTCAATTTTACAAATCACCAATCACAAAAAGAAATAATGATGCAATTACCCAAAATAGATGAGATTTGACCACTGGTATAATTCCGCCATCTCAGATATCGGCATCGTCACCACCACTTCAAATTCTAAAGTCTTATTCAGGCCTAATATGTGTCACCTGATGTGGTAAAATGGCTTGTTTTATCAATAAATAACAAAATATGATCTTTGTAAATAAAATCGGAGATCTTCTGGTGTGTTTTTATGTGAATTTATTACGAACTATCAATGTAGCGCAGGGCAGCCATCGTGTTCTCATGCGTAGTGGCGATGCGATAGCCATCCGCGGCACTGCTTTTCAAGATGGTGGCAATTGCCCAGTGCTAGAGGCGTTGTAAGGAAAATTGAGAGCAGGCCCCTAATGAATGATTTCTCAACGATATCGATATATTTTCGTAATTCCAGCACAACTGTTCAACAATGAACGTCCACCGACAATCCCACTTAACGAATATTAATATTCATATCATGTATCTTAAAACGCTTTTATTTCATTTTAAAAAGAGTTATCGAGTGAACGATGACCTCCTACCGTACCCTCGAAATAAACAGCCAAAATGACCACAAAAACACCTTTTTAGAAAAAAACAGCGATTTTTGCGAAATAAATGTCATCAGAGACGAAACTAGACACTAATTTAGCTAGGTATGCACAGTAATAGTACCTGAAGTGATCGATTTCAAGGAGAAAATACACTGAAAACAACTTTTCAGGAACAGAAATAAGATCACATTGTGAATAATATTCAATTTTATGTTTAGAATGGATATTTGGTTCGTTTAGTTTGGCTTGTTGCACTTGGCTCATTTCAACATTTAGATACCACCCGGTTGAATCGCTCAATAACTCAATTTAGTATATATCCCATACCATTATAGGGCCCGTCCGGTATAGTCGATAGCATGGGCTAAGTATAGCTGCATACCAAAATAGACACTGATTTTTTGAGAGGAGATAATGGCAAACTTAATTAGAGTTACCAAAGCCTCGAAACCTTCTCCATACATACCATTGACCTCATAATTTGTGCAAAGTGAGCATTGTTTTTCTACAGAAGCGCCACATGTTAAACTGAAGTCCGAAGTATAGCCATAGCATCGCTAGTATATAGCCCGGTCGTTTGTATACCGTACCCATAGATTGGGACTACTTCTTTGTAGCAAAAATCTAGTTAGAAACCGTAGTGATATCTTTTGGGTCAAATTTGTTGATGACGGCGCATAGGAATATAACGGGGTTGTGTCTTTTTCCATCGAGGTCATACATTTCAAAAGCTCATTTCCTTTGGAATTATTTTGGCAAAATGGCAATTTTTTCAGAAAAAGATGCGATGACTCAGGAAAATCTTCCAAAAGCGCGTTTTTCTAGGCTCCGCAACTAGAACTAGTTAAGTACTTCAGACGCCAAAGCTCTGATATTATCATAGTTATTTATGACCTGTAAAATTTTGTGGGTGAGGTTTTTCTACCATGAAAATGATATTAGATTACAGTGAGATATTGGCAAAAGTTTATGGCAGTTGGTGTCCAGTGTGAAATGGCTTAAAATCCAGTAGCCACCTCAACAACCCGCCGGCTAAATAGCATGATTGCGTCATCAGAATAGTCGCGACATCGAGTCATCGAGTCGATTACTACAAGCCGATACACATAGCTTAATGTAATGGTTGGACTAGTTGTGCGGTAACGGATCTAGCCCGCTAATACCTGTCCCTATTGCCGCTGGGTCTATTCATTATAGTAAATAAGTACATGGGGATTTTCTGTATCATACTGTGTAGACGCTACTTAGCCAGTTTTGGCGCATCTGTTCGACATAGGCCTTTTACAGGTAATACATGTCATTCTGTACTGGCCTTTTCTACAGCCCTTCAACCGCCTTAATTGCATGTACACAGTATTATATAAATGGCCTATTTGGTTCAGCAATAATCCTAAACAGGCCCTAAATCTCTTAATCAAATTCGGTATAAAGTCGAGATAGAATTCCACTGAACAAGAACCACTAAGCCCTTGCAAATACATAACATAACACACGTCCCGTTGTTTTGTTAAAGTTCGCTTTCAGTTAATTCTCTAATTAATGCGTTACCAAAGGACTCTTAACCTCCACAGTTGTAACAAAGTAGGACAGAAGGGCAATAGGGATTGCGAAAAGCAGTGGTCATTTGCGAGATGTAGCGGTTTTTCCTTAAAATACGCAAGGACGATTTTTTTAGCGAAATGGGTTTGAGGATTCTTTCGCTAACTGTGATACTGGTAATAACCAACTGGCCGACACCGACTGACACCCAGATACCAAATTTAGTACTAAACCCATGGATATTATTGAGTCAAGCTTTTGGATGGCCCCTCATAAACCCATCAACGTAAGTATAACCACATGGCTAAGTACTAGCTCGTATCATTGTTCAATTTCATACCGTAATTTCCTCTTTAAAGCCCGCAGCACACTAGCCGCCAACTTTGGCGACAAGAAGCGTTCGGCGGACGCCTCTCGACGCCAAAGTTGGCGGCCAGTGGATCCCGGTCAGAGCACACCTGTCCAGAACTGGCGTCCAGTAGCGTCTTTTTCGCCACTTTAGGCTGCCATTTTGAAATCATGTCAGTGACATCAAGACGCAAGCTGATTGGCCATAGCCTCGCTGCCGACGCCAAGTCAGGCGGCCATCCGTAGCACACCTGGCTTCTTCTTGCGTTCAAACGCGGCGACACGCGTCAAAAATCAAACATGTTAGATATTTGGCGTTTAGCTGCGGCAAGTGGCGTCAAGTTGCGTTCGCCGACGCCGTTCGTAGCAGACTAGGGATTTTTCAGGCGTTCAGGCCTCTTGCGGCAAAAAACGCCTGTGAACGCCGAAGTTAGCGGCTAGTGTGCTGCGGGTTTTAGGTTTCTAAAATGGGTCTTTGCCCCCTTTAAGCAAATTTTGTTTCTTATACTTTTTTCCTTTGTTTTCTCTGTATCAATATTTTGTGCGAAATAGTACATTTACTTTGATAGTACCAAAACTGGTCGCACACGTATGCACATTATGCTGGTGTTCAAAAAAGGGGATGTTCATTTTCGGACGCTGCAGAGTAAAACAATATTGTGTTACAATAACACAAATTTTAGTGTCCATTAGCTCCAACGCCAAAAAAGTAGTGTTCAGGTCTGAACACCAACTTGTCGTCAGTGTTAGTACAACATCCGCAGTGGTGTCAGGTATTTGACAGTTTGAGAAGGTGTACATCCGCCTCTGTTTCACAGTGAAGGCTTACCAATTCTCTTCAACTTGGCAGTGCTTCAATGATATAAATTCCTCCCAACTGCACAAGCTTTCGCAGGCACCACCTTGGTAAAATGAGTTGGGCTCTCACTTCATCCCAGGGGTGTGAGGGTAAAAATATGAAGTCAGCGACAGTATCTTCATCACTGACAAACCACCACAAGCATTGTATAATCAGATTTGCGAAGACCCTTGCCTCATATTTCCGCGACACTTTAAGCTCTAGGTTAGCACATTGAAACATGAAAATTCGTTTTGAGTAAATTAAATTACTTGTCCTTTGCATTTGCTTCGTTGATACTGCCCGAATATTGTTTTTCATCAATTGGTTTTGAGCAAAATAATGACAATGATTCTCACATTATTCGTTTACTTTCTTAATACCACTTTAGACACCAGGTTTTGGTGTTATCACAGACTCGACACTACATTTTAGTGTCGGATGAACACTATTATCATCTGGTTATCGTTGTGTCTACCGTCGCTTAAAACACTGGTTGCAAGTGTTAAAAATCATTTACACTGCATGATCACTGAAACTACTTGTTTGTGCTGAAACTGATTGACACCATTCAAACTGATGAAATAATCCCCAAACATGTAGGCCTGGGTTTTCAATGAAGTGAAGCAAAGTTGTCTCAAGTTGCCGTCGACAAGGACAGAATTCGCATTTCGATTATGCAAAATATGATTATGTTAGATACGATTATACTTTTTCCACTCTGTCTGATAATTTAGTCAGATGTGGATAACTTCTATTTGATGTGTTGTTATATCTGCACTCTCGAAGAAAGTTCGCGGGTGTATATTGTTTTTTTCAGATCCGTCTGTCCGAGCGACCGTCGGTCGCGATCCGTATGCCACACTCTTGTGACTTTTCTGTATTCTGAACAAGTTCACATCGACATTTCATATCCGGCGTGCATGTGTTTGGGCTAAATATCAAGGCCTAGTTCGATGGCTTATCTCGTATTCAAGATGGCAGACCGTTAATACTCCGTAGTGTATACGCCTTTCTCCTTCATCACGAACTAGTGTAACCAGTTCAGCAAATCTCGCCCAAATGCATAGATCATCATGTAGCCATTTATTGCATTGCGCTATTCACAAAGTTCCTGTGCTACGTTAGCTACTGATAAATGTGCGCCATTTTGCAGCGACTTCGGAATGATTTTTTGCAGTGCTTTGGAAGGGGACAAAATGATGCGAGAGGAAGTTTGATTAAATCCAATGTTTCAAACTCAAGTCATTCGGCCTTCTTTAAAACGCACCTGTTTTAACTCTGGTAACGGGCCGCATAACAACCTGAGAGTCCAGTAAGATCAATTCGCTCTAAATGAACCGTTTCGAAACATGGTCACAAAAGTTATCTGCTTTGGCTTAGTGCTTTCACGCAACACCAAAATATATAGACTCTCTTTTTTACATTGTCTGCTCACTCCAGAGAAAATTCAGGCACCTCCCACCACTGACCAGGTGACCTGATGACGGGTAGCAATTTTGTTTGCGAGACAAGACCACTAATGAATATTCATAGGTTGGAGGGTCCAGGCCTATCTATTAGACGAGTGCATGTTTTTTACTCTCAAGTACATATTTGGAGAGGTATTGAAAAAATATTTGTTGTGGCAAGTCTACAGATATAAAGAAATTATTTGATGAAAAAATTAATTTCGAATTTTGCTAATTGGGTAATAGGGGGCGTGTTTTGAGTTTTTTCTGCCAGTTGGCTGAAAAGAGTGGAAATATCAAAGTCTGTCTAATTTGTCGATTAAAAAAAAATTTCCGTGGTCAATCACCATTTTATTTTTCACCATTTACTTGCCCGACTGTCCGGAATAACATAATCTAAATTTCAGATTCACAACACCACGCGTTCTTTGATGCGTCGCGGTCAAACATTGACAATTTAACTGCTAAAAGGCTTAAAAAATCAATTGTGGTCTTGTCTCTATTTACACTACATTTTGGGTCAATATAGTGAAAAATTTGAATGTGCTCAAATCACTCTAATTCATTTAGAATATTGTATTGCTGATGATTTAAGGTCAAAACAAGCCTAAATAATGAGAAAAAAACTTAATTTGACCCAAATAAGAGTCAACCTAACCCCGGTCTAAGTTCGTCTTCATTTTTACAAGTCTTGTTGTGTTGCCATTCATTTTGTAATTTCTTTGAAACTACTTAGGCCTTGATTCTGAAAGTTGTGCCCTAAGCAGCAAAGATATTCCTAAATCACATCCTAAAGTTTCAGCTCCATAGCTTGCTTATTCAGGCCAGGGCAGGTCTTTGAATTTGGTGCTGTTGGGTGCAAAATCATGACTTTTTGTCGATTTTGTCCTCTTTCGTCGCTTTGGCACAGTTGTACCACTCTTTGAAATGTCTCTCATTTCTCCAAAAATGTCCAGATATGACTTTCCTTTATTGGAGAGTTGTGGGATGTCATGTACATTAGTTTGAAAAAAATCTCAAAATGTTAACCCCTGAAATGTACCTTCATTGAGACAAGACCACTAATGAATATTCATAGGTTGGAGGGTCCAGGCCTATCTATTAGACGAGTGCATGTTTTTTACTCTCAAGTACATATTTGGAGAGGTATTAAAAAAATATTTGTTGTGGCAAGTCTACAGATATAAAGAAATTATTTGATGAAAAAATTAATTTCGAATTTTGCTAATTTGGTAATAGGGGGCGTGTTTTGAGTTTTTTCTGCCAGTTGGCTGAAAAGAGTGGAAATATCAAAGTCTGTCTAATTTGTCGATTAAAAAAAAATTTCCGTATCAATCACCATTTTATTTTTCACCATTTACTTGCCCGACTGTCCGGAATAACATAATCTAAATTTCAGATTCACAACACCACGCGTTCTTTGATGCGTCGCGGTCAAACATTGACAATTTAACTGCTAAAAGGCTTAAAAAATCAATTGTGGTCTTGTCTCTTGCAAAGCCCATTAAATGGGGGCTATCAATTTCATGCTCGGTTGAACTGAGCTTGGAACTCGATGATTATTTCAGTCACTTGCTGTTTGAACCGTACGTTGGCATCTGCTGGGAGTGCACTGATGTTCTTGTTCTTTCTTCGGACTGATATGCAATGGCGTTCCATGAAACCTTCCGCCCAATCAATCAATCAATCAATTAAAATATTTATATAGCGCCTGATTCGAGGAAACAATTTCCTCGACTCTCAGGCGCTGTTGAAAAAAGCATGCCTGAATAAGTGAGTTTTTAGAACGGCCTTGAAAGATACCACTGAATCCGCCTTGCGGATGGACGTAGGGAGTTGATTCCAGAGGTATGGAGCAGCCCTGCAGAATGCTCGGTCACAAAATGTCTTGCATTTGGTGCGCGGAACAATCAGCTGGGCGGCTCCATCTGAACGCAGAGAGTATGAGGTCCCCCGCTGTAGCTCAACCATATCACTCAGATAAGCTGGCGCAAGTCCATTGAGTGCCTTGTATGTGAGTAGAAGTATCTTGAACTCTATTCGGGCCTTGACTGGGAGCCAATGGAGTCGCCTGATTATCGGAGTGATATGATCAAACTTAGGGACAAGGCAGACCACCCAAGCCCGAGATGCCTGAAATTCGGACATGATGACAGGTCGGCGACGAAAGAGTTCATCTTGTCTGGATTGAGGTATACCATTCCAGCAAGCTTGTAACATAGTTTCTGCTCTCTCATGTAGATCTTTGATGGATACTGGAAGGGCCTCGTGACGTTGCTGGACCAACCACATCTCTAGCTGCTGTTCCATATCTGGCGACAGACCATGATGATCTTCTGTGATCTTTCTCTTCTTTCCTTACTGCCTATCTGCCGCCATTAGTAGTTGCTGTAGATTCCATTTTCGCATTTTGTGGATTGGAATTCGGTAGTGATCTGCGTAGTCTTTCACTGTAGCAACTCTCCCTCCGAACAGACGTCACATGAAATATCTTCTCCTCAACATGGTAGCTTCGCAAATATCTTGGTAATGGTTCTGCAGCCATGGTGGAACTCTGTTGAAGCAGTGAAAGTCTGGGAGGTGCCCGCGGCATTTTCTCTGGAGTGACCAGACAATGTCGAAATATACCATCCGTCAGAATTCAATAGAGCCTGGGACTTTTCCAGGGGGAAATTTCTATTTATTATACTAGCATTATATTCGTGGCGCAGGTAGGTTCAAATGGGCTTATACCATGAATTGCATTGGTCGAAAGATCGAATTGCAATGGAAATCTATTGCAATATCAAAGGGGTCATATCGAAGAGACAAATTAAACCAACCAATTGTTCACAGACCCAGACCCTGTGCTGTTGCTTGCATTTTAAAGTATATCAATTGGTCCGATAGAGATGATGAAGCAATGTCAACAGCAATAGGCCCCTTGATATACGGAGAAGGAGAACTCAGATAGGCCATCACACGTCATGTCGGCTGCCCAATTGCTCCATACTCGCACAGTGCCAACATTTAAAAAAAAATTGTAAGGAACGAAATCCGTGCCTCTAGTGTCGAGATGGCAATGGCTTGAACCGATTACAATAGAGAGGATAAGAGATCCTTCCACTAACACTAACGCAAACGCTTTTTGTGTCGCGTGACCTTCACCCTGATAGCGTTGATACGCAATTCGCCCAGCCGCGACCGAAAATCTCGTCCCCAAATCATCTTCATCTAGACATATACTTTGACAACACGCAGAGCTACTGTGGCTGGTATCACCTGTAGTTGTGAGGATAGGTCCTTTTACGTCTTTCTTATCACAATTTCGTCGTTTCAACATTGCCTCGAATAACCAACTTGGTAACATTTATTGATGTCATTATTACGGAGTCTTTTCAGCCCTATTACGACATGCCATGTTAGTCTGCGGATAAGTATCGGTAATAGACTAAGCCTGATACCGTGCCCACCGCAATTTTCTGACACTGATTCGGCGGGCTTACCGTTCCAAGTACTACAACCTTATTTCAATGAAATGAAGAAGATCGTCAGTCATCAGGTCGACCACTGTTCAGAAGTTGGTGTGCCAACACATTTATATCAGAGTGCTGTTTGAGTTGAATTTAATTGTTTATTCTTCTTTTCAATGTAGGAACACAGTGAAAGGACATCACATGTTTCTGCCAAGTTTATTGTGATCCGAATCTTGTATATCAAACTATTGTCCAGCCCGCACTGTATGATCGCAAAGATGGTCCCTTGTTGACGGTTGTGTTTGACGTAATTACAATTGGAAAGAAATAAACGTTAGCGGTGAAATAGCGTACATTTTCCTTACCTGAAATACGTTATACGATAACGTTAAAAATAGTGTTATAGTTATCGTTAGTGTTAGCGGAACGATCTCTTATCCTCTCTTATATCACTACTATAACTTTAAAATGCGTGCTCCTCTTAGCAAGGTCTCTGGCAGGGCACTTAGTCGATAAGCAAGGAGGCTACGCGGTGACGTCACATCGCGTGATCACGACCCATATTACTGATCGCTATGGCCAATCAGATTCAGTCTACTGACAGCACCAGCACTGAACACATTTCCACGTCTCACTGTCTGGTGCGCTCCTGTACACAAAAACACCAATAGACATGAAATATTGCAACACCTAGTATGGATTCTTCCTGTATCAAATAAAATTTACAGAGCAGATTAACTTCCACGAATAAAAAAGACGTTTTGCGTGGCCAAAGTGCGGAAATAATGTCTCCGCTAAAATACACTACGAAATACACTAGGCAATGCACTACGCGATACACGGTAGAGATGCAGTTGAGTTTGTTAAAACACTTTCAATAAACAAGATTTAGAAGTTTGGTGGAGTTTGCAAACCTAGTTTTTGAATAATTATCACCAGAAAACGATCTTAGTATGCGTCCAGCTGAAGTACTACTACTTCTAAATCTTGTTTATTGAAAGTGTTTTAGGAGCTTGAAAACATTTTTAACCATATACACCCTATTATTTCGCGTTGGACGCCACTGGTCGCCACTGGACGCTAAATAGGATGACCCGTCTCGAGCGCCACCCAACGTCTGTTTTTTTATACGACCGCGTTCTTCGACGTCCTCTTTCACAAAGACATGTGAGGGAAGTTTGCGCGAGCGCCACCCAGCGTCTGTTTTTTTATACGACCGCGTTCTTCGACGTCCTCTTTCACAAAAACATGTGAGGGAAGTTTGCGCGAGCGCCACCCAACGTCTGTTTTGATATACGACCGCGTTCTTCGACGTCCTCTTTCACAAAAACATGTGAGGGAAGTTTGCGCGAGCGCCACCCAACGTCTGTTTTGATATACGACCGCGTTCTTCGACGTCCTCTTTCACAAAAACATGCAAGACAAGTTTGCGCGAGCGACGACCGCTTTATACAAAAACATGTACAGATTTTTTGCGGTTTTCACGGCCCATAGAGATGCCCAATTTCTCTATTACATGTACTTTGCAAACTCCATTAATTTGCGAGAGGAGGGTGTGCACAATGTGGTACGATTACTAATATATTAAACTGACTTATTTTTCTTTTCAGGCCAAACAATTGTCCAGTAACTGTATACTATAGTCAGAGATATTCGACAAACTGCGGGTTTATCGGCTGGAGTTCCTGCACCAAATACCGCCAGAGTTCCAGGCAACAGCCCACTTGCTGCACCGGCTATACTACTGAGGACACTAATTATGAATGCACAGTCCGTAAGTATCGTTGCAGTGCCGATGTCGTATCCGAGCAAATACGGGTTTTGGTCCGTGGAATGTGAAATAGATGGCTCTTTTACAACCGTTCATGTACACTCTCGCAACCGACTTATTACATGTTCTTATTACATGTTTGTCGAAATATTTTCATCGACATATTCCAAACAATAATCATATTTATGTCCAAAACAACCGAGTTTGAAATTAGCGCATAATGTCGAAACATTTGGCAACTTTTGTCCAAACTTTTGCAACAGTTTTACACTGTAGTCATGGCAGTACAAAATATAAAATCAGTGGGAATTATGGAAACCCGGGCAAAGTATATTTCAATACACGAATGGCGCCTGCTATCACCAAAGCTGGCTATAATTTATTTAATACTGTATTCAATATTTAACTTAGGAAACATGTTCTATAATAAAAATGACAAGGTGTCGGAAGGTCGTGATTCCTTCATCTAACGTGACTTTATAAAAATGTGTGAATGCGTCGCCTGCCAGTCAGAAACGTCAGAGGTTTGTGCTCTCAGAATTTGAAGAGCCGGTGAAATAAAGGCTTTTCGAAATGACGCATGGATCAATTAAGGAATCAACAGCGTCTTTGTATTCGAGAACAGGAGGGTGGCGCTAAATATTTGTTCACAAACCTATAATGCCGAAAGTTTTATTTGAGACATAAACGACAGTATATCTTCATCATCATCACAAAGCCATTGGGGCAACTCCTTTTGTCAATGAGCCACCATTGGGTTCGGTTAGCCCCTGCTCCATTTATTCTTCAACCGAACCCTGGATAATAATGTTCGCCAGTGAGCCCTTTGCACTCTGTCGTTGTCTGGTGTGGAATCTGGATCATGAAAAGGAGACAACATTTTCCAAAGATATTATGCCAGAAAAACGATCCCTTACGCCAAATGTAGGCCTAATTTTCCATTGATCCCTGATAAAACTTACCCTTGTTGTAGATATGGATAAGAAATATGCGACGGATAACGAACAAATACGTTTTGTCAAAAGTTGGTACATTATCCACCTCAGTAGATTTGTTGTCTTCACTTTGTTCAAACCTTTAAAATCCTAACGTTGGATTTGCCGAATACTGAACATGATCAAATCAGCTTCGCTGCAACCAATAAGATGTTGAGATGTGAAGAATTCCCTCCAATATATTAAATGTGGCGACGACAGTAACAGCACACTCCGGCATTCCATTTTTGGCGCACGCGTTACTGTATTGATTGCAACAGGAATATCAAAAAAACTATAAAGCTATAATACTAAACGTATGCGAGATCATGGACTAGCATGTTGCGGTTATCTTTTTTTTTTGTTAAATTCGATGAACTTTTATTTGTGGCCACCCGATAAGGTAAAATGGGGTAATTGTAGCCCCTTTTTCACCTATAACTTTGGTTACGCAAGAGATTTCCAGGCAGATTCACTAAAACCGGCCTGCATCTTGTAGTGGCACTTCTTCCAATTTTACAGCCTGCAATTTAGGACACTAAATATAAAACAATGCCTCTGAGAGACAATACCAGACTCGTGGTCAGGGGCTACAAATACCCCGTTTTTTTCACAGGTTTATGGTCTTTATTGGTAACAAAAATTTCCATATTATTCCAATCTAGGTTGACGACAAGATTTTGTTGGTATCAAACGGTATTTACACATTAAGGGATGTTCGATGCAATCACTTACCAACAATTTAAACAATATCGACGCAAATCAGACTGTTTTTTAACTGGTGTAAAAACACAAAGTTCTATTTGTTGCCTCTGTTGTAATTACACCTTGTGTCAGACAACATCTTGTGATATTCTGAATTAACTGACGGTCTTGTCGTGCTCCATTAAAAACTGTATTTTCAGGTATGGGTCATGTATCAACTCCAACTATAGCTGGCATCACTTTATGGTAATGCAATGTACCATAAGAAATGCTGCTATCTAGTCAATGGTGTGACTTTAACTAGGGACACCAGTAACTTTAAAAATATTAACATTATTTCGAAATATGTTAGATAAACTAGTATGAAACCTCAAATGTATCATTGTTGGAACATAAAGAGTTAACATTGTATCTAAATCGGATAGATTTATGATCAAATAATATACTTCAGGTAAAAGAATAAAGAAACCTAGCATCTTCATGATTTTTAACAGGATATATTGAGCTTTTTATAGGGGTTACAAATACCCCGAACCAACGGGCTACAAATACCCCGAGGGTATCCTGGTCAGAAAAGTGTCTCTGAAAAATTTTATTTTGATAATTACATCAAATACCACATACAGCATTCTCTACACTCAATACTGATCACCTGAACTAAGTTTCAAATATATCAGTGCGCTTTAAGTGTGGAAAATTCATATCTGCAAAAAGTTCGATCCCAACTTTTTTTGTGCATGTGTCTGATTTGTTTACTTATAGCCAAAGCTCTTACATAACATGCTGCATAATCCAAAAGTATTTATGTTGTGATACTCAAGAGTCGCCTCTTTCATATCCATACTTGCGTTGGCTGAATAAATCTATGCTTACTAGAATATGAATCACAAACATTGTCAAGGGCTACACTTAGACCGGGGCTACAAATACCCCCATTTTATATTACATAAAAACCATAGCATAATGATATCTTCACGAACTGCTTTTGTTCGTTGTGGTCAAACAAATGAAGATTTAAAGCGTAATTTGATCATCTGATCATGAGTACACAATTATATGTCGTTTCAATTTTTTTTTGTAGCCATCTGCGGAGGAAAGACGGACCCTGATGCCTGTAATATTGACTACCCAGCCGGTCAGATCGTGATAGGACACACCAACTCGATCACTAGGAGTGGCGGGACCTGCTCAGCACCCGACTCCTGCACGGGATGCAGCGAAGGCTATTATCCAGATACATCCCGATGCTATTGTGAGTCATTTAATCACATACTACACATATCACTCTTAAAAGTAAAGGTTTCGAGCTTTTAGAAAACTGTTTTATGATTTTTTCAGCTACGGACAAATATGGACCAAGTGTAAGTTTTTCAGGGATATGAAAAACTATTCGACATGGGGGGATCCAGGAGCTTGAAAAAGAAGGGCATGCACAGCACTTCTCATTACAATTCCTGGTGTTTTCTGAAATTTCAGGGTAAATTCTAAAGGGTTTTTATGAATTAGGGGCGGGGGGGGGGTGCATATTTGTGTATACCCCAAATCATCATTTTTAAAAGTGTATGTCAATCAAGAATAAGAGAGTTTGTCAGACTTTTTTTGATGTCCACTTTGGGAAACCAAACTATTGATATCAACTCGATTTATACCACCACTTAGCCATTCATTTATTTTACTTGGTTACATTACGTAAACGTCTACCTTTCATGTCGGGATTGCGATTTGCAATTATTGATTCTGGGTTTGTTGGCGCTGGTTTTTGCAGATGCGGATATATACGATCTCGGCGATATAACGGAGATGATAATTACCGTGTATATAATGAACGTACTGATGCAATTATGTTTTAACTTACTAATTATTCAATTAAAAGGCAAATTCAATCATTTGTGATACGGACTGATGCAAATAGCAGTATGCAAATCAGAAATTTAGGAATTAACGTGTGCTGTGGTGCGATTGCCTTAAATGAATTCCTTTCCTTTCAGTGTGCACCCAAATTGGTAACTGTGACATCGAGCACTGTAGCAACAGTGGCGACCAGACATGCTATAGATGTAACGGCAAATATGGCGAATCGGTCGGCATGAAAGCATATGTTCCCAGTGGTGACGCAAGGTCCTGCCTACGTGAGTTAGCAAATCTTTCTTTCACAGACCAAATGTTACTACTTCACTTTTACTTTAGTGTGTTGAGTTGAGCCGGTGTAGCCGCTAATACTATCCGATGATAGAGTGACCCAAAGTCAAAGGATTGTATCTGCGCTTAATCTCGGAGCTAATAAAGGAAGAGACGTTCCTCACTTTCTTCTTTAATATAATTGTAACAGCAGATCAACCGGTGACCCGCTAGAGACGGGTGCACTACCAACTGTTGAATGCCGGGGCTGTCTTGCTACGCATTGATGTATGGCACGTTGCCACATTCAGTCACTGCTTTGCTTCATGATTTAGTTTGAATCGGCACTTTATCACAGCTCCTTGTTACATCAAATTGTTTTTTAAGGATCGGAGACCGGGAACGTGATGATATGGTAAAGTTTTTCATTGCGTTAACAGCCATTCAAAAAACCGTACAAAACTATATTGTTTCGAATTGAAAAATAACATCAAAAATGTTTGCTAAAATAATGACAGAACACAGAATCCTGAAATCGTTGATATCAACTTCATTACATTCGAACAACCGATGCCAGAGATATATGACAATAAATGCAATTTAAGGGACGCACTAAAGACAATGGCCTGCAAACCACGCAATAGAAAACAATCTGATAACTCCCATTGCAAATAGTACAGCCGATATAGCTTTTTATTAGCACAGCAAATAAAGGGGACACATGAATTACACTTTACGCTGCATTACTTTTGCTTTTCTATCACATTTTAAAAACGTTGAAATTCCAAACAGTTTGCGCTGTTCGTGTGAATACGTCAAATGCATAAGTCCAGCGTATGCACGAGCATTAATCTAAAACTGCTGATTGGAATTTTTGACATGAGTCATTTCGGATTTCGCATTTCGGTAAATTGAATATAAGTCCCTACAACCCAAGATTTTACATAAGATTAACCGTAAGCTGTTATGTAACTCGACCAAAATTAATCTCAGTAATTTAAATCGTGAGCACCGAGGCGCAGAGAAATATTCGCTTCACCAGATATAAGCAGATTAATGGCATATCGACAATGTCAAATATTGGGAAGTATTACTTGAGGGATATAAATAAAAGTTTACTGAAAACCGCGAACTAAATGTTTACCAACCAGCACCGTTTTCGTTAACTTACTCTTATTCATTGCTCAATACTGCACATTCCAACGACGTTGCATAAATGGTAAACTACATGTATGGCTAAAAACTGGTGGTCGAATGACGCCCCGCCTCAGAACATCCGGATACTACCTGCTCCCGACAATCAAACACACATTTGGTTCAAAATACATTGTACAACAAAGCAAATGTCGTTCCCAAAATCGTATAGATTCTGTATTTCTTATGTTTTATAACATTTGCTGAACCTCTGCCACAAACAAGTTCGTATTGGCCGCTTGTGAAACATTGCTTGCAGACGTTAGTCCCTGACGCATGTGAACTCATTTTTGACAATGATAAATTAGACAGTGGTAATCTAGACACAAGGATAGGTAAATTAGACAATTTGAAGAGGTTGTTCAGCTCTTCAAATTCAATACCAAAGATTAGGAAATATCTTCTTTTTGGGAGTTGGCATGATCTTAGGTCTATCAGCACAAATTTGATCAGTTGACTATTTGACTGTTATTTCTCAGGTAATTAAATCAATAAATGACCAACAACAGAATGATCGTTTTCAATTACTTTTATTCAAAATTGTATTCTTTTCTTCACAGATCCAAAATTCAATGGTACAAGCAAGCACATAGCAATCTATTTTTCTTAATGAAATAATTATGTGAATGGTTGAATAGCAGAACTTACCTTTGTAACGATGACCATCTTGTTATCAGGGTCGTGATTGTGTTCGGTATTCATGGCAAGTTTCTGGATTGCTAACGAGGTACGGACTCGTCCGGGACATCCATGATTAACAGTCAGTTTTTATAAGAATCAGGCGGATTTCTATTAGAGGGTGGTATATGACTGTCTCAGATTTGCCTGAATTTATTTTCGCTGGAAGGCCTGTGGGTAGATAAAAAAGTCCTGAAATTCCATGTCCCTGAGGTACTCAACAATGTGTCGGAACAACTGTGCCATAGTTTGTTTAGTATGTGAGGAAATCTAAAAGGATATTCCCCAGGCCGGTTTACCGTCCCGCGGGGGTTGAAGGCCAGTTTATCGTCCGGCGGGATTTGAGGCATTACCTACTTCTGTGGCTCATTGACTTGAAAAACTTCGTCAATTTTCAAGAAAACAAATAGAACCCCTATGTTCTTCGGTGAGTGATTTAGATATTTGTGGACCAACCATCAATATTTAAAAGCTTTTCAAAGGTGTCAGAATAATGCTTCCATGAACCATATTTGGCGTCATTGCTAGCTCCAAAAACTCGATATACATGTACAGGCTGTTAACCAAATTTTATGGGTAAAAAGGGTTAATTTCTAGGATATCCAGGCTATATGGCAGTGAGATTTAGTGCATCATAAGTCCATACTGTTCTTTCCATTCAATCATCTCACTAAAACAGTGTGGGGATTCGGAGAGTGTCGGCAAGTCACTGTCCACTATGGTTACCACAGCGCTAGCAGACGACAGTAACAAATTTGAAAACTCCGGCAGATTCAACGGCGAATAATTCCTGTTTTATGGCACTCGACGTGGATTTCTTGGTAGATATTTCTATGTTGTTCATCCACACAGTGCACAACACATGTATCGCAAGAACTTCTGTACTTTTTGTACGAAATAAACAAATACACATAGTAAATATGATATGTATTGTGAAAAGTGCAAGATTTCTTTTTTTCTTTCAGAGGCCTGCAGTTGGAGGTCTAACAGTGACCTCTGCTACCCAGGAGTCTGTGGAGGTGAGGAGAGGTCGAAATGTACTTGTCATGCAGGACACTCCGGGGCTCACTGCGCAACAAGTAGGTATATTTCATACAGGCATAGACATCATTGCACAGCTAAGTTTGAAATGCGTGAAATAAGTTCTTTTTGTGTACTCCGATAGTTACCAAATTTGAACGGAACAACGGTGTATCGGTTGTCACATACATTACCTACTTGTATGATTTACCGAAGCCTAGGCTTCGCAAATTTTTTAAGTACGTACAGTCCTTCAAAAAAGTAAATGGACACACAAAAATCAAATTTTCTTGAAAACGGCTGGTGATAAATCGATGCGGTTTGCTGCATTTGATAGGGCATTTAGTTGTGCATCACGATATCTACCACTTGGAAATTTGCTATTTTACCTATAAGTCAATTTTTTCGATTTATGAAAGGTCCCAAAATCAACTTTTTTATCACACATTTTTTGGGGGCAAATTTTATATTGACTGGAAGCTTCTGTTGAGTTATGAGTGAATATCTAAGAAATTCCACAGTTTTCACTTGAATCTGCAACTTATTAACCCAACATCCCATTTATATTGAAATTGCTGACATTCAACATGCTCATCGGGCCTATTCACAAAAACTGAATTCAAAATTTTGTAGCGTGTGACCGGGTTCAATACACTAGCATGTTCGAATTCAATAGGCTTGGTGGTGAAGATCACCAGGGGGTTTCTCCAAAGTAATTCCAAAGTCAATAAACAAGGTGCAAAATTTTGACATAAAATGCTGTTTTCCCACCAATTAACACAAGATATTTTCATCACCTTAATGGGGACGTGGGTTTTTCATCATGGTGATTCATCCTATCAAGAAAAAGTACGAAAAAAATCGGAAACGAAAAAGTTGATTTTGGGGCCTTTTGTAAATCAATAAAAGTCGGTATTAGATAAAATGGCTAATTTTTATGTGGTAGATACCATGATGCACAACTAAATGTCCTATCAAATGCAGCAAACCGAATCGATTTATCACCAGCCGTTTTCAAGAAAATTTGATTTTTGTGTGTCCATTTACTTTTTTGAAGGACTGTACATATTATGGTTCATACAGTCGGAGTGAGTGTGTCTAGAAGAATAGCCGAATACAATAACACAGATCCCGGCGTGATCATGTAACATGTGTAGTGAGTAATAATATCCAAAACCGAGCCTGAAAGTCGTAATAAATCCTGAAGATGGCCTGTTATGAATGTCTGGTTTTTACTAGGCTGTGGAATTATTGGTTATTCTTTTGATGACATTTCACGATGTAACTGTCGCTTCTAATACACATGACGTAATCCTTTGACACTGAACATGACTGGCGTGTTTTTACTTTCACAATTCTATGAAATTGAGATGTGACAGTGTCAAAAAGTTGTTAAAAAAGCAAATACCCAATGACAAGTATTCTCACCTGAGCAGAATTTTAGCCATGAAACATATATGTTGTCAGTAATTGAATCAATAAAGTTGGTTCTTCTAAAAGTCCTTGGTCCTGGCCTATGATTACTTCCAAATGGGAACGACAGCCGTTTCATGTAATTTGCTCCAAACGAGGCGCAAAAGATGATCGCGTACCATTTTGTTATAAATTTGCTCAAGAGTATACTATATAGTAATGGGGACAACCAAAGCGCCGAGGTCTTCCCCATTGCCCATGATTGTTAACTGTGTTTTGGCCAACGATCAACAGAAATGTCGCACCGCCGAAGCATAGACATAGCAACATTCTCCAACCTGAATACTTCCCTACGCAACAAATTATGTCATGAATGAGTGGTCATTTGACACCCAAGTATGAATGGCTTTATGGCGATGCTCTTCCTATTTACCCCCTTTTGAAATACTCGGACTTGAAAAATGTACGGCTGCTCAGGCTGTGGCAAATTATACAAGTAGGTACTGTATCAGTTGGGTCTCAATACAGATAACATAAATTATAAAAAGCTCTCTTGAGATATCAGCTTTTAAAGTTAGAGGGGACCACAAAAAGCGCCGTGAACCCACTAGTGTGAGGGTCTTATTGACCAATTTATGTGATGATAGTTCAGCGCACGCTGACGATGTGGCGACACTGATTCATTCAATCAATCAATGTCATTGATTATTTCAAACCGCGCCTCCAACACGCCTCCTCATCTGAATTAAAAGGTGCGGAATAACCACCTAAATGTATTGGCCACCCATGTAAGAATGCATATCGTTGGCTTTTACCTAACAGATTTCAACACGACACATTAACTGACATGGGTAATGTCATACAACTAGTTGTGTATGTTGCATAGAGTGAAGAAAACAAAAGGCATTTTGAGCGAATTTTTTGAAAACTGTTTTGAGAAAACATGAAGGACTTCATCGAAGTCACACTCGAACAAGCAGGAAGACAAAATGTCTAGAAAAGTCAAAAATACGTGAAGGAAAATTCAGAGGTGATGTTTAAAACTAATTGCCAAATGCACCTCCACGCAGTTGGAGTCGAAATTGGGCGCGATCTCGGAAAGACAACGGCCGATTGGCGCTCAGTTCGCTAATGAATGCGAATACATTGCTAAGGCCACATTACGCAGCCTATTATTCGGCGAAATTATCCCAATGAGTTCAGGTCTAAGTTATTGTTGAAAGGAGAGTCTGAACGACTCTGCTGAAAGTGAATCTTACGGTTCTCGAAACCGTCCTTACCTAAAATTTAATTTGGAACATGCATTGTGGTTTCGGCTAAAGCAATAATTAAGTATGATATCCTAAATATTGCAAACCAGCCCAAAAACGAAGCGTTGCCATTCGTACGTTATTTGCCATATGTAGTCAGTAATTCTGTTGAAATGGGTTAGGTATGCAAGAAAGTAAGATTAAAGCTAACATGTATGTATAAAACCCCTTACCACTCTGAAACATGCCATAAAAACTGTTCAAAAACTGGTAAAACCAACTAATCTAAACATCCCAAAACTTTTTTTCGGCTGGTCATGTCAATGAGAGTTTGTATGATCGGTGTGTTGCCGTTTTTATTTCAAAATAGGATCACAAAATAAAAATTGAAAAAGTCCAAAGAAATTACCACTGAAAAATCAGTCACAATTGTGCACAACAGAACTGAAAAACATCTCAACCAACATATCCATGATGTATAGCAAACAAACATTGCCCAAAGTCTGCTATGGGCACCACAGGACAAAGCTGACTACTTTTCTTTCTGTATTGTGAGTTTGGCAAGCATGTAGACTCAAAGTGTCAATCATGTAGGCTCCCAACGTTTATCATCTGATGAAGTTGCACAATCTGCCACCAGATGTCTCACCTATACTAATAGTATAATGTAAAGAGTTAGACCAAGTAAGGAAAAAATATGTGCCAAGGTATTATTATAAGAACCCAAATGTGCTGAAATTTGGAGATATCATGAGTGAATGCAGCAGAAACATCAATATGAGGAAAAAAATTACCTCCTTTCTAAAAGAAACTTCTAAGATAGAAGGTTTAGTAAATTCTTAGTTACCAATTTTTATTGTCATTGTTACATGTATGTAAGATTTTATTTTTGGCCTTTATGGCCTCCTGTTCGTAGTATGTGTTAGTATTCATTGTATTTTCAATTATGTTACTTTCTGTATCGCACCAAAGGTACATTCTGTACTATGGTGGAATAAATAAATTCTAAATTCTAAAAGAAGCCTTTGGATTCACAATTGTGGAAAGTGTGGTGAATGCTGCTACATTACTGCGTATCAGTGTAGTACACCTTACTGTGATGTACACACTTGTGACCAAGGTGACAGAAGGGGTTTTAAGACGCCATATCGAACTAACAATAAATTCAATTTATTTCAAACTGAAAATAGTACGGTCCAGGATGGACTCGAACCAATCACTTCGGAAACTTTCGACTAAAGACTCCGTATTGGCAGGGTTACCGTCTTGGCCAACGAGTAACTTCGTCAGAACGGCATCAGAAATCGTCATTAAGGTCTAGCTATACTTACGCGTGGTGTAAAACTGCCCAACTTCAACTCGTGATAACTCATTGATACAATGATTCAAAAAAAAATGGTACGGTACGTTACGTATGAAGCATTTAAGTAAACTTTCATCCTAAATAACTGGATCGTATTTCTGGATTACCCAGAAAAATGACTTTTTGGGGGAAGGTAAAAAAATCACCTTGATCAATTTTACGGGAAGATCAGTGGCGCAGTGGTTAGAGCACCGGGCTCATAATCAGGAGGTCGTGGGTTCGATTCTCGGAAGGGTCACTGCTGTTTCGTCTTTGTGTCTTTGAGCAAGGCACTTAACCCTACTTGCTTCTCTCCACCCAGGATGGATACCTAGCTGGCAGAGATGGCAAACTATGAATGTTAGTCCTGAGCGCTGTATAGCTGCAGCTCGGACCTGTAATACTCCCAGAGAGTAGAGCTTGAACCAAGAATGTACAGGGGTAATAATGTGAAGCGCTTTGAGCGACTGAAACCAGTTGCATTCTAGGTTTTAGAGGGGCTGATGTATGTTTCACAGGTGACCTAATAGGGTTGCGTCATTTGTACGGACGAGTGCCGCGGCGGAATAACACGGGGTGTCCCACAAAATACTCCACCGGTTTTTACGGGGTGTTTGAGTACCTTAAACGGGGTACCTTTACGGGGTGTTTGAGTACCTTAAAAAGCGTAAAAAAGGCATATCAAGGCTTGTTTGCTAAGTGTAATGGATGATTGAAAGAAAAGAACTTCGAACAACAATGTCTGGTCCATAGTTTGGAATCCGGGAGAATTACCTTGGCATTTTAGTTGGGACACCACGTATGCTTAAAAGGGCAAAAACTATTGAGTAATCAGTGAGGTTTCAGGCGTATATAAAGTTTGGGTACTGTCGGAAACCTCTTCTTGCCTTGCCTACAACTTGTAGAAATATGGATGAGCCACTGCCTAAAAGAAAGCGTAGTTATTCCGTGTCGGAGAAGCTGCGATACCTGCAAGACTTTGAGATTGCCATTGGAAATGACACTGTGCGAACGATGACAGAATTTGCCAACCACCACAACATACCTTTTGAGACGTTTCGCAGGTGGAACCGTCATGACCTGGAATTGAAGGAGCAGAACCGGGGCAAAGACCGAAAGGTGAAGCAGAGGTTGATTGGTTACTGGCCTGAGGTCGAAGACCAACTAGAAATTTGGTTCCGGGTTGTTCCGCGAAGACGTCTACCTGTTGTGATCCAGGATGTCCAGGAGAAGGCCGTGCAACTATTCCACACCTGGTGGGATGCCCTCCCAGAAGAGCGCCGACAACTCGCCACAGAAGCAAAACCACTAATGCATGATTTCCATGCATCCAACGGCTGGGTGGAACTTTTTATGAAGAGGAAGGACACCAGCCTGCGAAAAGTCACGAAGAACACTACCACAATTCCAGAAAACGCCGTTGTCCTGGTTCGAAACTTTCGCGATGAAATAACCAACACCATCGAAAATTTTGGTATACCAATGCGCCTGTTTTTCAACATGGACCAGACTTTCCTCCTTTTTGACCACCGCCTAATGTACACCCTCAATGAGAAAAGGCGGCAAGGCTGTTGATGTACGAACCTCCAGGAAGAATCCAAAGCTGGGATGTTCTGTTACACTTTGCGTGGCGGCGAATGGCGATAAGATGCGAGCCCACATCACCATTCCGAGAAGAGGATTTGTTCGCGCGCTTCGAGCTCTGGAAGAGGCCGAGTTGCCCGAAAACGTTGTGGTCACATCGTCCGCCACGGGATGGGTCAGACAGGAGACGATTCACCATTGGCTTGACGAAATCTTCATACCATACGTCCATGAGGCCCATGCTGAACAGTTCATACTTTTGGTGGATCAGTTCAGAGTACATCGAACGGAGAACTTTAAGAATCGTCTCGCAGCAGAAGGGGGCTGACTCAACTTTGTACCGGCCGGATGCACATCTTTGGCACAACCCCTGGATGTGGCTGTCATGAGATCCTTCAAATGTCACGCCAGACAAGCATGGAAGTCATGGAAGACCGAAAACACCAACGAAGCAGGCCAGTGTGATCCAATTGGACTCAGAGATGTTGTCAACATCGTCAGCCGTGCCTTGGAAGCGATCAGCCCAGAGGTCGTCGAGCATGGATTTGAGAAAGCGTTACGCCCACAGAACATAGACGCAGGTCCACACCCAGTTCCAGATGACGACGATGACGATGAACAGGGGGTAGAATTCCTCAATCTGCCTGATGAGTTTGAGCCTGAGATAGCAGGGCAGTAAGCAATCGGGTCAACAGAGACAATCGGCAACCGGACCAGAATAAAAATCAAAAATAATGAATAAAAAAATTAAAAAAACAGAAATGAGAAATATTTAAAAAAACGATGAATAAAGGCAAAAAAAGATGAATAAAGATTGGCTGAAAGCCAATCTGAATAAACCTGAATGCATGAAGCGTCGCTGTCTTGAAGCGATGCTGGTAGAGCCCCCAAAAGGCCTGTGATGCCCACTCCAACGCGTTTTATGTGAGAAAGGGTTAACGTTGATCTATCAAACAGACCCAAACCGCAAAACCGCACTGAAACCGCAAACTCAGACCGCAAACCACAATAAACGCGAGCGCTTTGCATATCCTATGTGTCTCGTTAGGCCAATCTGTCCTTCTACTAGTAACACACCTACTTCATTCAACTTTCGACCAATGAGTGAAATGGTATTGTGCCCTGTGCTCGCGGTAGGCGTATGCATTAAGCCTAATGAACCGGTCTTACATCTATGAAAAGACGGTATGTCTGTTTATTCCTACTATATAGAAGATTACAAAAAAATCAAAGCAACATATAACAACTAATGTACACTATTTACATACTTCTAGCTGTTGTCAAAAATATGGAGTCTTAGGCAAGGAAAAAATATGTAGTCTTAGAAAAAATATGTAGTCTTTGGCAAGGAATACATTTTAGATAATTAGCCTAAACATTCCAGCACTGTGCTGTGATCCGAAGAAGTGCTACATTTTCTTCATAATCAAAAGCGGAAAGTTGTTTCCCGAGCAATCTTTCTGTGAGTTCATCGTCGCACATGTTCCACAGTGCTGTGCTGAGTTCAACTGGGCGTTCATTTTCAATTTGTTCCCAAAATTTCTCACGTTGGGAGGAAAAACCTGAACATCCACAGAAAAAATGAAGTTGCGGATCGGTATAACATTGTGTACATCGATTGCACTTTGTTTCTGTGATAGTTTCTGGTAGTGTGTTTAGCTTAGCTAGGAAGGCATAGTTGCTTTTGTGCTTCCGATCAGTTTGAGCGGTTGTCCATATTAAAGGACGGATAGTCCAGAGACTTTTCAATGTTCATTATTCTGAAAAGATTATTGCGTGTACATTCTGCTCTGAAGTTTAAGTTTTCTTGAATGAGAACAGATTTTTGAACTAAAGACTACCAGGGGGTACCAGTTGGCACACTTAGTTGACCGCTTTCAGTGAACTCTTAGTTGACCGCTTTCAGGGAGTTTGAAAGGTTATACCTGTCCATTACTGTTTGGCACATACCCGAGACAAGTTTCGGAACTATTTGTTCTGTTCAACATTGAGCAGAACCGAAAATTGAAAACACGCCTGGGAAGTAGGTGCTCAGGCATTCTTGTTAACTGTCCAAAGAATAGAAGACATTGTTTATCGATGAGTGCTTTTAGGCTTATACTTCCTATCAATGCTTGTGTTGTTACAGTTCGAGTGATTTTGCTAAATCCTTGCATTCGTCTGAGACAAAATCTGTTAGCACGCTCTAAGATCATTAAGTCACGTTCAGACATTATAGGTCTGTCTCATAACAGAACGTTAGGAACGGACGGGAACCAAAATCAACGTCCATGGACGCGTAGTAGGATTAATCTAATAGGCCTTCACATGTCACGTGGAGTACGTTTGCGTTCCAAGTTCTGAATGGAGGCTGGCCATGTAACAATGATCTTTGCACTGGATAATTGCATTCAATGGCAATAGACCGCCCATATGGGAAGGTTCATGTAATTTTCCTTTATTGTGCGTCTAGCCTTATCCCTGTGGTGACATGATTAGACACGCATTGAAAATGGTCAATAAAATATCATTCCTTTGTCCGAAATTGAATTGATTATTGATAACATTTAATTGCCATGGTTTGTGTTGGCCAGCAGTCGCTTGGCCTCACGCTACTTTCACCATGGAGAGAATTAGGATGTTTTTGTTCGCTGCTCCGCCGCCCATACCACCGCCACCAGTTTTGCTTACACCAGCATTTCATAATTTAGAAGTGCGTCCGCCTCCGTTGCCTCCAAGACTTGATGAAGTTCTCACCAATCAACCAAATAGTCCATACGGTGGTAACGACGTCTTTACCAGGATTAGAAACCACCAGATGGACTTTTGGTATCTATCAGGTGAGACAGTGGCCTCTTTCCAGCACCTCGTAGAGGACATTACGCCCCTTCTGGAAAACAGGCCAGGACGGTACCGAGATCATTTGCTGTCGGTGGAGAACCGCTTACTACTTTTTTTCTATTGGATCAAGAAATATCCGGACATTGTTGCGATGAGTGCAATGTTTGATATCAGCAAGCAATCTGTTTGCAGGGAACTTTATTTTATGACAGATGTTTTGTGGACTTATTTTCAAGACGGTATAACATGGCCGACCGATGAAGAGTGGGAACAACTGCGGGGCAACTGGGATACTATTCCAGATGCTGTTGGGGCGATAGATGGAACGGTACACGCAATCGAGATCCCAAAGACTGAGGATCCCCACCTTATCATAGTCATAACTTGTTACTGTTACTCAGCCACAGTCCAACAATGAACCGCTTTCTTTTGCATAGTAACTACTTAGATAAAAAAAGACACTCAATTTGGTTAATACGAGCCAACCAGGCTTTTATCAATAATTGACCGCTTGTCTATAACAAGGCCTATTCGGTAACATCGGTAACATCGATTTCCCTTCATTGACAGTTAACCAATGCACGTTGTATGTATAGGTGGGCGTTCCTAATGTGCTTTGGTGACCACCAATCAGAAGAAGGACCTTACGTATGTATTCATCACAGCAGCGCAGCCCTGGTGGTAATGCTCGTGTAACCAATAGCATCAAAGGTAACAAGCATGGTACGTTGAATTAGGTACTTCTTAGGTTCCCGTCTGTCCCGAACGTTCTATCATGAGACAGACCTATTGGACCATAGTTCACTGCCGTAAAGTGCCTTCGGGAGGCATATTCTACAGTAGATATGGTAACTGGAGATGGGATTAAATTTGTTGGGTTGCATCCCCGGACCTAGTATGCACATGAGAGTTTTCTTTAGCTTTTGAGCGGCGGAAATTGCTGTTGTCGTTGTTCGACCCTATTTGTTCTGTATTACACCAAGGTGTATGTGCGAAGCGGCTTCCTTAACCGGTTTGTCTCCAAGCGTCCACGTTCGTTCATGAGAAATACTTTGCCATTGATGCTGTGTCACACCAAACACCACAACAATGCACTTGTCTGAGTTATAGTCGTACCTCCACTTGATTGAATATTTGAAACTGCATGACATCATGTGATCAAGACCATATTTGGCAAGTGACACGAGGGTTAGGTCGTCAGCATGACAGGGGGAACCACATTCTATGTCTCCTAGTTTTGCGCCAAAATTTGTGTTCTCTAAGGTATAGAGGAGATTGTCCATATACAGCAGATAGAGCCACGTGGAGAGCACTCCACCCTGACGAACGCCATGTTTGATGCTAAACCATGGTGAGTACATATCATTTTCCATGACACAGCTTTCAATATTTTGGTAGCAGGTTGCGATAATGCGCCATAGTTTGCCTCGTACTCCAAGGTTAAACAGTTTGTAAAGCAATCCGTCTTGCCAAACAGTGTCATAAGCCTTAGCTGCATCTAAGAAACAGGTGTACACTTCAGAATGCCTTTCCAATAGATGCGAGATTGTTTCTTGTAGTACGAATGTCGTTGAGACACAGCTGCGCATTTCTGATACGCGCTCTGCTGTTGATGGGGGGGAAAATAATGTTCTCCTCACAGGTCCATGTTTTAAGCCGCTCGTATATGAGTCTTTCAAACAGTTTGTACACGGTTGGCAATAGGGTGACTGGACAGTAGCTGTTTGGGTCACTCCTGTCCTTTCCCTTTCTTTTGTGTAGGGTATGGATAGCACCCTGTTTTGCATCTTTCGGTACATGTTCCGTTAACATAAACTGATTAAATAGGTTCGTTAGCGCTTTGTGAAGTGCAGAGCCACCGTATTTTAAATGTTCATTGGAGACTCCGTCAAGTCCCGATGCTTTGTCGTTTTTAAGAAGTCGTAGACATGACTACCTCTTCTTGGGTAAATGGGTCGTCAAGCACAGATATGTGGATTCCTTGCGATTGGTTTGCCATTTCACGAATTCTTTTTTCCACTTCCTCTCTAAAAGTCTCGTCATATTTACCACTCTGGTCAGGTTTGTAAAGATTCGCAAAGTAATCTGCCCATTTGGAGCAGATGTCACTGGTGTCATATACCACTTCCCCGTTAAATCGCATGGGAGGAGGTGGTCTCTCTTGATTGCGTTGTTTACTTTTCAGTAATTTCCAAAAGAGCGTTTGGTCAAATTCTGCTGCTTCATTTATTTCATCATAGAATTGCTCCTGAAGTCTTTCATTTAAACGTCGCATTTCGGCGCGAAATCCTCGTTTGCTGTCCTTATATTGCTTTCGTGTATCACTGGACATTGCTCTGGGTTTTCCCGCTAAGACCCAAGCATGGCGTAATTGACGCATTTTTGTATGCAGGTCTTTTAAGCACTCGTTCCAATACGGACGGAGTCTTTTGTTAAGATTGCTTTTCGGAATAGACAGCTCGGCAGCATTTACCATGGCGCTCATGATTTGATTGTAGTGGTCATCAATATCACAGTTTGAGGCTGAGGGGCTGGACTCGAATGCTGGCAACGTAGCTTTTAGGGCTGCGCAATAATGCTCGATTCTTTGGAAGTTTGACCGGATACAACGTGCCCAATGAAATGTTGTACGTTTCGGTCTTCTCACATTTTCGCGATTATCAGTTTGCTTTACATTTCTATTCTCGCAGGCGTATGTCATAATCACGAAGAAGACTGGGAGGTGATCTGATGTATTGAGTGTTTCATCATCGATTACCTCATTGTCCTTTGAATGTTCTAGTATTACCAAGCTCACACAGATGTGATCTATGAGCGTTTTGTGGGAGCCTTCGTACGGGTCAAATGTAAATATTGGCCCTTTACAACAGGAGCTGACAGGAATTGAGTGCAAGTTAGCATTATTAAGAAAGGCTGTTAGCACGCGCGTTCTTTGGCAGTTCGGCCTTATTGGCATTCTCTCCCCTGTGGTTTGAGCGTTTAGATCTCCTAATACGATTACGTTTCCAACCGAGTCATATGCATCATGCACTTCGGCAAGGTAGTCAACATATTCTACGAAGAACTCCACTGGATGATTGACGCTTGGTAGATATACCATCAGGATAAAAGTGGGTCTGCGATTTGGGATGCTAACACATATTCCGACGATTCGGTCACCCACTATATCTAGTGTTCTTATCAAAGAGGAAAGGGTTTTGTGCCACATGATTGCGTTTCCAAACATTATTATTCGCAAATCAGTGGGCCATTGAAAACGAAGCCCGAAAATTGACTGAATAGTTACAATCAGTGCGAACCGGTGTAACAGTAACAAATGCCCCCCCCCCCCCCCCTGGAAAAAGTGTACGGCCCTATTGTATTCTGCAATATGGTTCTATAGAGACCCTGACCGTCAATAGCTCAGATATTGAAGCGCATAACAGAATCCTTTGTTTCCCGGGCATTCTATCCTAGGTCATTTTAAACTTCTACACCGGCCGACTGGTCAATTTAGTAGGATCCAAGTCCGCAAGAAAAGAGTGCATAACCCATGAAACGCACTTACGCTTTGATGCGTAATATCACCGACGGCTGCTTTGCGGTTAGGCATCAATAAAAGTTCCTTGACGCTGCCTAAAATCGGCGAATAGAGTATAGGCAATTATGTTTCATTAGTTACACTCCAATTGGTAGCTTGGAATGCGCTTACCTTGGGAAATACCCCTTGACTATAGCTCGACCTTAATGACTTTACACAGATTTTTGAGGCTGACAATACTATTGAAACTCCCGATTTCTGGGATGTATATACATACGTAACATAATTGACATTATCATATTTATAGCTCAATAACCGAAACCTTGGTGCCCATTTTGACAAAAAAATGTGTATGTCCATGCAGGTCTCAAGATGTGTTCAGGGAGTGTACTTTCTGATTAGTCAAATCTCCAAGATATACGGCATTATCTAGACATTTCCTCATGTGCCCGTGTAATAAATGCCTTGGTTACGTCCCGTCTCGATTTTCAGAACGGTCTGCTTCTTGGTCTGCCGCATTATGAGTTACATCGGCTGCAAAAAGCACAAAATGCTGCAGCTCGGCTTCTCACCCAGACCAAGAGGCGGGATCATATTACACCTGTCTTAAAGGAATTGCATTGGTTGCCGTGAGTTCGCGCATTGAGTACAAGGTCTTCCCGATTGCCCACAAATCATTGCATCAGGAGGATAGTCCCAGCTACTTGAGAGGGTTGCTCAGCCTGAATGTGCCGTCCCTTGTGCTTCGGTCCTCAGATGATCCATGGCTTCTTACCATTCCACGTTCCAAGGGGTCATATGGGGATCGGAGTCTTGGTGCGATGGCTCCCAGGCTGTGGGACTCTCTCCCAGTTTCTTTGCGCGATCTTGCGGACACCAATGCATTCAAAAAACGCCTAAAAACTCAGCTTTTTATAAGATGTTTTAGTAATGTCTAGTCAACTTTTTTATCAAAAATGTCAAAAATTGTCTTTTATAATGTACTAAAATCTACTTCTTTTATTTCTGTCACACTTATTTTATGTCTTTATATATATATTATCTTTTGTAGAGCGCTTAGGAAATGATTTTATTCGTTAGTGTAGCACTCTAATTTAATAAATAGTATTATTATTATTATTATATAATAAGAAATGCTCTGCTTGATGGAGCCATTTTTTGCGAATAACGTTCTCTAAGACGAGCATGAAGGTGAAAAAATGCCAGCAAAAACTGTTATCAAAATTTTTTTGTCCACCATTGCTTGGATGTTTGGGCCCATTGTGCGGTCTCATTCCTGGAGCTGTTCGCTTTTGTTTCCGTTAGCAGACGACAAAAATGCCTCGCTTTGACTGAAAATGCCCTGTTTCGTTGGATGTTCGGTCCCATACCTCCTAACCCCTGTATAAGGCCGATTCCCAAACCCACTCGGAATGGTATCCTGAAGATAATTGTATAGCGATAACCGTCAAATCAAACACGGAGCCGGGGTGTAAAAAAGACCTAAATTTGTTATTTTCCGCCAAGGGTTGCGTAACTTTGCACGGCCAAATGGCATGAGGAATAGGATGTACACGATGTCCCATAAAAATGCATCAAATGGAATTTTAATAGGATTTTCGATTAAAATCATTTTCGAGAATTTGTTTTCTTGTTCGATAAGTTAGTCGTATGACAGTATGCAATGGGTGAGGTCAAGTATTGGATTTAATCAGTTTTTAAGATCAAATTTTTAAGCTAAAATCAGTATTTGGCCTCTCAACTAATTTTAGTTTCAAACTCAATTTAAACCGCTTTAAGAAGGTTCTATGACTAGTTTTAAGACTTAAATAAAACTTGGCAAGTTTTAATCTGAACGTTTCGCCCATGGAACATTGACGCAGGTCCACATCCAGCACGAGAGGATGAAGACGACGAAGCCGATTTAGAGTTCCTTAACCAGCCAGATGAAGAGATGGTGCTGTAAACCGACAAAGCCATTTGTAAACTTATAAAATTAAAAACAAGATAAAGTAAAAACAAAACAAGAGCAAAAAAGAAATACAAATCGCACGAGAGCACTAATAGTAATTTCAGACGGCAGCACTGAAAATCTGAAATCTAGTTGAAATGTTAGTGCTGCCACCTATATTTTCACACCGGCTCTCGCACGAAAAAATAGATTGGAGCACCAAACTCAGTGCCATTTTTTATGGTGCACCCTTCAGGCCTACGCATGAAGCGTGGGCACCCGCTATTGCAGAACCCGCGATCTTAGATTTTGCAAAGGGTTAACGACCCACTCGCTCATTCAAACAAGGCTAATCCCACATAAATTGTAGAAGCCTACAACCATAATCACTTTCGCAAAAAAATATTCATATCTTGCGGCTAACCTATCTGTCTTTACTTTTAACAGAGGCCCAGCTTCGTTCCATTCCATTCCATCAGACCTACGAGAGTGCGGGAGTATTGTTCCCGTTCTTGGTAGCTAATGAACCGGCCTTATAGCCATGAAAAGACAGTATGTTCGTACAAAATGTGGCAAAGGGTTTTTAGATTCACGAACGCTCTTATTATTCTCAGCCGTTGCCGTTTGGGCATGTTATTAGAGAGGTTAAGAACTCGAACGATAAACGACAACGGTAACGACAATGCCGTCATTAGGTTTATCGTGAAAAAATAACATTAGTTGGGTTAAGAAGCATACATTGAATTCCCGGTAAACGTAAAATGTTCATTTGGCTGACACTGATCCGAGTCCGGAAAGACTAGGATTAGGCCTTTTAACTCACTTTAAATATAATGTTTTAATGTGACCTGTAATGACAATCGCATCCTACACGAATATTTCTTGGCCTTCCAGGGCCTGTTGTTCACGGCTATTCAATGAATTACCTCATCAATTCTAGACGTGTAGATGTGCATGACACTTTTAGATCCAATTTTTGTAGTCAGTATTGGTCAACACCAATATGGATCCACTGCTTCTTTTGGGGTTCACAGTGACATCTTCTCTCAGCAACAGCACATCTTGCTCGTGAGAGAAACGAAACTTCGGCGGTATGTTTCATTCAAGTGACTGTACAGAAGTGAATGATCAATTAGCCCGGTGTAAAAGGAATTGACGTCCTAGGAATGCAGGACCCCATACAATAGCCGTGCATTGTCAACGAATGTGGTTAATGGTTTGGTTAGGGGTAGCTAAATAATCTTCAACAAAGGAACTCGGCGACTCTATTCACTTTAAAAAACGGACTTAGATTCCGCGGGGACTTACATTGCTTTTACACCAGGTCGACAGGGTTTCGACATAAATTCGACGCGCTGAACGAATTAGCTCATTACAGATTATTACATCCGTAAAGGGGGTTAAAGTAAGACGCAATAAAAACGGCGGCCGCCGTTAAAATATTTTTAAATGCTTTCAAAGGATGAAAATGTCCTAACTTAAAGAATAGTCTTAGATCTAAATAACAGAATATGAATTTGAAGCCTGTCCTCGACCTGTAAGCGTGCATTGCTGAACAGTAGCTTTCAGTGAAGAATTCAATATACATTTATGTGCTTAATTATTTTCAGTTGATGCCGCGCCTCCTTTAATCTATCATCATATCATGCTAAAGGACGCAAATGGGCGCCCTCTTGCCCAGAACGAACCTAACCCTCCTGCAGACGGGGTGGCTGAGGGCACTGTCTGGACCAATGCTGTGTCACCACCTACAGTAAGTAAATAGAGAAAGGATGGCCGTGACAATCATGATTCAACGTGAATTTAGAAATAGTTTATCAGACTTTCATTAGACGGCCGTGCAAATTTTGTACGATCCGATTTTTGGCTGCTTTGGATTGCTGTGTCGTGGAGGACAATCGAATAGAGGAGTGCCTTCTCAAAAAAGTAAGCTTTGATGACTCGATAGAAACAGCAAGTGCAATGCCAGATTCCAGACTCCAAGCATCTCAGAATCATGTAGAGGTGTACCGACGGTGGGCACCTAAGCATTAACATATCATCAGAGTAGACATTGAGAAAGTATCCAGGCAAATAATATTGGTATCAGATGTTTCTGCTTTGTCAAAACGTTGGCCAAAATAACTGTTTTCCCTGCTTCAAGGGTAAACAAATATTGTTGCCTGCATGACCATTTATTCAATAATGGTCACTGATTTTGAGGACACATATTGATAATTTGGGTATGTCCTTAAAACTTTATGAATTTAGCTTTACACCATATGTCTCATACCATACAAAAAAAACCACGTCGAAATCTAGTTTATTCGACTGTCATGATAATTTGCCAATAAATTTGAAGATATCTTATTTTATTGCCAGAAAGATACAGATTGTAAAAACACAATTACAAGAAAAATAGGTGCACGTTTTCACTATGATGTTCTTAAAATCAGTATCGAACTAAATTTTTAACGCCAAATGAATACTCGTGGTTACGAATAACGTAACGCAAAAAACACGCCGCTCACTACCCTTCATTCATTAAAGGAATGGGCGGCTTTTTATTTATGCTTCTTTTTCGCTTATTTCATTAGCGAACCACTTCTGAAAATATTAGACAAATTATGAATTTTGTTCTTAGGTATGTGAAAAACATGAAGTGGGCGGAATCCCGTGATGTCAGTGACACTGAGGGCAGTGAAGGCAGTGTTGTTTTGCCGAGATTGGGGGGGGGGGGGGGGCTGGAGATTTTCGGAGCCACTTTAAGAAAATGTTACAAATCTACGCAGTGTATTTTAATGTGTTCAAATAATAACCAAGACCAGTTCTGACATGGTTGATTGAACTGCTTTGTGCTCAGTCATCTGTGACAGTAAAATGGATTTCTTGGTGTCATTAAAAGAAAGAGTATATCATTACGTAATAAATGGTAGTTGCCAATTTCCAAAATATTTAGCCATGTCAAAGAAATTGACAAGTTAAACTCGGTTTCCTTTATTTAAACACTCTGTAGATTCATATTTTTGATTGGAAACAACGTTTACGAAAGTCTTCCCAATATTTTCCTATTTTCGCTTTTTCCGTATCAGTTAAATCATACCATTGGAAAGAAGACGTTTTTTAGATTATAATGGCTTTGATGTTTTAGTGATTACCCGTAGCACTAAGCAACCTCCGAAACGACCAAAGTTTACTAAAACTCGTGGGATTTTGGTATGTTTTGATCATTTTTTTTGTAATCCAGCATACAAAGTTGGCTTAAAAGGGTTGTGTGAATTAGGGGTCCAAAACAGGAATTTTGTCTTCATGAGGCCGGATATATCCAAAACGAGGTTAAGTTACGGAAAAAATGTATATAATGATTTTTTTTTCGAAAATGACCGTAAGTTTCGAATTTTCCGCAAAATGTCCTTATTACGTCATAGTGTACCGGCTTGCGAGCCAGCGGCAGCGCGAACAATTAACGAAGATTTGCCGTTTTGCCACAGGAAGTACCGTTTAGTGATAAACATGGCTGCTTTCGCATTAGGCGACATTTCAGAACATTGCCGAGGCATTCTAGTCTTTGTTTTGTTTTGTTATGGTTAGCCTACGTCAGACATGTCAGACGCGATCGATCGTGTGCGAATGACCACATATCGACTGAGTCATCGCCGAATGCATTCTGCTCCACAATGATACCACGCCCACGCATGCGCGAACTTCAAATTTGTGCGGGAAGTTGCGGACCTTGCTATGCGGATTACTCGGAAACTACTGGGCCGATTTTTAAAAAAATGACATTGGCATCTTCAGCTCAGTGTCTAGAATTTTCACTTCATAATGACGTACCTTTTACTTCACACAACCCCTTTAATAGAAAAAAAATTAAAATCGTATCTAGCATAATCTTATTCTGCATCTTCAACCTCGTCCTCAGAAATGATACCTAAACCAGCACACACTGTTGCTACGTTACTACTTAGCATGTGAACGAGGTTTTAAGTAATGGGCGGTATGATTGTTCTTCCTCTGCTTCATCAATTAACTATTTTCCTAAACTTGTTTGATGCTTTTCCAATTTTTTTCCAGCTCTTAGATAGTAGAAAAACGCGTTATTCGCTATTTTTAGAGCGCTCTAGTCCTGGCTGAAAGACCTTTCCCACCACGTTAGTGCACACCGAGATCCGAGTTCATGTCACCACGCTATAAGGCCTGTGTGCACTAGTAAAATATTAGCAACATTTTTACAACATTTCCAGTTGCAACAAATGTTGCAAAAATGTTGCGTAGTGTGTCCAGAGCAAAACGCGTCTTACAACATGTTGTAAAATTGTTGTAAAATTGTTGCAAATTAAATGCAATGCAATTCTTTGTTGCATGTTGTAAAAATGTTGCAAACTCTTCAGCCAATCAGAAATAGGATTTGCGTAATGTGATCTACCTGAAGTCATGTGACTTGAACAAGAAGCTGGTATAGCAACTCTCAAGTGAGTGTCTTGCTTCGTAGGGTGGTGAAACCTTTTCTAGAAGTTTCATCAATTCGCAGGAAGTTTTTGTATGACGGCTTGTCAGTCAGCCGCAACTCCTTAAACAGGCAGTGATATGTCCCATGATCCACCCTCATTTTGATCCAGGGCCTGGTCCATATTCTCTTTGGTTCGCCGCCTCTTCCGCCTCCGCTCAACAATGACAGCTAAAATTGCTGCGGAAGCACTCACAACACATCTTCTCTCCTTGGAATCATCCATTTTCCCTCCAAAATACCTATTTCCCTTTGTTCCCACTAAAAAGTTTGCAACAATTTACCAACATGTTGTAAAAATGTTGCTAATTTGTTGCAATTTTGTTGCTAGTGTACACAGGGCCTTGAAGGGCTTGCTGCAAAATTGTTGTAAAAATGTTAGTAAAATGTTGGTAAAATGTTGCTAATATTTTACTAGAGTGTTTCCATTATCCTCGCAGTAACGGGGTAATCAAGCCCCATCAGCCAATGTCAGTGTGACGTCGGAAATATCGATATCTACACCAAGAAGTCACAGGGTAGATCCATGACTTCAGGAAGCATTTTACTGGTGCGTCGTTCCAAATGGAAAGGATCGACGCATGACGCATGGAGAGCTTACTTGGGTCATATCCGAGTCAATGGCTAATATTTATAAAGACTAGTAAATGCTTTTACTACAGTTTTCTACAGAGATGGCAAGTGTAAATGTACATGAAGTTTAAAGTAAAAGCATTTACTAGTCTTTTATAAATATCAGCCGGAAAGCATTATAATTCAGTGAGATTTTGAATTTTTCCTTTTTTTGTGCAATTTGTTGATGGAAACTACTTATGTAGAATAGGAGGTGACTGGGTAGCCAACAGCTTGGTAATATTGCCCTTAATAATTCCAACTCGAAAATACCAGTGCTCCGAACGGAGATGAGGCTAAGCGCTTTCGACCGTACACTTACCAGTCAGTGTGTCATGGCCTCTGTGGTACGGATGAAAGTTACAGTATTTCTTTGAAGGCAGCGTTCTGTGTTATGTTTTTTTCCTGTCGGTGGCCTTGTGTGTTGTTGGTGCGTCTACTTAGATTCCTTGAATATCATTTGCTTAGAAATGTTACATGAGAAGGAAATATTCCGTTAGGTGTCACAGTGACTGCCACTTAAAAATCTGTTGGGAGTGATTCAAAAGTTGCAGTTCAAATTCTTCACGACGAAACGTTTTATTGAACTTCTGAATCGGGCAAATCATATTTTTGGCGACCATATGGAGGCATGTTGAAAATTAAGAGAGCCGTGATAAAATGCCTTCTCTCACGGAACTCACGAAATAGGCTGCGGGAAAGCATTTTCCTGGTAACGGTTCAGGTGGATATAGTAAAAACTTTTTTTTTCATGATGAATTAATCACATCACATTATAAAAATATTCTTACAAAAAATGTAAAAAATTGCCTGCATCACATCATGTTCACCAAATTGAATAAAACAAGTGTTGAGATGATAGATGACTTTTGCCAGCCAAAACCCAAATGTATGTGTATATGTATATATTTGTTTGAATTCTCTGATATCGCACTTGGCGACAAGCTTATCAAGGGCACAGCGCATTAAAGCTACAGCCAAGGGCCAAGGTCATTGCTCCATTGTTGCACTTACAATGTAAAGCAGGCTGTGCACCTGTGACATGAAATTTTACGGAAAAAAGGGTTTGGAAGGAATGATGGATGATTCCAAGAAAAGAAGCAATGATTTGAGTTTTTTACAGCAATTCTAGCAGTCGTTGTTGGGAACTTAAGGGGTATAACGTCCTCAAAAACCAAAGAGAGAGGGAATCAGGTTTCAGAGGGGACACTATGGTACATACTGGACGTTTAACGCTGTGTCCCACAATGGCAGTTATCCTATGCACATATAAACCATTCGGTATATTTTTGTGTCCAATTGCAGTGCGTTATATCAACATGCACCACGGGGGATGTTATTTTCTCCAAGTCACATGACTTCAGGTAGATCATACCACGCAAATCCTTTTCCTGATTGGCTGAAGATTTAACAAAATTTTTGGCCACATGCAACAAAGAATTGCTTTGCATTTAATTTGCAATATTTTGACAACACATCTTGTAAACTGCACTTCCCTCTCTGTACATGCTATGCAGCGTTTTGCCAACATGGTGTTGCAACAAGGAATGTTTGCAACTATAGATGTTATTCCAAAAATATTACCGCTATGTACTACATCATTATATATTCATGCCTTTTAGATTTAAGCTAAGATTAAAATAAACTAGATTTTGACAAATTCAGCTTGTTGGCGTAGCAATGTTTGAACTTAGGAACATATGGTGAGGGCCGCCATATGGCTTGGCTGTAATTAGCAAACCACTTTTTATATAACCAAGTGAACGTTCACCACTAAAATTCTTATATTCCAGTTCTACGCAAAGATGACGACTATTCACAAGCTGTCTGGTACCGCCCCCTCAAGACCGGCATATATCACTAATTACGCTGAGGGTGTCACTAATGCCCGAGCGAAGCCATGGGTTGCTAGGCATGGTAGGTATCACTGAATGTCATGACGGGGGGGGGGGGGGGGTATCCCTAGGTCCCGGATTCGATATAGCCCATACACGATACCAAATCATTCCCTTTAACAAAATACACCATTTAAAAATTACTAGATTGCTGTCAGAAGGTAAGTAAGTTTCCATACAGTCAAAGAACAGTGACGCTTACTCAGCGTATTGGTTTCATATACCAGATTAGTGTATATTACATCGTAAAAAGAATGAAAATGTTGTCTGTTGGCTAATTAGAGCCACTTGCAAATGATACCCGCCATCGGGCAGGTTGAATTAGGCTATGTTGAATCATGTGGGCTTATTCAATAAGATTGCATTGGTAGACATAATGATTGTTCATCTTACAAAGACGTGCTGGCCACAGCCACGTGTGCAGTGAACCTATTAGTATCAGGCAATGAACTTGCACACGATCCTGCGGGCTTATTACAGTGGATAATGGGTGAAATAAGAAGCAGTGTTTTGAAAGTTGTTTTTAGGCCTACCATTATTATTGTACCAGGAAATATCCCCCTCCCCAAAATGTTTGCTTTTGCCCCACGTTAAAAATATTTTATAATTGGCTTACTGTACCATTTCCCTCCCCCCTACACTGTTCAGATACCAAGAAAATTGACTTAATGATTTCGGC
The DNA here is from genome assembly GCF_910592395.1 of Lineus longissimus. Classification (NCBI taxonomy): domain Eukaryota; kingdom Metazoa; phylum Nemertea; class Pilidiophora; order Heteronemertea; family Lineidae; genus Lineus; species Lineus longissimus. The sequence continues at coordinate 13,446,676 of NC_088315.1, forward strand.
AAGTGTTGCAACTGCGAAGGTCAGAGTTGTTAAATTGCTAATACGGAACTGAACTGGTAACTGCAGTGTATTACTTCGTAGACAAAAACATGTAGAATGCCGTAATCAAGTAAATGAATTACGGGTGAAATAACAATCACAAATTTTGCTGTGCTGCAGTGAAAAATGGCGGCATTTTACAAACAGAGTGCAGCTAACGTGCATTCAAAATTCCCGCCTGCGAACTCACTTGCGTATCAGCGTGACAGCACTTATGAATTAGTATCGCGGTTGGTGTTGTGAAAAGAATGTCAATATCCGAACTATATAAAGTTGGTTATCTACACGATATTAGAGTGTTAGAAATGAATGTCACGATTAAACCATGCCTCAGAGAAAAATCGTGGTGTTCGAGCGCGGAAATGCGGTGAAATGTGAACATCAGCGGGAACATCAGCGGGAGCACGGTGAGCAAGATGACGAATGGGGCATATAGGAGAGCCATTCTGGTGTTTATTAGCAATTCCAGCTCTCTAGTGGTGTCCTTTTCTGAAAGTCGACACTATTCTCAACAGGCTTTGTGTGTTTAGAAGTGTCTTGCTGAAAATTAGTAATCGATATATAAAAGCACTATCGGACCACCAAGATATTTGACTTATGACACCCTTAAGGTCAATCTTAGGCCGGTCTGGAAGTCGATGGTTATTGGTTATCAGATCAGAGGGGCAAAATGAGGCGAGAGGGGGAAGGAAATGTTACGGCAAGCCAATTCTAAAACATTCGGAACTTAGGGCAAAAGCAAACATTTTGGGAGGGGATATTTCCTGGTACAATAATGGTAGAGTGAGAGGTGCACATGACATAACGTCATGTCTGAAATGCGCATGTCGTGTAGAAGTTGCACCCAAACTCAGTCGAGCCAGTTTTTATCACGTGAATCATGATTGGATGACAGCATACCTTTGTTACTATAATTTTGTTTGATAAACAGTCATAACTTCAGTGCAATCTGTGCATCTTGTCACGTGTCTGTCATGTGTTAGTAACATGGTCCTTCAAATCCAACCCTCAGGCCATGCAGAGTTGAGCTCGCGAAGCTCATTCGGTCAAAAATGACGTCACCAGAGTCGGACCTCGGGGCAAAATTAGAGTTCGGCTGGATATCGATCAGATCGGGTCCAACACCACACTACACCCAAACTCGGCCTTAGATATGATCCACATGCACTAAGCCGAAAGCTACAACATTCAACGCATTTCCACAGCCTCATTTTGAAACGCAATTCGGCTCCTTTTTCGCGGCCAAAATTACGTCCATTATACATGTAGTATAGACTAACTACTGTATGATGGTCCAAAACCACCCCAAAACATTTCTCCTTCTCGTAGCCGCAGCATCAAATGAAACTACGGAAAGAAAAAAATGTCCGATGTCTTACCATGAACTGCCATCGTATAGACGGAATAAGGAACATTTAATCGAATGATTAACGAAAGGATTTAGAGAAAAGGCGTATGTAAGATTTCTGAATCGCACACAGTTTAAGTTCAATCCTTTGACATCACGAATATTATGAGGTGCTACATCTTGTGGTATTAATATGTTCAGGCTTAGCGTTTTTTCTCACCTTGTTTTATGCCTGAAGTAACAGACCCAACGGTGTATCTAGGAATGTATGGACTCAGGAAATAGTAGGCTATTACGGTTAAAATGAAGTGAGTGAAAAATGTATGCAGTTTTAGTAGCATTTCTGCCCTAAAGTCATCAAGAGAATGTGGTGGACCGAGCATGTTGAGGATTCCACGATGTCAATACTTACTTCCTGGAGTTTAGTACCCCTGTTTGAGGAGCTACGTGACGAGAACACACCCTGCCACAGGAGGCTTTTGTGACGTAGATGTCGTGACCATTACATTGAAGTGCATTACCCCACTGGCCCATTCTAATTTAACACTAAACGATGATTTTTGAACTGAGCTGACCGAGTAACCACTGACTGGGGAAAAGCATGTTTTGTTGGTCCTTTTCAGCGTTCAATCCATCAAATTCTTATACGCGGTCCTTAGTTGAATATAACACAACTCATGACCAGACTCATTCATATTTTTATGCTGTCATCGTCATCAACTGGCGCCGACTCTAACACGTAATCGTGTTTCTGATGCGGAAACCTACGAATATATGTACAACGCAAGCAGATTTTCAGGGAGATGAAACGAACTGCCACCAAAAACATGCTTTTTCTTTTGTGTCTATTCCATTCTAATATCAAAAACATTCACATCAAATTTTATGCGGGATTTAAATCAACACCCTGAGGATCGATTTCGTTATAAGTTGGGTTTTGGTAGAAAAATGAGTTAACGTAGGCCTTCAAAATGTAGGTCATAAGTAAAAGGGCTGACGTATACAGGGAGCCGTATATACTCAGCGATTTCAGACAGCTTAGATAATTACTTCGAAATCGACACAAATGCAAAGCCAGTACTATTAGTGTCGCAAACTCATTGTCTATCCGAATTGAGTTTGAGTACATTAAATGGCATCGAACGACAGTGTATAATATTTCATGTTTCTTGAATATTTAGAAACGGTCCTTATGACATACACGCCATTCTCATACTTCGATCAATTAAATCGGAGTATGAGTATGTATGTCATGTTTACATGGTAAAGGTTTATTGTGTAGTTAGGGCATTGAAATGCTCAGAGTTGCGGGTTCAGCCTCGTCCGTGCGATCATCCTCAAAACAGACATAATATTGCGTATTATTGAGATCGTCAAGCAGTACACCAATTCGCCAATTGGGTTTATTTCTGTCTGCAATAATGAACAGCATAGCCAGGTCAGTCATCAACAGCGACAGCCATCAGCCAAAATATAGCGCGTTTGTATGGCGAGCTCTGATTGGCCAAAAGGCACTGGTGGAATCGAATCCGCACTCAAGTTGCATTGTTGATAGGAATAAATCGTAACCTAGGTTGGGCTTTTCCTCAGGTCATTTTGCTATGCGTTCCAATGTACGCAGATGTTTATAAGTATAAGTTTTGCTATAAGTTGCGGATCTCGAACTCTCTAATATATGTCTGGATTCGAGATGGTGTGCATTAGAATAATGGACTATTATTGGGCAAGGTTTTACCACCGCCTCATGTATGTGTGAGAGAGGTCTTATTTCAGCATGGGTTTGTGTGAGTGTGCTTTAGAAACCATCCAAATGCCTGGTATGGGATGATGTGGAAACATCTTGGACTTGGCATAGACGCGACTACGTCAAAAGAAACTTGAAACAAAAAACAGTTTGATTTCAATGATGAGCTACGTCATTGACCAAATACTATAGACGCAACTACCTCATGAGTAACTTAAGAGAGTCATCTCACAAGTTTCAGCACAACAGTGACCTTGCATGCGTAATGCGAGTTGGATGTTGCAAATTTATATTTGTTATCTTACTTTACATATATTATGTAAAACATAAACAAATAAATGCTGGATCCGTGCCTCTACTTAAAATCGGCGACCAATGTCATATCTGTATAAAGTCATCAACGTCACCAGTATGTCGTCATTCCAGGTCGCTCTCTAGTGAGTTCAACCGAGCTGCCGTGTCCAGGAGCAGCCACACTGGCCAACCCCGTTTCTGTTGAATACAGCTGTGAATGGGAGCTCCCCATTGCCATCGGTAGCTTCAACCATATGGACGTGTAAGTGATAATTTTCTTTTCTTTCTAATAATATTTGTAATAAAGAGTGATGTGTCTTTGCTTTAGGCCATGTTTACATCGGGTTCACGGTGTGAAATGTCACATTTCGCGTGTCGCATGTCACTTGTCGCGAGCATGATCCTTCATTGCATGTTTGAAAACATTACGTGACATCGAAGAAGGGTAGAAATAAATCAGTCTCACCTATGTAGCCGCTCTTTTGAAATAACGTGTATGCTCTGCAGGTCACAAGCAATGTGTCACCCACTCTTTGGGCATGTTGGGTGCTTGTTAGTTAGAAAACTTCGATGTAAAAATCCTACTTTATAAGTTAGAGGATGTGGGGGGGGGGGATGAACAGCGCTATTTAAAGGCAGCAACCGTGTATATGCAGTTGTGCAACGGTCGATTAAAGCTCTGGCAGACTCCCCTGTTAAGGTATTTGCTTTGCCTTGGCTTGCCTTTAACAACAGGGGAGTAGCGACTCTGGCAGGTGCCTTGGTCCTCTCCCCTCTAGCATCTCAAGTAGATTTTCCATGGTCCTTTGGGTGACCTGGCTCATGTGTCTTCCTTTGCCGACCCCGGAGTTGACTTCGCCCCACGCAATTTCTCTACCTAAACGTCTCTGCTTTGCCCATGACGGTGGCTGCTCCGGGATCCACTTGCAAGGACCGGCTTTTATCAGCAATGGTCTGCTCCAAGTCTGCAGGAGTCTTTACGGGGTTGCCGAAAGGTTCCGCTCCCCCAGCCAACTTGTCCGGCCGCTCACTGAGTTCGATACCAGCGTGTTCTGGGATGTAAGTAGTTTCAATCCTGGCCGGGTTCTGCAAGATGATTGGGATCCATGTGCTCAGTACCATCCTATTCTGCAACATGCTAACCAAGCTCAGTGAGTCAGTAAGGATCAGTGCATGGTCCTGTTCATTGGTGTTCTGAGACAACCATACAGGGCATCCTGTAGTGCCTCTCCTTCAGCCCGAGGACATCCTTCCATGTCTGCCCGTTGACCATTCCAATCTGGTTTTGCCGTCTTTCCATACTGTCTCGCCCCAGGCAGTGACCTCATATCTGATCGATTCATCCGTCGCAATCGCGATAGTTGGTGCCCTCTCATAGATGTACAGTACTCGCGTACCATGGCACTGTTCAGGTCTTTAATCCTGTCCCTCCATTGACGAGATGATGGTGGTGTCAATAGGGTGCTTGTACCACTCAACCCAACCATCCCATCTGATGTCGTCGATCGGGCAGATTTCCTCGATTCTTTCGCGCGCATTATAGCACACCAACGACTTCACTGTAGAGAGTTGGTGTGGTGTCCGTTCGTCTTCTCTGTCGATGAGTTCTGCTTGCCGGGAAAGACTTCCTGTGTTGATTGCATTCAGAAGGGCTTTTGCTCCCAGTATGATCTGCCTCTCTATGACTGTTGGTATCCCTAGCCAGTGGCGAAGAGCGTCATTTGCATTCCTGCGTGTGCTGCCTGCAACGATTCTCATGGCCTGGTTCTCGACACGCTGCAGTTGTTCCACTGCCCTGTGGGATGCACATCTAGCTATGTGTAGCCCGTAGTCGGCCCTACTGCACGTAGTGGCCTTCATCGATTTCAGTTCACTGCGACGACCTTGGGTGTTGAGATTCCCTTGAGGGCATTCATGTTCATTCTTGAATTCAGCACTACCCGGAGACCTGTTGCTTGCTTTACCAATGGCACTCCCTTATTTAATCGACTCTATTCTGCTGCCTAGAAATATTTTTAGGCACAGTGTCGTTAGATTTTTTGACCTCACGAAAAAAATCAACAACGCAGACTTCGACGCGACAGTGACTTCGAATAGGCGTCAAACCGAGAGGTGCGTCATATTTCCAAATGTACCTATATACCGACGACTGTTTCTATAATCGCTACATTTAGTCTGTAAACATAGCATTTCTGGGAAGCTGACAATCCATATATTGATATTAGCAGTAGTTCAAAATCTATTTATGTCTACCACCTCCTCAACCGCTTGATGGAATCTCCTAATTTTTCATATATGTACAGTCCTACCAGAAGTAAATGTCCACAGGTTTTTTTCAATATCACAGAGATAGAATAAGATAATTGAATGCGGTTTTCGGCAGAGAATGGTATATCTAGTTGGTTATGTATCTGATGTATTTCGACTGGCTAATCCTCTCTCTTCATTATGTAACAGGAAATTCAAAAAATGACCAAAAAGTGACTTTTTATTTTATCTTATTTTCGTTCTTTTTCACATGTATGGGTGCAACAAAGGTTTTTTTGCTTTCATTAGTAGAAAATTCCTGCTAAATTCTTTCATTTTGAAGATTAGTTTTAGCTCGCTACAGGTGTTTGTTTTTTCTGACAGCTGGTGACCTTTGAGAACAACCCACAAAGTCAGCAACGCAGTCTGTCAGGGTCTTTATGGCCAGCTCAGCTCGTACATGACGGATTGGGGGTCTTTATCAAAGGTTATGGAAGAGATTAAAAAAATTACATAAAAATCCTAAGCAAAAATGTGCATTTGTCATGACGATCGAACACACGCACTCTATGGAATTGCAAGTGCCAAAAAATTATGGTGATAAAACACAGTTCATGGGCTCATTTGAATTTTTGAAAAGGCACATGAAATTTAAAAAAAAAGATTTTTGGACCTTTTTGGAAATGTTTGTTACATGATAAAGGGATGGAATTAGATGCATCCAAATACAACAGATATACGACCAACTAAATTTATCATATTGTGCTGAAATACAGTTCTGAGCATTACTCGTGCCCCCCTTCACATTGACTGGCTGCTCAGAGAGTAGGGTCCCATTGGCGTCTTCAACACAACTTAGCCGGCCTGACTTCTGCTGGGTGAACTCCTTCATGATGTCGTAGGATACTTTGGTGTTGTTTGCAGATTTGACTGGATGCTGTCACATTTCTGTTGGATCCAGGTCTCCTTTGCCTTGCCCACCTCTTTTTTTACATCCTTGTAGATGGCTTGTTGGTAGTTTGTCTCTCATCCAACTTTTGGAGGATCGAGTATGTTACCCAGACTTTCTGTTTCCTCGGACGTATTTTCATGAGGGTCATGTTGGCCGCCCTGAGCAGGTTTTTGTCACTTGAAGTCTTCTGGTTCCAGCTGCAGCGTCAGCAACGGTGTAAAATCGGCCACCAATCTCGACTTGGTACTGGCCTAGGATGCTGCTGTCCTTGAGTTTATCGAGGTCGTAGCTTACTCTTTTGCTCTGCTTCTTCTCGATGTTCTTAAGGTGAATGGCCAGTGCAATCATCACAAGGTCGTGGTCGCTGGCCATGCCGCATCAGCTACTGGGAAAGTATGAGCTTTGGCGAGGTTAATGCTCCTCTGGAATCAGTTATCAACCATGATGTTGTGAGTTCTGCCATTTGGAGAATGCCATGTTGCTTTACGACTCAGCTTCCCAGTTTGGAATGTGTTGCAAATCATTACCTCATGGAACTGTACGAATTCGAGTAGCTGCAAGCCTCTAGCTGCCAGTTGTTATCATCAGTACAGGCTGTCTTTCCAATCGTGCCTTATCACTGGTCGTATGCATCTGGACCAATTTTCGCATTTCCATTCGCCCATCAGAAGGCGGATACCCTGCTTTAGGAGCCTTTGCAGTGTTGCTGTGACTGCATCATAGAAGCAGTTCATCTGGTTGTAAGATGCGTCTGTGGTTGGAGCATAGATCTGCATGATTGAGAGGTTGAAGTGTCTGGCACTTGAGATTGGTAGGCATTCCCTCATTGCACCTGCTGTATCCTTGTGAATTAGGAAGGCTGTCCCGCTTGCATTTCGCTCACTGGTAAGGACAGAAATCTTGGAAAGGACAAATCCAACATGGTGAAAGAAGGGGTGTATTAGCATAAAACTAGGCCTTTGTCATAAAATACACAAAAACTAAAACAAATATAGCATAATTAATTAAACAATTTATTTTCACGGAATAATATAATGATCTGTTATCAACACTTCTTCAAATTAGTGAACAATTCACTCCATTTTAAAACTTTTTTGGGCAGGAATTGCATAAAAATAGTAGCAACAGTTTGTTCTAAGAGACAATTTGTAGATTTTGCAAGATTGATTGAATAAACAATAATTACTGGATCCACTCACCAATAGGATCCCAAGCCCGACGATACCCGATTTGTACCACTATTGATCAAAAGGTGTTGGTCGAGTCTAAACAGCCAAACACAATAGTAGGCCTTTCGCAGCCATAAAAGCGGTGGGATATCTATTTTAGGGCTAACAATGTAATCGTCATGTACAGTCATGACTCTACAGCGGAATTTTTCATATTACAATTAAAGACCAATTGGAAGAAACGAAGACAAGATATCCCACCCCTTGTATGGCTGCGAAAGGCATGCTTGTTTTTAGGCTCTACCCAGCAGGTAGTAGAACTCGGGTATTGTCGGGCTTGGGATCTTATTGGTGAATGGATCCAGTATGCATCAAAAGGAAACTGATCGAGTAAAAAACATTTGTTTATCCTAAAATCATATTGAGCAGGGTAAGCAAACTTGACAAAATACGGTGTAATTGGGGACTGCAGGGATAACAATGAGTTCAAATTGACATTTTGTCATGTTTAATTACCCTGCTCGATATATTCAATTAAGATAAATATATGCTTTCTACTCAGTTTCCTTTTGATCCATAACCGTAATCCTTGCAAAATCTTCAAAGTGTCCCTTAGAACAAACTGTTGTTACTTTTTATGCAATTCCTTAAAAAAGAATTCTCACAGGCTTCACTGAATTGTTCACTAATTTGAAGAAGTCTTGACACCACGTGGGCTGAGGACTAACTGGTTGAATGTCCACAAAGCATGAAATGGAGAACAAGAGGCCCAAGGACCTGGCACTCAGCTGAAATACATGGGTACAATGTACAAAACATGGAAAGTACCTGGTAGATCTCTTTCAACCTCAATTTTGTTAACATATCGTTATGCCTTTATCACCCATGTATACCAAAGAATGGCAAAACGTGCCACTTATTAGTGAAATTTAAGAGCAAGAGCCCTATAACCTTGTAAAATTGAAAACCTGGGTGATATGTTTTTTGTGATGGAGACTTATTTATTAGATACACCAACCATTTAGTCACTCTAGCTCCACCCAAATGGTTAATATGGCAAAATATGATTTCCAAGATGGCAACTTGCCAAAATTAAAAAAAGAAGAAGAAGAAAATGTATGATACAAGTGAAAAAAGAAAAATTGGCCCTGAAGAGGGATGGAATCCAACTCCTTAAAGGCCATATATCAAGGTTTGAAAACATGCTTGATACTCATGAAATATGTTGAGGGTTAAAAAAACAAGATCCCAGACATTAAAAAAATTCTAATAATAAAGTCATTATTTAGTTATTTCAATTTTCAATTTTAAACTATTTGAATTTCCCACCACACACAACTTTAGATTAGTTCCACATGTGGCCGCTAGGGATTTTTTTGATGACGTAGATCAGGTCAGTCAGAACAAAGCAAGATGGCTTCCGCATACAGTTCAGAGAGTGAGAGCAGTGAATTTGAGGATGTTTTGGTCGATACAGAAGGATATTTAAACGTTGAGCCGTACATGTTCGAGCCATTAATATCACTAGATCATAATGAGAGTGATCATTCGGACGAAAGTGATTAGAATTTGTGGTTAATCAATTTGCATGGCAGACCTGCGATATAGCAAAGAAGACATTGATAGACGGTTGCAGATGCATAACATGTATGATTTTGAACAGACTAATGTTGCACAATATTGTTTCGCCTCGTCAGTGTTGTATCGCCAGTTATGTCATGACGCTGAACTACTATTGAAAAGTGACGGTATTATGCACAATCATCTTGACGTGACGATATAATGCCGTGCAACGTTAGATAGGCCTAGATGTCAGATGACAATAATCTGTCATTGACAGTGGCTGTCACTGACACTGACCTGTGTCGCTGTCACCTTGCTATGGCTGGAACACAAGAAGACACTATGCGGTATCACAGGCCCCAATAGGGCCTACACATTATGTATAACAACCGACCTCAGCAGCCTCGGGCATTAAATGCAACTGACATGGTTGGAACAGCTGTTTTTAACAAGTGGCATTTAATATTCAGTTGGATGCAGATATCCGGCTTCATGTGATAATCCGTATCGATAAAGTGATCACTGCAAAGTTTGGCCGAAGGCCCAGGCTTCCAACACTCCAAACGTTTGCACTTCCGAATCCACAGCTTCCTCCTCTCTCGTTCAACTGGCTTTGGAAATTCATGAAAATGGGTCCCATCCGTCATTCGATTGTTCTTTGTGCTATCCTTGACACAATTCGGAGCCACACAATACACCATAGTGAATGAAACACATTACTTCCAGGTGTGCATAATTAATTAAGGCCCTCCTGCTTTTATGATTGCATGACATGTACAGATGACCTGATCTACATCACAACTTTTGCTGAACCCGCCGCCTGGCTCTAACAAGCCAGTTGCTAGCCTGATTAGGTAATCAAGTTGTCAAACACATAATTGGCTATATCTTCAAAATGGATGGAGCTAATTGCATTTGGTTTTTCTGTATTGTATAAAGTGTTAGGTACACTTTTGAAATCGTCTTACAGCAGAAAATGGCAAAAAACCTTGATATATGGCCTTTAAGAGTCATACAAGAGCGGGAAATTCAAATCAAGTAAAAACTAGGTCAACACATATTTTTTTCTCCGTAACGCCAACTGGTAGTGGGCCTATCGATCAAAACTATTCCAATTTCATATCAAATCCTACTTGCATGCAGACTTCTTAAACTTTATTTCAAGCCTCTATCCCTTGGAATAAACCAACAAAAAATGGTTTGTAATTTCTGCCTGTAACCCCCGGTGAGAAGAATTTAAGTCGAACCGTGCTAAATTTTCGGTCGGGGGCATTTCCTCATGACCAGATTTGAAGTGCCTAGGTCATACGCCTACAAGTGTGCCCCATGTTGACGGATGGAGGGACAGACGCCATTCTGAATAGTTATTTTACCAGCTCTGCTGACTTTCGTCAGCTGAGCTAAAAAAAACTGTCAAGAAATACAATAAACTACATCTTTATCATCAAATGAGAGGAGTTACTAAAATCTAAAGATCTCAGATGCCAAAAATTTACAAAGATCAATGTGAAAGACCCTTTTCAATATCATTAGGGTCCATGTCCAAAGACATTTAAGTTATTTTTTTTAATTTGATTTTGATATCACAAAGTTCTATATGCAGTGTCATTTGATATGGATCCAAATCTCTGATTGGACGAAGTGGACATACATGCAGAACCTTATATTCGAAGAGGGAGTTGAAATTTAAACAAAGTCCTTTGTGATTTCAGTGATTTTCTACTAACTCCCTCTTTACATTGATTTAAGACAGAGACAGGTTTGATTTTACCAAATGTGGACATAGAACCAGTTAATCTTTAGTGTGAAAATAATTAGTTTAATTAACCAGGCTATATTAATTTTGTTTTAGTTTTTGTGTATTCTATGGCAAAGGCCTAGTTTCACCTTGCTGGATTTTCTCATTATCCAATTTAGAGCATTCTAGCATGACACACCATTGGTCCTCAAGAGTTTGACCGTATGAATGCCTAAATATTAAAATGTTTATGACACAGTAGCAGTTCCTGTGTTCCTCTGATGGTCCTGTTCAGTGGATCTAATAACATTTAGATGGTTTACTGATTTAGGAAGATCACAGATAAATCACGGGTATTTCAGATTTTTCACGAATAATCCAGAAAAATCACGGAAGAAAAAATCCTCGATTTTTGTGGTTACCAGTGGCATGAATTGCCACCTGCTGAAGAACTGGTTTCCTTCGGGTGTTCTTGAGTCCCCTAACTGTTCACAATATTTTACCTCGCTGTTAGAGACGCCATACCTTCATTTTCAGTTGTAAACTCGTCAAAAATATCTGGCCAAAATATCATGATTTTTCTTTCACCGATATTGCAAATTTGTTGCGTAATGTCGTTCCAGGATCGACGTGAACTTTCTGACAGAGAATGGAGCTTGGGCGGACATAAAGGATTGGGACACTAATGGCGGCTGGAGGAAGTACCACGCGGGCAAGAGTTTCGACCAAAGCTTCACCATTACTTTCGATTATGTGCTAGCTTATTCGAACAGTGGAAGTTTTCTCGAAGTCGGTGATCTTTATCATGATGTAAGTGAAACAAAAAATGTTTTCAATAAAATCTGATTAAGGTTTGCATTGAGATAGGGGATGGTTATCTCTTTTACTGCCGCTTGAATGCAGTTTTACATACGTATACCACTCAAAGCAAATCAAATAAAATAGTTCAAGCTGATTGCTCAAATATACATTCCTGGGTTATTTCGAGCCGGGCACTCGGGATTGTTCTTGAAGTGCATTTGGATCTTCTTGAACAAATTTCCCCCAGTGCCCGACTCGAAAGTGAGACATTCTCTACAGGCACTGCAGTTGGCCTAAGTACGCTTTGAGTGAAAGCATCGAGCGACCAGCAGACAAAATATCCGGTCGGTAGCATCCAGCCACGACTCTACTACCCGCCACCGCAAGGCGTTCATCTACAATATTGTATGCAAATGACCAATGACCTACTAGTAGCTTTTAGAATAACGCCATCTGGTCTGAATTCAAGATGGTCTCGAAATACATTCTAACATGTTTCGTTTACCGAGATTGATGTGGTGATTCAATTAATGACGAATCTAAAATTTGGAAATGAAATTGATAGAGAAATCGCAGATTATACGCGTCAACATCGGCGAACGAATTTCATTAGAATGACTGCATTTGGAGACAAATATGATAATAAATCGAAAACAAATAGAGCGATTTGTTGGCGTTGGTTATTTATAGCTACAAATAGTTCGGTCAATTTATCTTTGAACTATTTCGTACATGAAAACCTTATTAATAATAAATGATGATAATAAAAGTGCTTATACAGCGCACTACGTTTCAGTGAAACCTCAGTGCGCTTTACAATATGGAACATTATTGATTTTGAAACATTTTTAAAACCACATTTAAAAGGATTTAAAAAGGTGGGTTTTAACCGCGACCTTGAAGCTGTCCACCGAACCAGCACACCTTATGTGTGGGGGCAGATCGTTCCACAGAAGGGGAGCAGCGACTGAGTACGCCCTAGCACCGTAGAACTGTGTTTTGTAACGAGGAGGAACGATCAGCCCCATTAACGAGGAACGTAAAGTTCGTGCTGGCTGGTGGACAACCAAAAGGTCGCGAAGGTATTTTGGTGCAAGTCCATTAAAACATTTGTATGCTTAGAGCAGAAATTTAAAAACACATCTTTGTTTGACTGGCAGCCAGTGGAGCATCTTTAAAACCGGGGTGATGTGGTCATACTTCCTGACACGCACAACAAGCCTAGCAGCTGAGTTTTGGATTAACTGTAGTCTATTGATGTGTGCGTCAGAAAGGCGGAACAGCAAGCTGTTACAATAGTCCAGTCGAGATGTTATAAAAGCATGGACTAGCTGTTCGACTGACTGTTGGTCGAGTAGGTGACGAATACGACCGATTCGCCAGATGGCAAAAGAAGCTGCCTTTCAGACATTGTTAACACGGTCTCTCATTGAGAGGGTCTGGTCAAGAGTAAAACCAAGGTACTTTACAGATGGTTTTGACTGGACTGCTGTTTCCTCGATATTGACAATGAGCGGTGTTTTGCTCTGGTTTGACCGACGAAAACGAGATATTAGATGTAGGATATCTGTCTTTGGATCGTTACATTTGAGCTTATTTTCCTTTAGCCACGCTCGACTTTCTTTTACACATTCTTCTAAGGATCTTACAGTATCGGGGTGATCTCCTGGCTTCAGTGTAGCGAATACCTGATTGTCGTCAGCATAGGACATGAAACCATGCATCACAATAATGTCATCTAGGGGAGGCTTTATCGATACAGAGAGGAGGCCAGACATTGAGTCGCTTTCGGACGTAACCGTCCGGATATTTTTTGTACTGATCTTCGCATTCACTTTAAGTGTACTCTACGGCGTCGTTTTCGAGTAATGCACTGTGGGTCTCAAAATACAATGTCGAATATCGAAATTCACAAACCAAATATGTAAGAAATTATTTTGAGACCAACTTGTGATATATTAGCGTTGATTATTTCTTAATATACAAATAGTTTGGTCAATCTATCTATCATTTTTCATTTTTAGCTCACCTCATTTTTAGCTCAGCTCATTTTTAGCTCACCTCTTAGCAGCGTCGTTTTCGAGTAGTGCACTGTGGGTCTCAAAATACAATGTCGAATATCGAAATTCACAAACCAAATATGTAAGAAATTATTTTGAGACCAACTTGTGATATATTAGCGTTGATTATTTCTTAATATACAAATAGTTTGGTCAATCTATCTATCATTTTTCATTTTTAGCTCACCTCTTAGCAGAGGTGAGCTTATCCCATACCGTGGCGTCCGTCGTCTGTCGTCGTCGTCGTCGTCCGTCGTCCGTTAGCAGGGCACGTTTCGTAACTGTTAGAGCTATTGAGTTGAAACTTGGTACACATGTACCCTTATGTAATGACACCTTGGAGACCAAGTTTCGGTCTGATTCGTTTCATGGTTTGGCCACCAGGGGGCCAAACGTTAAAAGTGAAAATATGCAATATCTCCCTTAATAGTAGTCGGGAAATTTTGAAAAAAATATGGTAGGTACTTCTAGCAAAGGTGCATCATATATCCTCCGGGTTTTTGATTTGACCTCCTTTTCAAGGTCACAGAGGTCAAATGGTGTAAATTGGCCGTTAGGATGTAACGATGGCACGTTTCTAAACTACAATGGCTATTGATACCAAATTTGGTACACATTTACCCCTTAGTCAGGTGATCTAAGGGACCGAAGTTTGGTCCAATATGATTCACCACTTGACCACCAGGGGGCAAAATCCAAAAACCTTAAAAATGTGATTATTCCTTAACTTCATGCCCGATTGCCACCAATTTGATATCATGGGTACATCTAACCACCATACAGTATATGTCACAAAGGTTTTTAATTTGACCTTCTTGTCAAGGTCACAGAGGTCAAATGGCGTAAATTCGCCGTCAGGCCGTAACTATGGCACGTTTCTTAACTGCAATGACTTTTGATCACAAATTAAGTACACATGTACCCCTTGGTCAGGTGATCTCAGGTACCGAAGTTTGGTGCGATCTGATTTGCCGTTTGGCCTCCAGGGAGGGGGCCAAATCCTAAATTCTTCAAAATGCCATTATTCCTAGTAATGACTTGCCCGATTGGCACCAATTTTATATCATAGGTACATCTAATTCTAACAACCATCCAATGTGTCACCCGGGTCTTCTTTGATTTGACCTACTTTTCAAGGTCACAGAGGTCGAATGTATTGTAAATTGGCCATTTTGGGGGAATTGTAATTGCTTGGACCTACATCAAACCTAACACTACATGACACAATACCATGCTCTTTATCCATCTTTCCTCCACATGAGGTGAGCACAATGGCCCTGGCCATTTCATTTAAGTAAAAGCCTTTAACCTTAGTAGTACAGTGCGAAGGATATTGGTTGAGTAATCCTAAATGACAGATTCTTAAATTTCTCAAAAGGGATTCTAATTTGAAATCTCGAATTTGAGATTTATATTGAAATATCAAATTTAAACGAATGAGTTACAGCATAGAAATCGACGATCCAAATCTTTAAGAATGTATTCCGAGACCAGCGTTATGATTTCTAAAGATAAAAATAGCTTGTCTATCTCGCTTTGCATTACCATGTTTTAAATGAAAGCTTTACCAATACAGTGCGGAGGCTAGTGGTTGAACCGTTTTTAGATTTTTCGTCCAAATATTAGTTATATCATATTATTAATCTCTGGACGATTTCACTCAAAATGCACCCTACGGTGTCTGCAGAGCATGCCTCGCACAGGGGTAATGGGTCTTCTTCTTCTTCTCCGGTGTTCGCTCTGTACTTGGAGGTGATTTTCTCCAGGGAGTATTTCTCCTCCAAGGCGGGATGAGCTTTTATGCGTGACACTATGGTTAATGCGCCAATTGGGTTTATTGGTCTAGTGAATCCGACTTCGGCGAGAGGTTGAGTCCACGCAAGCTACTCATGTTTCTCGCTTGGTTGGGTCTTTAACCTGCCCTGGCATAGAAACCAGATAGAAAGAACCTCGGTTTTAAGTCTAATTCGAAGGACTGTGAAGAACCATGAATTGTAGTTCCTTGAAAAGCCACGCCGGTTCATCCAGAAATGAAATCCTCAGTTCTCCCCGGGATCGAACTCGGGATCTATTGCGTGGTATGTGTAACCATGCAGTGTTCACCACGAGGCTGTGAAGGGTCTATTCAGTAAAATATCCAAATATACATCAAGAACATTCCCGAGTGCTCGGCTTCGGATTCACTCGGAAATGTTTATTTGATCCGTCAACTTTAAGGCGCCAACGGACCAGCTGGAGGCTATCGATATCTGTAGTTTTTTTTACCTCTTCGTTTACGCACTTTGATATCCTCCTCGTCTAATATAATTACCTAAATACATGATACTAATATAAGTACTAATTGCAGACTTCACATCTTCCAGACGCGCACTCTCTCAGCAAGCTGGGATGGCTGGACAGACGACGATTCACAGCTTGACCATTATGAATATGAAGTGTTTAAACTTACCTACGCTGACGGAGTGCTAAAGGAACTGTCTGCCCCTGTGACACAAGGGAATCTAGAGAAAACGGTCACATCTGTCGAGGTAAGTCAGATGGACCGCCCTGCGTCCTTTGGCGTCCGTTACATTTAATTTTAAGAGCTAGTCACACCTAACCGAATTGCATTAACGGTCGTCCAACGGAGAGTAAAATATCCAATACATTGTTGTACGTTCTCATGCATTCCCTGTCGGTTAGTCGTTCGACGATTGCGTTCCTTGTCAGGCAAGATCGGAGGAAGTCTGCTCCATCCGGTATAAAATGCTGTGCATGCACAAACCTTGGAACGGACTCCACCGACAAACGCGTCCGCCGGTTGTACGGTTCTCTTGCGCTCCACGTTCATTTTGCTCGGAAGTCGTGCGTTCCTACTCCAATCCTGCCTGACAAGAAACGCATGGGAACTGAGGAATAACGGATGACCAATGGGGTCCACAGGACAAAACGGACTGCTTCAGGATTTATAAAGTAAGTGCCAAACATGTATATAACGGGTCTTAACCGGATCGTGGACGGAGGACAGCGTGCATCCTGCGAGCTGCAGCATAATGCGCCTCCACTGTCACATCACTCATTGTCCTTTTTATGAAGTATTTATTCTTTGTGTTCCAAAGACAGGGGTGCTCCTTAACCAATACCTGCCCAAGACTTTGCCTTCTTCCAGTTCATCTCGTCGATGTCAAGACTAATTTTGCTGTTTCTTTGACTTTGATTTTTAAAGACTGGTCCTGAAATTGAATCGCCATTTTCAGTCTCAGAAAGGGATTGTTCGTGTCCTCTTGTTCTTCAGTGTCTGCCTCTGGGGCGATAGCCGTTCATAGACATCCGAGGGAGGATGGAGTGGAGGATCTGGCATCCTTACGTGTTGACATGAAGTGCCTTTGCCCACGGATCCCCCCGCAACCCCCACCCCCAACTTTTACATCCGTTTCGTCTAGTTTCGTTCAGCTTTCGTTTTGACGGGATCTTGTCTGTTACTCTCACGACAACGTCCGTTATAGTGCTGGCAATTGTCCATTACGAGTCCCGTGATTGTCAGCTCACTTTGCGTTTCGTCCGCTATCAGTTGTTCTTCCGTTCATAGGGCCACGCGCGTCTATGGATTACTCTTCTACTCGCCCACCACCGAATACTCTCCTTTCGTGGATTGACACGATTATGTGTTTCCCCCTATTACAAAGTCATGGTCTATATAAATCAAAATTAAATCAAACCAAATTTAAACAATTCACGTCCTCCCAAGATTGGGCCTATTGTTCCGTGAGCCTAACCCCTGAACAGATAGTGAACAATAGGGTATAAGCTCTCAGTGAATGGGCGGGTCAGATAAAACGATGGACATCACGCGATATGACCAACACTGGTCAAACTAAATAGATACAAACTCGTTATTTTTCAGTCGGTTTTAAATTTGAAAAAAAGGCTATTTGCAGGTGAACTGTCTGTTAGTTTCCAAAAGCATCGCAGCAAAATGTTGTATTCTTTTTTTCTTTCGTGACTGGCGGATTACACAACTTATTTGCTCTTCTGGGGATATAAGACAAAATCTTGATAACTCTTGATGTAGGTTCGTATCGGGTGCCTGTATTTATGTTTACCATAAGATGGGATAACAATAAAATGATAATAACAATATTGAGTTCTTACAAGCGCTTTTCCATGTTTCCCTGTTCAAAGCGCTTTTGGGATATCATATTATTACCCCGGTCTCCACAGAAATCAATCAGGGGTTTCAAGGCGCATTCAGAAGACGCTAACTTGAACTCGACCAGTAGGGGAACCAAGCAGTGACTCGGCCGGGAGTCGCACCCACGGCCTCCTGACCATGAGGCCGACTCTCTTCCACTGCGCTACCTTTGCTCCATATAAGTTTTGCATTTGGCTGGCCAGAAAACTAGTTTGTCATGCAGGAACCGTAAGTGAGAGGTAATGAACAAAAAATCGGGTCAGGTTATACATTCCGAGTGATCGCCTAAATCCGGCAGTCACGTGGTAGATGACGTATGACAGTTGTATGGGTGTTACTAGGGGCAACAGTGCAGCCATTTTGAATTGCTAATCAAAGTAGTCCCCAGACGAAGAGGTTGACAGATTTATCTTACAAAGCCTGGTACCGAGAGCTAGATAAATAAAATATGTTACAGTAGTATGCATGGTATGTGGATGAGACAACCCAAACTGATATCATTACCGTAAAAAACCCCAAGCAATCGGACCCACGTTGAATCTTGCAACTATGATATATGTATAATTTGTACTGTTTTAATGCCAGACATCGGTCGACGAGGATTACATGTACTCCTTCGTATTGGTACCGTATGACGTAGCAGGCAATTACATCACAGCAAGGAGAATCGTCTGGACCGACACGGATACTGAACCAGAGGCATTAGTAGGGACGGAGCTTGTTATATCCAGGTAGGTTATAATTACGGTGACTCAAAAGTACGGCGACCCATAGCGACATAAGGGGACATGCATCTTCTTTTTTTCTGAGGAGAAAAATTGATTTTGAGGGAGAGAAAAATGTTTCACTTTGGCTCGAATTACCAAGTTGAAAATTAAAAAGGCATTCATCTCTTCTGTTTTCTTCAAAAGTGTGAATAAAAATGTTTGAACAACTTATCTATGACATCTACAGTCCAAGGGACGCAGGAAAAGTGAGAAAGCACGTTGATTTCGTTTTTTGCAGTGCAATGCAACCCAAATCTGGCGCAAGTCACTTTTGTCTGAAAGAGCTGATGTGTGTCAGAGACGACAACATTTCAAGCTCGGTAAGTCAGATAGTGGCGTTACTGATGTCTAGCTCCGGATTGCCCCCCCCCCCGCCCAAATACAGCCATGTTTTAAAGTGTAATACATGTCATTGACAACACTGACGAAAAGCATTATTAGAAATCAGCGTTTACTGATCAACTACTACTTAACACCAAATCACAACTATCTTATTGCAGTGGAGCAGATAACACAACCCTGGAATGGCAACATGACCTTGATCAACCAATGACCTTCACCTTTACGAATCGCTACATGAATGTGCATCATCACAACCAACACCTCCTAGCTCCAGTCGATACCTTTGTGCAGCAGGATGCAAAATACGACGACACTGTGGGTGACAGGCACCATTCTGCCATTACTAACCACCAAGGTAAAGTACAAACTGGCTTAGAGTCACAGAGAATTTATGTAAAGGTTTGTTGACAATAAACAATCCCTAAATCAGTTGAGCCAAACGCCCAAATTTTGGTTTTACCTCCCTTTCAAGAATAAAGGTTATTTACATCGATCTGTTACATACATGTCATAACGAAACATTTTAAAAATGTGGGTCTGGCTCTAAACTCTGAGATGTTGGGAAACGTTATTAAAGCATTTTTAGCACAAAGAGGCATTTTCTTCTCCAAAATGTTACCTTTACAAAAGCACCCGATTTCGAACAGGAGATGCAATTTTCGCTCACATTAAAAAACTTTCTACCCGGTTGAAAACAACCGAAGATCAGTCTTCCACGTTAATAACCTCTGTCTAAAGTATTTGTTTTCGACAGTTTTGATATATTTTTTTCAAATACTTATTTGTCAAAGAAAGCTAATGTCGGTATAACCAGACACAATTAGTATGAGACTGTTCGTAGGATGCCTAGTTGTGAACATAATACATGTATATGAATAGTTGTGCACAAATGACAATTTAAACCTTTTTTGTGAAAGTGTCCCTTTTTAGTTACATATCTTTCCTCACATTTGACATAGGATGAATATTTGGGTGACCAGTCCAAAGTTTTGTGGTCATGGATCGAATTCGTCAAGACCTTTTACAAGCATGTATTGAAATTGCATTATGAGAAGTCCAAAATATTTGCCACGATGGCCCCAACATTTTGTCATTTGCCATATGCTGTTCGTTGGCTGAACATTTCTTGTAGGGTATCCATAATCGTGGCGATTTATGAGAAAACGGGAATGAGGAATACAAAATGGATGCAGTGGTGGCCACCGTATGTTACTGACCATGTTAACATCAAATTGGGCCTGACTAAATTGGCGCATTGACATAGTTTTCAGATAAGATGGCTACAGATGAAACCGGACTAGGTTGGTGTAATGGTTTGGGCAAATAATAAGGACGGGCGAAAAACGGTCAGTCGAAAGGGTCTGCAATTGAATATACTGATAAGAGGCCGCATGCTGCTAGCTAGTTCCACATCATCATTTTGCTGGAATGGTGCAGCATCTGGTTATTCTTTGTTCTTGTTTCATGGAATGGGATTCCTTATATGAGCGAGACAGAGCCACACACTTAGAATGGGGAAGGTTTTATTACCTATTCAAATGACGAGGCAAACAGAGTAAAGTTGGTCTGCCGACCACGCTCAAAACAGATGTATCTGACGGGTATTTCATCATGACACCTAATATTGCTAGAAGAGAAAGCTGTTGAACATATGAATTGATGAATCATGATTAGGGACTTCACAAGAAAATCACATCTGCTTTAAAATTTGTGAACGGCCGATTTCTACAATCTTCAAAATTTGGTGTTTTCTTTAATATTATTTTGGGTCTCAAGAAGAATTTCACATTTCAGTTACGATGGATACAAGTATTTCTTTTTGTACATTGATGTAGTGCATTGATTTTGACAGTTTCTCCTCTGCACGGCTTATTTTTGGATTAACTTACTTTGATGACATATTAAAGCTGAACTGCATGCAAAAAACCAGAGCGTCCCATGCGGCAATGATAAGAAATTCGAACGATCGAAAGGTCCTCCTGAATACGGCCTGAAACATGATAGACCTCCAATGCTTCGATGCGCTTGATTTCACAAACCAGCAAGCCACAGGACGATGCGGACACTCTCGGAGAATTATGGAAGAGAAAAAAATCAACATCTTCTCCAGGGATTCGAACCCGGGAACTCGGGCTCAAAATACGAACGCTCTAACCGTCTGAGCTAGGGGGGCTTTCTTGTGAGCTGCTGCCAGCAAATATAAGAATGGCGATTATGCTTTATTTTTGAGAGATGAACCAGAAATTTTCTCAAGTACATGTGATAGAAGAAGATACCAAGACAAAGGTTAACATTGCTAAGAGAAAACGAAGACTTCGCATACATAATCACGCACAGCAAAGAAAAAATGACTTTCTTCCTGCAGTTGCCCACTGGAAGCAGCTCAAAGATGTTGAACAAAGATTACACAAATGTTTGCACATTCTATGAACACGTATAAAACGACATGCATTTCATGCAGCCCAGTGGCCTTGAGGATAAGAGAGTTGGCAAGTAAAACCAGAGGTCTCGAGTTCGAGTCCGGATGAGAGGACCTTTTTAGCTCAGCAGACAAAGTCAGCAAAGCTGGTAATATTACTAAGGGAATGGTGTCTGTCCTTCCTTCCGTGTCACCGGGCATTTCGTAACCGCAAGGCCTAGGCACTTCGTTGACGCTGCTTAATTAGGCGTAACCCAAGATGACCTCAGAAACTAAAAATCAGTGCGATCCGACCTACATTAAGCGAATGAGGTAATCGGGAAGTTTAAACTTCATTCCTTTATACCTCAGTCCACAGAGGAAATATTGTTTTCACATCCGGCCGAATTTTTTTTGATAATTTTTCATTTTTACTTGTAATGGAATTAGTTTAGTTTTCACCGCCAGTTGGCGCTACAGGCACATTTAACTGAATTTTTGACAATTTGAAAGCCCGGGCTATGACGTATAGTTGCGCAGTTGTATTCTGCGCATGGAATTGGCCAAGATATATTTCAGCACATACCCACTGTGACAAGTCTAAAGATGGAAGATTGATTTTGCAACACGGTAACCAATTGTCTGCTAAAAAGAAGTCAAGTAGGCGATATTATCACTAGTTCCTTTCAGTGGGCAGTCATAAGGTCTTTAGGGACTACTTACAGTAATTAGTGCTTGAAAATTTGGCCACAATTCTGTGAAAACGATGTTAGAAGAGCACGCTCTGTTCGCAAATTATTTTGAAGTGGAGAATTCCCACAGTATGTGCAGTGAATCGGCATGATTCCGTTTGCATATTGGTGTTTAGTACTATGATTCTTACATGTGTAAAAAGTAGACATTCCAAGCAACACAATAATGTTACTCCCATAAAAATTGATTCAGAATTGACGGAGCTACGGCATTCTGTTTGGCAATTGTCAGCGCTGATATAATACATTGCATGCTAATGCATGCCAAATGGCTAATGCCGAATGCCTAATGCATGCCAAAATACATTGCATGCTAATGCATGCCAAATGGCACACTTTAAAAAGCGCTCATTGGACAACGTATGGGAGTCACCAGAAATGACGTCATCGCTGGTCTAAATAAAAAATAGATTGGTTCCCGATCGACTCGCTAGGGATACGCATGAAAAACTACCCTTTGTGAATTCCAATCACCTGCAGGACAGGTCAATTTCTCTCAATAAAGTTAATTTTGTTGACTCCTGTAATCTCTACCTTATTAAAAAAAAAAGAGACGGTGGTGTTAGTCCCAAACTGGTCATTTCTATTTATTTTGACCTCTGTTATCAGGGATACCTCTCGATTACAGACAGCATTTTGTATCCTTGGTTGTGCTGTACAACCCAGCCTGGACGTACTACAGTTGTCCATGGAGAAGTCACATCCTCTCTGACACTTCTTGTCTGTAAAGCTACCGATACAGCATACTGAACTAGGGATATCTTCTGTTGCCTCCTGTAACATTTACAAACCATGGATGATTAGTTCAGTCATATTTCATCCAGCTGGCAGCTCAGCATTGGAAATTTTAGTGGTAGGCCCCTATAACATGTTCTCTTGACCTTCAAACAGTAGTATAAAGCCGATCCCTCAGTCCTATATTATTACTAATATTAGGTCATCCAGCTGAGCGCCAGGCCCTTGGGCCTCTTTTTTTTTTCCTTCCAGAATTCTCTTCGAGTGTCTGCACCGTCCCATGGCTTGCTGGTTTGTGAAATCAACCACATCGAAGCATTGGCGGTCTATCATGTTTCAGGCCGTATTCAGAAGGGCCTTTCGGTGGTTTGAATTTCTTACTATTGCCGCATGGGGTGCTCTGGTTTTGTGCATGCATTTTTTCATGTCTATCTTTAAATGTGCAAAGTTTCAATCAAACACAAGCATAGAAAAATCAGTCCCTGCCCAAGGGTCTGTTATGTCGATCTGTCTCTCGAGAATTTTTATTATTATGTCAATATACTAAATTGTATCACTGAGTTGCAGTTCGTTCTCGTATCCATTTCGCCCTGGTCCTCAGGCTGGGTTCACATAGAACTATACTATTCGGGTATTCGGTGCACGTTTTGACAGGGCACGCGGGTACCTGAAATCGAACAAGGAAATTTCACAATACCGGGCACTATTCGAAAAGGTCGTATACCTGCGTATAGTATAGTATAGTGGGAATCGTGCACGTTCGATTTTCGTGCAGCGTATACCACCCTGTTCAGAAGTGACCAGAGGAATTGGTATGCATTTTAATGTTATCTATCACAATTATTAAACGATTTATTGCATACTATATGATAAGTTAGAAACAATAGTACTAATTTTTACTCATTTTATTGCAATTTCTAAGTACAGGCCTTCATTACATGTTTTATTGCTAATCAACTAAATGATTCTTTTAACTAACATATAGCGAACTTGTTCCTTTCTTTGGTCTTTGTGCCTGGTCAGCTTCATCCTCGGCTAAGAGGAGAAGAGCCAAATCTTCTTCGTCTCAGTGAACTGTCAATCTGATCGGCGCCAAAAGACGGAATACCGCACGCATGCTACCCTACCCACGCATGCTACCCTCCAGATTAACATCTGGATGATCCATGAGGTTTTTAAATGTCCTGTGGTACTCCCCCAACAGAGGTCTCATCTTAAAGTGCTGCCGCACCCATTCTGTTCTTTCTTCTTTGGTCTTTGTGCCTGGTCAGCTTCATCCTCGGCTAAGAGGAGAAGAGCCAAATCTTCTTCGTCTGAACTGTCCATCTGATCGGCGCCAAAAGACCGAATACCGCACGCATGCTACCCTATGTGACTCGCCGTGCCCGTATAGCGAATACCGAATAGCGTATATCGAATAGCGTATACCGAATACCATATAGTTCTATGTGAACCCAGCCTAAGGACTGAACTCCTTCAAGAAGGAGATTGTTGCCTCTTATGGTCTGGACAAAGTCCACTGCAGTTAGTTATTCGACGAGGGACATCGTGTATGAGATAATGGTGTATGCTTTCAGTCATCCAGGCGTTTATACAAATAACACTATGACGTTAAATATGTACTCTGGACTCGCATTACTGGATATTATCTACAGTTTCACCAATTTCCACAGTGGCTTTTTCAGGATTGACGTTGTTCGCGTCCCAAAGACAATCTCCAGGAATGTGAGTTCAGAGAACAACTTGAATGAAAAAGTGTTATCCTGCGTGAGGTGGCCAAAGAATAAAACAACAACACTGTCACTCTCACCATCTTAACTACTGACTCCCAGTATTTATTACGAATCTGACTGAATTTAAATCTAGCCTAGCCATTAGCGATACTAGTGTAAGATGACCATAACAAATATTACCCTTCGCCACAACTACATGTATATAGAACTGGCCAAAGACACCCCTTGAATAAAGTAGGATACATGTTAACAATCGTATGCAACTATAAGATTTGATATTGACCCATGTATATTGCAAGACCTTATGGTCACTATCAATCATTATTTGATAGTCTAGGTAACTGGTTTCAGATAACAAACGTAACGAAATATCCCCGTCTACAAACGGTCTTAACTATGTGCTTCGACATTTCTTTTACCCGATCCACTTTATTTTCAGCTGTTATTCGGTTTGAGACAGCGTTCAAGGTGGATCATGCTGCCGGATCATCTATCACTGAAGTCCCGGCTGACGATGCCTTCAGTTCTACCAGCGACCTGTTTGCTGACACCCAGGATCACACCATTGCCAGAAACGATGGTGACACGGTCAGGTAGGTTGTCAACGCACGCATCCTGGTTCTTTGTCCTTCATGTAGATTCATTTCACACGCCTACAATTGTGTGGTATCAGGGGTCAAATTAACCCGGCACAGCCAAAATGTAAATTCATGAGTCAAAAATCGTACAAAATGACCCCAAAATTGTAGACCCCACAAGCTCTGATATCAACATGGTCAAATTGCCCACAATGAAAACTTGATGGTTTATGAAGTATTTAAGTTCGGTAAATTATAGCCCTCCGGGTATAACTTTCATCGGAGAGGCTGGGAACGATTAACGGCTGACTAATTTTTAAGCATGAATTAGTGTGGACAACTTATCTTAGCGCTTAGTGATTGGGTCGAGTTCCATTGTTTTCTGGACATTTTATATTCTGATTTCTACGGTGACTGGGAAAGGACATCGGTATCTTTTTTTCTTGGTAGGATGACTTGAAAGGGTGCACGGCTTTTTACTTCTGTATATATCTTCATCTCCTGTTGCATTAGCAAAGGTAAAGGTAAAGGTTTTTGACGGTTTTTTTCTTCCTCTCAGGTATAAGAAAAACACGATTTTCATTAACCTTTGACCTCGAAAGGTCCCAGCGCGGGACTTGCTTTCCCATATTTAGGTCTGACTAGCCAGTGGTGGTCAGGTCGGGATTGTACCCTCCCAAAATACAAGTTCTTCACTCTCGGGCGATTACCATGGATACAGATGGGCCTACTCTATCCCTATTGCTACTTGTTCAAATGTAAATGTCCGATGTTTTTTGTGAAGGGGTAGCTCTGACCAATATTTGAGGAAAATACCAGCTTCTTCTGTGCACTTGCGCGCT
Source organism: Lineus longissimus (assembly GCF_910592395.1). Lineage (NCBI taxonomy): Eukaryota > Metazoa > Nemertea > Pilidiophora > Heteronemertea > Lineidae > Lineus > Lineus longissimus. Next base: position 13,472,949 of record NC_088315.1, read on the forward strand.
GAGCAGGCCCTGCATGCTATTTATAGCTCAACAGGAAGTTGACAGAGACTAGTTCCTGTGACATTGCACATGTTCTCAAGGTAAAATTTCGTGGGCAAAAAACTCAAACAAAAGCCGCAACGACACCCTATTTTTATATAAAATATTGAAATAGTTGACAGTTGGCTTTCTAAAGGTGATGAGTAGATGTGTATGAAAATTTTTTTTCACCATCCTTGATAATCTTGAAGTTATAAGGCATAAAGGTGAAATTTTTCAAATTTGCGTTAACATCCAGGGTATCTCATGCATTGTGTTGCATCAGTCTATGCATGACTGTATCTGTAGACGACGTTGAAACTTGGCCAGATGTGTTCTAGAAGTGACAGGCTGTTCAGAAATGTATAGGTTTGTGTGATAGTAAGGTACTGCCAAGTCTACAGCCGCTGGAACTTGGGTATGCATGAAATGACGTCGCATCATTTTTGGAGGCAGGTAGCCCTGGCCTTCGCACTAGCTAGTCAGACCTTAAAGAAAATCCTTGCTTTCCGGGTAGCCGAGGTTGGCGGAATTTCATGACGTCATATCGATTTCACCACGTTAAAAAGAGCAATTGAAGGCCGCGAAGACAGCTTTTTTTGCCAAAATTTTGGAAACTAAAGCCTTGCTAAGTTCGCACTCCTAGTTTTTCGAAGCCGTGCAAGAATTGACATAGTGTATTTTATTTCTTAAAACGATACCAAGTAAAATCATTCGCCACCAAGTTTGATTGGGGCTATCCGCAGAATCGTTAAGCAACACGGCAAACGCGATATCTACAGCGTGACGTCAAGTTGTAGAGGCATTGTTCGAGACAGCGCCTTATGTGAATTCAATGCGAATTCAATGCGAATTCAATGCGAATTCCGGAGACCGTTCCCTGGAATTCGGATCGGGTTATTCCGGATCAAAAGCGGTGGGGTCACACTACAGGTAATTCGCATTGAATTCGGATCAAACGCCGTCACACTGAATGCGGAATATCATATGCGCCACCACTGGCCCAACATATGAACCCTTCAATAAACTATTCGCAGAGGTGAAGGTCATTCAGTGGTAAAATAGGCCGAAATATCGATGAAAATGCATTAAATGACAGCTTTCCCTCCATAAGGTCTCGTTAGGGAGTTTTTCCCGAATGTACGCGATGACGTGCCCCATTAACACTGACGCACATTCCAAGTTCAGTGTACACATACGTCGGCAACAACAGTAAAATGCGTAGTTTCTTGTTAATGTTAGCCGCCTATTGAGTAGCGCTCCAGGTTTCAGAAACTCCAAAAAACATATATTTGCTAAAACAACTGCTAAATCAACGCTGGTATAGTGTGAGGACCAAGAAATCAATGATTTTTTAGGAACTACGGTTAGGGCTTGGCCGCGCATGAATACAAAAAAACCTCCCTAATGAGACCCAAGTTATAACGGAGGTAGTCCACTGCACATGCACGCACAGGTAATAGTTCCGGAGATGCTCGTTGATTCGGAACAAGCGCGCCACACTGCAATCTTGATACGAATCAGCCAATGCGGAACAGTTGTTTCATATTGAATTCGCAACAAACAAGCAGATTCGTTATTTCAGATTCACTTCATTTTGAAGCGAATTGAGTGTGACGCCTTGATGTGGAATAAGGATTTGTTGCGAATTGAATTCGGAATAAAACCCAAGTGTGAACGCACCATTTGTGGCATCGCTTTACGCGGAGAGGATCTCTGCAAGGACAACTATAACGTCATTTTTTCTATTAATTTTTTTCTATTAAAAATGAGTGCATTTTGTACCCTGAATTAGGCATAGGTCTACAACAATAGTACTTTCTCTACTTATTCAAGACAGCTACATCAATATACACCTACATATATCTTTAAGTTATGATCTCGAAATTAGAAATGTCTACCAGAAAATCCACGTCGAGTGTCATAGAACAGGAATTATTCGCTGTTGAATCTGCCGGAGTTTTCAAATGTTGTTATTATCGTCTGCTAGCACTGTTGTGACCATAGTGGACAGTGACTTGCTGACACTGTCCGAATCCCCAGACTGAAAACGGAAAAGTTTTATCATTCACAACAACGGCGTCATCGCATAGTGGGTAAGACGGCAAGGATCATGGTTCGGGGGTCCCAAGTTCAAACCTACTAGAGGAATATTTTTATTTTTTTTATTTTCGTGAGAGCGTCTCCCTGACCTGTCTTGTCAATGAACTTCTTGTTTGTGCGCAGTCGAGTGAGACCAGTTGCTGGGTGTCTATCATGTTTTTAGTACAGTTGGTCGTTTGGTGGTCAGGCTTTTGTGTTTTCTAACTTGGCCGTTTGGGGTTTATGCATGCATGTCACCTTTAACCCCATATTCATGCACACCGAAAGTGAAATGTATACGTGAACTCGTTCAGAATGAAAAGAGGTCACGAGTACGACACGCGGACGGACGGTCTTGCGGATCTGACGGAAACTATAATATCCTCATATGTTCCTGGAAGGTGCAGATAAAACGATTTCGTCTCATTCATGCCACTTTTGACAATGAGGCCATGACCAAGCAAAGGTGAATTGCTATGGAATAATGCATTGTGTTCCTCCAGAACTTGAAAATAAAACTACTGGACGAGTTTGATATTTTTACACTTGAACACGTACACCACAACAAAAGGGATATGCTGGAAGGGCAATTGTTGTTGTGTGTTCAAGTGTAAAGAAATATCAAATTTCTCAAAATATTGATCAATAATATCCAGAAAACATGTGCCTTCTCAACATGTTTGTCAAGTTTGTTACAAATAATTCGGTCAGTAATTTTCTAGTCTGGTTTTACGCAATGCATTATTCCATTGCATCTCACCTTTGCCTGGTTAAAGGCCAATACTATCAAAAGTGGTCTATACTCATGAAATATCTCTAAGAATCAAACTTATTATCGGGCGATTTTTTTCGAGGAGGGAGGCCAATCAAATAATACGAATTAGCCATGACCAAGAATCATATCAGCAAATTTACCAAAAGCAAATTTTGCATGTCTATCTATGCAGCGCTATCATCATGCAGTAATGCTCGATTTCGTTCATACGTCACCGCAACTGCCCTAGAGAAATGACGGTCATGTCCGTTCCGTCAGTTCGTTGAAGCCCAATTCGCTTGTTGGATGAATCCTTGGGCACCACAGGCCAGCAATGAACTTGAAAAACTTCTTCTTTTTCAGAATGTGGATAAGAGCTTTTGATTATTTCGAACGATATGTCGAAGAAGAAAGGATGATCCACATTGACTCGAGTAAGCCAATCATCCAGAACTTGTGGTTGTCAAGGGAGGGTGTCACCCAGCTGGCTGTGCATAGGATTGATGAGCTGAACAACATGACGTGAGTAATGCAATGTGAACGGTTCATTCAAAACCACTTCCCCAGGAAAAAACTTTAGAAACTTTAATGTTGTGTACCAGCATGTTCAACTATCGTTTAGGTGTCACAATGAGTAGCCTGCCATTAGTTGATAAAAAGAGGAAAGCCTGACACATTTACATGTTCACTCCCATCGGTAAACAGGTGAGTGAACGCTACAAATAATATATCAAAAAGGACTGAAATGCAAGTTACCGGCCAAGAGATGAAAAGACAGTTTGACACTCTGCAGTGAGGTAATTTAACTGATGGATATTATCTAACAAATCCCCATTTGCTATAATTTTTATATTTTTAAAGAAAACCTCAAAGCCATTGCAGTCATTATATGATCAGTATTGCTGATCTAGACTACATATAGCAGTATTTTCTAATCGAATTTATATCGAATTCCCTCCACTCTTTAGGTTACAGACTGCACTCTCTGCTCGCGCTTCGTAAGCGGTGTCATTGCTGTCTAACAGTACAATTACCATCACTAGTGCAACCCGCCGCGGATGCTCAGCGATGCAGAGTAATGCATTGCCAATGCATTGTGATGCACATGCAAAGTGCATAGTAGACTATTGTCCCATAGCATGGTTAACATTGTATACACTAAATGTTAACCATGCTATGGGCCAATAGTCTACTATAAACATAATATTATTATGTTTATCCACAAATATAAATGTTTTATTTTGAAAGATTTGTCTTTGCCCAAGTGGGGTTTGAAAGTTGAACAATGGCATTAACCATTTTAATGTATAAACATGCTATGAACAAATATTTCTTTCTCAAATTTCCTTTTTCTTTTCTTGATAGTCATGCTCTATAATATACAGCGAAGATTAGTGTCTGCTACAACCCAATTGTCTACAGTGAATCTTGCATAATAGTGTATTTGGGCTCAGCGTGTTGCACGAAAGACAAAAGACCCAATAAGTTTCAAGTTGATTGTAATGATATAATATGATACTGCTTTGTAATTTTGCTGTGCTTGACGTCTCGCTAATATTTTTTAGGATCGAATTTGAAGCCTATGATCTTCACAGTGGCATAAAGGAGGTATACTGGAAGGTTTTCGATAACTACACCAACACTGATGTCGTCCATGGCCACCAAAATATAGGGCACCAGGGTACCTACGATGTAAGTGTATGACATATGACACATAGTTTTGCGATTTAGACAGAGGTAGCAAGCACCGCTTAGGTCGATTCAGGTATAAGATTCATTAGAACTCCACTGTGTCATGCTTGATACATTCGAAAGCGGGTGCTACAGATAAACAAGAGCATTATAATGAAAGTCCTACCAGGAATTGAATGAATTGCCTATATTGCTTTAAAGTCTAAACAAATTACTTTTGTCAGAAACAAAATGACCGCTTTGTGTTAAAACTCAAAATTCCTTTACCTGTGTACCAAGTAAGGTAGATTATGCAAGGGAGGACCTGCATAATTCCTTTTTTTATCTAGAGCTCCCACTTTTGAATGTTCCAAGAGTGACAAACTTGAGTTCTGGCGCATCTCAGTTCAAACAAAAGCTTTGCTGATTGCTCTAAAACGATACTATAATGTACAAAAGTTTGAATAATATTTTATGTACCAATCAAAGGCATAGATTTCCATGCTCAATGAATTTCGATGCCCAAAAAATTACTTTTTGAAATGCAATACCAGTCGATTATAATAGCCAAGTTATTAAGGTATCCCCTGAAGAAGTGAAAAGCTATCATCCACCAAAATTGAGATCATAGCAAAATATTTTATTAAAAGTATTGTTGGCCTATTAGTTCCCCGTTTCAAATCCTTTTTATTTGTTTGATATTTAGAATATGAACTTAAGAATATATTTACTATGCTACTAAAATGCTTTACCAGATTTAGAATGCAATAAATAGGGCTATAATATGTCTTGAGTAGACCATTCGTAATTGACTGATATCAGGCTCTAAAATTAAAGCATTTGACAAATCGGTGATGCTTTGTACAGTTGACGTTGACTGTCCGAGTGGTGTGCTGTTTAGGACAGGTATCAGCCAAACTCACATCTTATTGATGCATATGCACTGGCGATTTCCTCTAACATTCCTCGTCACTGCAGAAAACAAAACTGACATACGCTTCTGGCCCTAAAGACATGATCCCATCAGCATTTTGTTACGTTAACAACGGCAGGATGTATAACTTATATATTTGACAGGAATTTGGTCTGCCACTTATAGAATTCCCGCCTCGTGGTGGTGGATAATACTTGTCCAGAGTTCATAACAGTGGGATGCCGATTAATCACTGGTAATACACAACCGCAGGGCTGAGTTGACATCTTCCTCATTGACTAGCGCGGAAGACTTCTTTCTGGTACAAAGTTTATTCAGCAGGCAGAATGGCAGCACTTCTGACCTTGTGAGGGTTCTGACTCGGCACTAAACGGGACCGAAGTCGTGGATAGGCTAGGCAACCTTGAGTGAGCCAGAACTGACTGTATTGCAGTGAAAATTCACTGATATATATATATACAGAAATTGGGCCCAGCCTAAGGTTCCCTGAGTCGAGCCTGCACCAAAGCCATACATGATGTTGTAAATCATACATAAACTACATATTCTAAATCATGAAATCAGAGAAATATTTCCCCCATCCCAAGGTTATGTAACAGCAACAGGTGGATATCGATAAACGGATTCCCATCAGCTTGTTGGCAGGAATATCCCAGTGCACTGTTCTATCAACAGGCCTGTGAATCCTGTTAACTAGGGTTGGAATACTCTAGCCGATGCAACCTCCAGATTACCAATACCCCAATTATAGTATGCCCATGACTCATGAATCTGCTGAATTATTTAGTACTAGCATTGTACCCGTGGCGCAGGCAGGTTCAAATGGGCTATACCTTGATTAGATTGAATTGCAATAAACATCTAATGCAATATCAAAGGAGCCATATCGAAGAGACAAATTAAACCAACCATTTGTCCACAGACTCGGACCTAGCTGTGGCGTGCTGTATGCGTATAAAAGTATATCAATTAGTCCGATAGAGATGATGAGACAATGCCTCGTTCCTTCGTCAGCAATATGCGCCTTTTTATACGGAGAAGAGGGAGTACCCAGATAGGCCTTCACATGTCGGCCTCCAAATGGCTCGAACCAATTGCACTATCACTACTCTAACTTTAAAATGTGTGATCCTCCTACATGTAGCCAAGTCTCGGGCAAGGCACTTACTCGACAGGCAAGCTAGAAGTTCAGCACCGTGAGCAGCTCCTTGATAAGGCCATTTCAGGTTCAGCGCTCCTCTTCAGATCAAGTATTGAGAGCTGTGGTGAGCACATAAACATACCATGGTAACCTTTATTATCACGGGTTAGCTCTGGCTAACACAGCACCCATAAACAATAGACCACCAATTTGACCACAGCTCCTTACTGCGGGAAAACCCAAGTCCAGCGACCGAAAGTACCAAAAATACATTTTTGTTTACATTTGAACTGCACACATACGTTTGTTTACAATTTCTTTCCCCGCGAAATCTCGAAGATCAGGTGACCTACAATCGTGGATTGAAAATAACATTAACCTTGGTGCAGCAGGTCAACACGTGTACAGGCTGTTCCAATCACCCCCCCCCCACAGCCAGCCGTTCAACAGGCCGGTAGTGTTAGTCACCCCACAGGGAGTGCAGGTGATTCATTAATCCCCTGCATAACTAAACAGCAATGACTTGGCTTCCGTGAGTGGTAAGGAGAATTGACCGTGTCCGATTAAAAATCCCTCATTACTGCTCCGCTGAAGTAAATTTCCGAAAATAAACATGACGTTGCATCAGGATAACATATCACCTGCAAACGTGCAAAATTTCGAGACGAAACACGACCCCCAAATGGCACTTTAGCGAGCCGCCTTATAGTATTATGATATAGATATACGATTGCACTAGTAATATGTGTAATGTTACCCTTTGGTATCACTGGTGTGCGCCAATCTTTACTGCCAAACCTTTCCCGTCGAAAATCATTCAGACGGACTGCCGAAAAAATTAATTGAATTGATCGGGACGTCCTGAATCGGGACGTAGTGAATCGAAGAAGTGCAACCTGATCATGAAAGCGAGGTTGCCAACATGGGTCAAATTACATTGATTGTGTTAATGAAGACAGACCGTTGTCCTTTTGCCCCAGCAATCCAGCCCCGGGGTCCACCCCGGCCCACGCACACGACTGTTTTGCGACCATTGACCACGCAAAGCACAAGAAGAGCTAGAGGGGAGAGGACCAAGGCACATCAAACAAATACGTGGAATTTTTTTCGGACAAGCAAAATATTTTCGTGGCAGAAGATTTTCGTGAGCATGACATGAAATTCGCGAAAATAGCCTGCACGCACAACGTTTCTATTCTAAAGATTTTCATCACATCCTTGCGCTTGTGTGTATAATCGTGGATTTTTGGATTTTTTTACCAGATGACCCCCAAGTTCGTGCTGTATCATATATTTCCATATAAATCTTACCGTTTGTGAATAATGTCAAGTAAGTTCTTCATGTATAATGGGGGCTTTCATTGCTAGTCTCCTGCGTCACCACGAGTGCATTATTAGTGCTGTCATGATATGGAGGTGGGGCAGAAAGGAAGGGAATACATCGAGACTAGAATTACTGCAGCTATTCTATTCTCCCTACGTCTCTCTTCTATAACGTAACTAAAAAGGAAGAAATGATGGTTTGTTTCATGAGGAATTAGTTCGAATAATAAGTTGGTAAATCATGCAATTGAACTCATGACCGAAAAATCAATATGTTTTGATGGCTGTTATTAGTGTTAAAGTTTTACTAGATGTGGGGGACAACCAAAAATGTACAACAGCACTCCTGTTACCTCATTTTGCGGATCTAAGCGACGGCCAGGAGTGATCTCGACGCACAACGCCGATAGATCAGCATGTCATGGTAGGTAACGAGCATAGCCGGTAGTGCAATGTTGGAGGGGTAATGGAATAAGAAATGTGGGCCCTATGTGCCCCCTCACAATAATCTAGTATTTTGTCCGTCTGTTTCTTTTAATTTTTCATTTCCTCTTTAGGCAAACCGATACCATTACCCAGCGTGATTTATATAAAGACCCATATCAAGATTGTCTACTGGTCTCTCTACCTCTAGCCTGTAGCTTTGAACGATGATTTGAAATCTAAAGATGAAATTTCTTTTCTCATTTATTTCCCGACATACCTGACATGAGTACCGGAACTTTATTTTCCACGCTTTGCTCTTTTTTTACTTCAGACAATTGAAGCCTGCCAAGCAGCTCATTCCTCATCAGCCTGGGGTTCTGATTGTTACTGTTGCCCAATTAAAGGTTGCTTCCACCAGGATTTCCTGATTGTACCTTCTATTTCAAACGATAACGGTCTCTACTCTGACAAGTGGAGGGGCAATCATGATCACGATTACTACCTCTACATAAGAGTTGTAAACTGGGCGAATCTCTGGCAGGAACTGGACTTTCAGGTGAGATAAGTGTGACCTTTAAGCTTAACTACCTTAACTACATAATTACTGTTGGTCTACTCCAAGTGAGGTTTATCTATACGTAGCCTACATTCAGGATGTATACTTTACTACCTACCTAGCGGAGATTATTATGACTCCAGCTCTCTCTCACGCTGGAGTCAGTATTGTTGTCGCTCATCATCCGAGTTAAAAGTGTTTCGTGCACTCATGTGGCCCAAGAAATATACTAGCTTTCAAAGTTTTCTTTTGCCTTGAAAACATTCCTGGGTAATTTCTATGAAATTTTAGTGAGATAATCATGTGCCTCCCGGGGCGTGCCCTCCCGCTTCATTGTAGGTTTGTTACTTTTGTGAGGGCGGGATGATGTACGGCGAAGATAACAGCCAAATTGACATCCCGTCGAATGTTAAAGATTACATCATTATTTAATCTGATACTCGCATTTAAAATATTAATCGGTAGAATATTCCTAGACAAATTCGGCTGTGTTTTGATTGGGGAAGTAGATCCTCATGGCTTATGATGAAAGACGCCCGGACGCTCGATCACGTCCGCCGCCCACCGACGCTCGGTCTGCAGATTTATACCTTCTGGAAATGTAATATTCAATCCACGATTGCAGGTCACGTGATGTAAATAAACACACGCGGTCAAAACTCACTTCGCACTTCAATACCAATACGGATATGGATTGTACGGATTTGAACTGTACATATTAATAAAATGAAAACCACCAATTTGATTTGCATTTTGTTGACATTCGAACTGCAAACGTGCGTTTGTTTACAAATCTCAACGATCAGGTGACCTGCAATCGTGGATTGAAAATAACATGCAGCAAGAGGGGCGGGAAGAGATAATGATAAAATATTTTTTCACAAACATCAGAAGTTGAAGAAACGTGTGAAAATAACACCCAAACTTCATGCTTTACTAATTATCAAAAAAATTGTATATTTTAAGCAAACTTACGATTAGAAAGTGAAAGTATTTCATTACATGTCTATCTGGGGTTTGATCTGTCACCATTCCATTTCGGTAAAGGTAGTATGTGGACGCCGGGCGGGGCGTGGGCGTCCAGGCGTCTTTCATCATAAGCCGATCCTCATGCATGTGTTCGCTCTCATGCTTTATGAAAAGATCAGTGTACATATTGAGAGACCTGTGAATGCTTTCGTTAGTGCAGATTATGAAGGTGATACCTCATTAACTAGGTGATCGATCGACAATTAGTGTTAAATTGCAGCATGCGCTAATACCCAAGTTACACAGTGTAAATCATGGAGGCCGTAAGTTAATGAAAACACTTCATATGTTGAACATTTGTAAGACGTCTACAAATCGATGAATTTTCGATGTTAAAGCAGTGTATTCGGTTTATTCAGGGACACCCTAATCTGCCACAAGCCACAAGCCACGAGCTCTCAGAATAGAGGTTCATTCGTGAGTCACAGATGAGTTCACTGATATGCACAGTCAAATAAAGGGAGGAACAAATAATCAAAAGATGTGGAAAGAACAAGACATTTTCATATAACTTGAGCGATATCGCAATCCCAGCGTACACTAGATTTATCGCGAAGGTGACAGATTATTGCTACAAAGGGGATAAATCGTGTACGTTGACCACGGTGGGGGGAGCTGAACGCGAAAGTGGAGTCCATGGATTATATTTCCTGCCAGCCATTGTTTTGACAATTTTATCAATCATTTCATTCACCACATCGGACTGTTGGACCATGTGACATCATGCGATGATATGATGTTTACAAGCAATGCATCAAAATGAACATATTTACACCTGGCAAATTATAAAGAATGGGCAGTCTCTGGCTGAATTTTTGAAATATCAAACGCGAAACCGTGTGAAAAAATGACAACATCATTTTTGTTCCCGGTCACTCAACGGAGATTGCAAAATTAATTAATTCATCCAAATTGTTTTGACTAGGCCTACACAATCTTAAAATTTATTAGTTAAAACAATTCATCAGGCCTCCCAGCCTAATATTGATTTTACCCCACTAAAAATTCTTCCGGTTTTCTTCTTCTTATCACCTCGATCTGAAGCCCAAACAGTTTTGAATTTTTTAATGAAATTTTACACAAATATCAGTTGTGGGGGGGGGGGGGGGGTATCAACGAATATGACATTATTATGGGCCCCAGACCACACAGTCTGGGGACCATATTGATATTGCTGGAATTCTGCATTCTATCTGTTACCAAACTTTAGTGTGAGTGTTCTCTGAAACAGCTGAACAAACCAAAAATCTTTCACCCCAAACCCACCAAGCATACCCCCATCCAAGGGACGTCACTAAAGACTTTTCAAAATTTCGGCTCATTTTGATGTTATTGACGCTTTTATGCTGAGATTCGTCTGATCGTCTTCTCCCAACATGCCGAAGTCGCGATTCAATCTGACATGCGCTGTGACATGCGCAGAGGCGAGACGCTGATACATTAGCATAAGCTCCGCCCCGTCATAATGACGTCATTATTCTCAGGAGTTGGTCGAGCGATGGGACGATGGAGGTATTATAAAGAAACCCAATTCGATTCATGGACTATCGCAAAACGATTTTTCAAAACTCAGAATATTTCGATGCTTTAGATGCGTTTTTATGACTCCAGCTCCTCCCTCTCTGGGAGCTGGAGTTAGTATTGTTTTCGCTCAGGTTTCTCGTCCAATCACGTGACCTCTCCAACACTCGATAATGCACTCTTTTCGTCCACGTTTTAGGCCAATCTTCGGCATGAACATGAAATCTAATAAGCGCAGTACTTAAATCAGATGTTTCTCTCGCCTTGAAAACATTCCTGGGTAAAATCCATTGAGATTAGCCGAGTTAATCTACTTTTTCCGTGATTAAAATCTCTGCCGCTGAATTCTATAAATAGAAACTATTAACATCGCGGCAGTGTGGTTCCCATTGTGCGCCCTCCCACTTCACACCATGTCTGCAAGTTTTACGGAGAGGGAGGGCGTGCGGTAAGAAGAATGGCCAAAATGACGTCACGTTTTCCTGGCAATGCCTCTTGCCGGACCAGTCAAGCATTGGGAAAGCATCTTTAATTCTCAATGCTATTTCAATTTCATCTCAAACATGTCTTTTTACAGACCCACCCCTTACACAGACAATGGGTAACATCAAGTCTTCTGTTTTCAAAGTGTTGGAGAAAGTGTTTTAGGCCTACCTCAGTAGCTGAACTGATAAAACACTGTCCAAGATCAGCAAAGCAGCAACTGAGAATGGTGTCAACAATGTTTTTAACAGAAACAAGCCTCAAACACTTTCCCCAACACTTTCAAACCCAAGACTTTACCTCACCCAGTGAGTGATGCACTCTGAACTATACTTACCAAGAACTGTCTCCACCCTCATTCTCTGGCTAGGATAATGTAATCCATACAACAGTTTACTATCGCTAGGATAACCCAATGCTCCCTCCATCCAATACTCGGGGGCCCATTTAATTTGCTGTTAAGCAGATTTCTCAATCTAGTTCATTTTATCATTGATTACGCAATTTTCATGAAATGTATTGCTAAAATTCGTCCATGTGGTTTGATTTTCTTTTTCAATTACATAACAAAATTGCATTCTAAAACACTGCGGGACAGCATCCGAGTTCGCCCCGCCAACTCCGGGCACCCCCAGTTTGGTACTTATTGTTGCGCCGGCTGTGTAATTAGTAAAAAAAAGTTGTGAAACAAACCACTAATCATGGGTTGTTCGAGGTAAAAAAGTACCATTGAAACGGTCTAGAATAACTGTCAATAGTTAAAACTGTTTCTAATTTTACATAAGGTGCAATAAGAACTCCCAGCATAGTATTAAATATATTATGAAATTGTCCATTTCATTATAGGAATCATTTTCAGGAGTACACTCTGAAAAATTGAGCTGGCTACACGATGCGTCTAGATTGGAATTCATGTGACACAATTTCGGGGTCTTCTTGGGTTTTGTCTGTTCCTTTCTTAGCTTGTCTCATGCAAACAAGTCAGATCACTATCGCGTTAAAGAGGCGGCGTTTCCAGTGCTCAATGTTTCGCCGGGGTGTTCACTAATATTGATTTTAGGTTTTATTTGTAGATATTAAATCGTCGGATATCAATACAGATTAATCTTGACCTCAAGTTTGATTGTTTCGCAGATCACGGTTGATAACAGTCCACCACACACCGGTGCCATCCACGACGGTGCCCAGGGAAGCCCGGAGGTTGATTATCAGACATCGACAACCATCCAGGGACATTGGGATGGCTTCTTCGACAGGGAATCGGGAATACGATTTTACCAGTATGCCTTCGGTGACCATTGTCGAGATGCCGGCATCTTCTCGATTAATTATGACGACAGTGATGTAAGTTGCTTTGTTATTATTATGCTTAGGTTTTCATATCTTAATAAGCGTCTGCATTTATGTTGCTTGGCGCTTTCTTGACACACATTGATAAGTTTGAATGTGACAACGAGCTTGCAAAATAAGTGCAATCTGAAATATTAACTTGATAGTCGATGTTAACGCGTATCGGGTATCCAAGAACACTTATTCCACTGCACAGTGATCATTTTCATCTTTTGATGTAGTTTTTTTTGTTGATTTCGAATATCTTACTTGTATACCTTTGATTCACAATGACAGCCCAAAAACAAGAACACGTACAAGATAATCCTGAGCTTACAGATAACATAACGAGGCATTTTCAATTAAAGCAAGGTTTTTTTCTGTCGTCTGCACACGGAAACAAAAGGAATGGGAGTTTATTCCCTTCAAACAGCGGAGAGCTTCAGGAATGGGACTGAACCATATTTTTCGGACCGTGCATCCAATTCACGCAGTGGCGATATCTCGCTAAGGAGTGATTGGTTTCGATAAAGATGTTATGGTAGGTACTCCTAGCATGGATACATCACATACAATCATGTATCATGCGGATTTTTGATTTGAAATACTTTACCCAGACGTCCAATGGCGTAAATTGGCCATTAGAGTGTAACTGTTGCTCGTTTCATAATCGCCAAAGCTGTGAACCTGAATTTCGGTTCAATCTGATTCTTGACTTGGTCACCAGGGAGCCAAAACGTGCGATAACATGTTTGTTAGTGACTTGTTTTCTATGATAATATAATGGTAGATATTCCAAGCAAGGCACATCACATGTCATACCAATTTTGATTTGACCCTCTTTTCAAGGTCGCATAGGTCAAATGCCGTAGGCTGATCGTTAGGCAACAAGGGCACGTTTCGTAACTCCAGTGACCATTAATCTCACATTTGGTAAACAGGTACGGTATCCTATAGTCAGTTGATGCCATGGACCGAAGTTCGATTTGATCTGATTCACTATTTGGCCAGTCCAGAATGTCAAAATCTTAAAATACGATTATTGCTTCATAATTACTTGCCTGATTGCCACCAATCTGATATCATGGGTACATCTAAACACTATACGGTATTATATTTATAAGTCACATGGGTTTTTGACTTGACCTACATTTCAAGGTTACAGACTCGGATAAATAGCATAAAATTTCCATTACCAAATATCTATACGGTGAGCACAACTATGCATGACTATGCTTCAATTTATACTTCAATTTCTTTTGTTTCCGTGAGCAGACGACAGAAAGTGTCTCCTATGACTGAAAATGTCTCGTTTTCGTGGTAATGGGGGGGGGGGTATGGGATAAATGGTCCCGTACCCCCCCTTGATTATGTAAATTCGTTCCTTTACTTCCAGTTTCACTTCTGATCATTATTGTAATAATTTTGCCTTTTGATGAACTTTTAAATCAAGGTTACGCAAACACCTGGCCAGACGTCCAACACATGGACAGCCCCGGGAGACGGTACCTACTACCTTACAGTAGTTGCCTTCAATGAAGCCTTGGAAAGGTCTCAGCCAGTTTGTAGCGATGGCGTCATGATTGACAATTCGGCCCCATTCATCAAGGAAATAGCTATCGATAATCTCAAAATGAAGGAAGGTCTTATAAAAAATTCTGCAGGGGAAGTTTGGGTGGTCAGGACAGATGGACATATATTCCCGATTGATAGTCCGAGCTCCGCCTGCAGGTAGGTAAAAGGAATAACATTGCTATAAATTATTAACGACTTCCAAAATGCTTCGGTATTTCTAGTAAGGTCCAGGTTTGTTAGCACAACTTCGTGGGTATATCATAACTTTAACATTCAATTACTGCCAGGCATCATTAAAATATTTCAAATAATTCAAATTTAAAACAAAAATCAAAGTTGCTAGGTGCCTTGAATACATGCATCTAGGTAAGTAGAAAAAGTAGAATAACGTGTCTTTGAATTAGAATACCGTGTACAAGCAGTGTACACGAGTACACTGTATTGAAAGAAAGCAGACCCAAATGGTGACGTTGGAGAAAGTGCCTAAAGGTTTGGAAAACAGGGAGCAACTTATATTAAATAGCGTTCTGATTGAGCAAATGTACAAATGGTCACATTCCACTCCGCCAAGTTGACAATAAAATTCTGGTTTTGGGGGATTTTAGGAGAAACTTAAGGAGAAATAGAAAAGGCCGGGTCTTTTTGGCAAGCCGCTTGCCGAACAGGCATCTTTTTTTGTCCTGTTTGGAGAGCCGCTTGCCAAACAGCACTAAAAAGCCACCCTTTTCGGCCAGCCGGGCTTGCCAAACAGGTAAAAAATCTACCCTGTTTGGCAAGCTGGAGACTTTACTTTAATATTAATGAGTTCGGCTCTCCATTCAGGACAAGAAAAAGTCGCTGTTTGGTAAGCCGGGCTTATGGGCTTGCCAAGTAGTCACTTCCAATAGAAAAATGTGAAGTGTCTTTGTACACGGCCAGAATGCAACTGTTTTCCTACAAAATGTATATGGCTGTACATACATTTGCAAAATGTACATGTCTATAGTTGATTTTGAGAGGAGGAGCCACCAGACGGTGTAGAAGAAAATATAATGGAGATGTTTAGAAAATGGGAAAACACACTTTGGTCTCCAACACCAGGGAACATTTAAACTTGAATCGTCTTTATATTGCGGGAACATACAATAAAGAACCCGGTGAACATGATAACCTTAAATGCATTGCCTCGATATTTGATTCTAAACACACATATATGTGGTGTTTGCAACAAAGTGAGGCTTGTGTCCATCCTTATTATATGCTTTTAAACTTGTTTATTTCTTCGAATGTAAGTAATTCAGCTTATAAATCACATAGGCCTACATTCATTACCAGTCAAAACTTTGTGATGCCTGACAGTCATCGAATCCTAAAATCACCATGACACACCCGTTGCTTCAGGAATTAAAGTTTGGTGTGTTTTGGCCATACTGTATAGGCCTATATAAGATTGCATGGTGGATGACTCAAAAGTTAGATGCATGCTTTTTACATCATCGAAATGTGAGGAGAGTACCACCTTATCTATTGGAAAGATAACGGCAAAAGAGTTGGGCATGTCACAGCCATGATTAAGTCTTTTGGCTGGTTTTGCTGGAAGCATTTCTTGTTGACTCTTTGTTGATGAGTCTAAACAAAAGCACAGTGTCAGTACTCAGTCGTCAGTCCATGTCCGAAACGATTTACCAAAAAGTGTGGTCTGTTTCTGTACCACTATACATGTATAGCTATGAAGCTTATAGTCATGCATGGGCGATTTCTCAAAAATCAGAAGGGCCAGGGAGGTGAAAACCACGAACCAGGTCATTTGTTTGGCTAGAAAAAAAATATTTATAACGATCGCCAATCCAATCTTTTCAGTGGGAAAGCAACAACTGCGGCTAACTTTGACCTGTATCCTTTATGGAGGTTCGACAACGGCACCATTCGAGAAACTGGCAACACCTCATGGTGTGAATCAGATTCCGCTGTTGGTCTTGGATCAGGTTACAACTCGTATCTTATTGAGGACAATTACGTAAGTAAAAAACGTCCTCCACCACACACTGATTCATTGTTGCTGATCTTACATTTCAATTTTTCCTCGAACTCGAGCTTTTTACTGAGAAGTTCTAAAAATGTCCTTATCGAATTAACTCGTTTCTCTGTTGCGACGTGGCTCTGTTGTGTTTCCTGACGCCGTCTGTCATTGTGTCTTGTGCCATAAACTGTATACTTAGTAGACGTGGCTGGTCGGGAATAACTAGGCTAAGGAATTAACAGAAAATAATGCAGGTGTGCATGTTATTAGTTTTATCCGTGCATAAAATGGTTGGTATTGTCTATTTTTTTGAATGATTCTGTTTAAACCCATTATATACTTTGCTTTAGATGTCAATCAACTGGACAGGTGGGGATGGCGAGAGTGGCATCAGAGAGTACTATTTTGGAATCGGTAGCACTGGCTGCAGCGCTCCGGATATTCTCGGCTGGCAGCAGTCAAAGAAGGGAGGCCGGTTCTTCCAGTATCACACCGGACTATCTGCGGGGACCACGGTCTATGCTTGTGTCAAGGTGATAAACCAAGCAGGAGTTGACACTGTACAGGTAAATAAATCATTTGCTTCCTTTTGATTTCATCACTGGAAATCCATTAAACGTTCTCCGTTCGAAATACGTTTATGTTTTTCCTCCGGTGTTCACTGAATATTGTTTGAGGTCTATCATTTGACTTAGTGCCGCACATCGAGATGGAAATTTGAAATGAAGTTCACTCCTTAACTCTTGGGCATTATAGGATGATGCATGTAGAGCTCTGTGGGTATTACGTTGATATGAGGATGATGATATACTATGGCGTATCAGGTTGTAAATAGTCAATTCATTGCTTGATGCACCTCTTCCAGTGTATTTTGCTTGAGACTGCCGATATGGGTGATATAAGGTTGGTGTATCTCTTCTTGTCCATCTGGAGAAGAAACAGCCTATAGTTTGCGGTCAACTTGTTGGTTTAATTAACTCATGCGAGACTTTTGAACGATGTAAAAGGGTTTATTATTTTTTCTAGTCTTGGGGACCCATGATTGTTGAGGTGACTGCACCAAGTATATCTGGGTCTGCACCAACTACGACCTTAGAGAATGGATACCTCGTCACGACATGGACAAGTTCAGTGTTCACTGACTCTCAGGACAATGAAGCACTTATTATTGAAGTGGCATACGGTAGGTAGAACTGAAACCATCCACTCCAAAATTGAGTTGCCATTGATTGTCGGTCATCTTTAGATACATGTAAATTGTAAAGACTGAGACTGATGGTTTTTTAAACATGTAGCTCTATCTAACTTGGATATTTCTTTTGCTAGATGACAAAAAATGCACATTTTTATCACAATTTTTAATTGCCAAATACCATACACTAAACAGTGTTCTATGAATTTAACTTGTAAAATTTATTGAATGTATACGAATAGGATTATGTGACATCATTCATAGGAGCTCCGATTCTATACGTCATCACTGATATGCATGGGACTTCATAGCAACTGCCAGGTCTACGCCTGCGACGTGCAAAAACAGGGAATGGTAAACAGTTCGGTTTTCGCCGTTGACGGCCCCTCAGTGGATTTGTAAAAACGTCGGCGTTTTCTTGTTGCAAAACTTTCGGCAACGTCTGGTAGACAAATGGGTATACTGTTCACACTGGTCATTGTCAGTTATTGTCAACTACAAGCAACAGCTAAGTTAAATGAATCTTTATCAAAGCAACTTAATTTTTTACATTTACTTGTCAGGGTAAATTCGTTTCATTTTGGTATCTTTATTCGTTGGTTGTATTTCTCTTACTGTAACGGTCTTGATTTTGCATTTGATAATAGAGAAACTATATTCAAAGTTCATTTGATGATTGAATTAAAACTGATATGGGTTGATTGAAGAATACTAATACATCGACTTATGCGGATAATTCTGCTTTTGTATCTCGGTCAGAATTAGACAGATAGAAGTGAGATAATGCTGTTCAAGGACTTGAGTTCAAATTGCAAACTTGTACAGCCAGTGAACTATATGTAGTGAAGTGTACTTAGTAAGCACCCTGCCCAGAGAGCAAAGCTATAGTGTCATCCAGGGAGAATAAGAATACATGATTAAGTAACTTACACAAACTTTCACGGTTGTGTTAAATATTTGCCAGGCAATACATAGGTACATGTTCTTCATATTTCAATTCGATATGAGCTTTCTGGTTTGGGAAGAGCAGGCTAGGTCATAACGATCAAAGTTCATCGCAAGATCTCCATGAACTAACACATTTTTCGTCAACATTTGTCATCTTTTCATAGAGTGCTTCGAACAATATGAAAAAAATGCGTTATTTGCAAGGCTTTAGCCCCCCAAATCTCTGCAAAACAACACTGCCTTCACTGCCCTCAGTGAACCTGTTTACGAGGTGAAATCGAATTGACGTCGCACAATTTCGCCGTCTTCGCGGAGTGGGAAAGAAATGTGCATGCTGTGAATCCATTGACCCTTTGAGGGCTGCCCTAAAAGGTTCAACGGCCGCCCTAAAAGGTTCAACGAAAATCTTGATTTTCGTAAACCTAAGAGTAAGAAGAAAATTTTAAAATCGTAAAAAACTGTCAGAAGTACAGGGTGCTTATGGCACGCCAAAGCGGAATTATTTCAACCCTGTACAAAATATTAGCAACATTTTAAAAACGATCCAACATTTTCAGAAAACAAGCCAACATTAGCGGAATTATTTCAACCCTGTACAAAATATAAGCATTATTTTAAAAAAAAGATCCAACATTTTGAGAAAACAAGCCAACATTTTTTTTTTTAAATGTTGACAAAATTTTACGGCAACATTTATTTTCGTTCAGGATTTTTTTCTTGCAACATTTTTTTTCGTCAACAATTTTTTCGTCCAACAACGAGCGCCACCTGTGAACAACTAATTGAACTATATCCCCTCGAGACGAGGTTTAGCTACGGGATACTTCTGGCATGTTTCTTAACACGAATATCTTACGCACGTGGTTGTCACTCGTCATGAATGTGTCAGTGTCAGATTTTTACCGTCATTAAATTACATAAGTTTAACCCCTACAATCATGACAAACAATTTAAATTTGCTAGCGAATACTAGCGATTTCGGAGATTTGCTGAGAGAACTGCGGAGATCTTCCCAGCTTAACCTCGTCCCTGCGCGCGAGTTCTATTAGCAGTTCATAGGTGGTGCTCGTTGTTGAACGGAAAAAATGTTGAACGAAAAAAATGTTGCCAAGAAAAAATCTTGAACGAAAATAAATGTTGCAGTAAAATTCTGTCAAGATTTTTTTTTAGAAATTGCGTGGAAAATATTTTTAAGAGAAGAAAAAAATGTAAACGAATTTTTCGAAGTATCACGAAAAAAAATTGTTGGCTTGTTTTTTCAAAATGTTGACATGAGTCTAAAAAAGTGTATCTTTTTTAAAAGATTGTCGGGTATATTTTTGAAAGTTTAAATAGTATTTCTTCTCTGTTGCCAAGAAATTTGTAGTTGCTAATATTTTTTCAGGGTTGAAATAATTCCGCTTTGGCGTGCCATAGGTGCTAATGAAACGGCAAAATAATAAACTTAGTAAAGTAAAAAGCCGCCCATTCCTTTTTAGCTCACCTCTTAGCAGAGGTGAGCTTATCCCATACCGTGGCGTCCGTCGTCCGTCGTCGTCGTCGTCGTCGTCGTCGTCGTCGTCGTCGTCGTCCGTCGTCGTCCGTCGTCCGTTAGCAGGGCACGTTTCGTAACTGTTAGAGCTATTGAGTTGAAACTTAGTACACATGTACCCTTATGTAATGACACCTTGGAGACCAAGTTTCGGTCCAATTCGTTTCATGGTTTGGCCACCAGGGGGCCAAACGTTAAAAGTGAAAATATGCAATATCTCCCTTAATAGTAGTCGGGAAATTTTGAAAAAAATATGGTAGGTACTTCTAGCAAAGGTGCATCATATATCCTCCGGGTTTTTGATTTGACCTCCTTTTCAAGGTCACAGAGGTCAAATGGTGTAAATTGGCCGTTAGGATGTAACAATGGCACGTTTCTAAACTGCAATGACTATTGATACCAAATTTGGTACACATTTACCCCTGAGTCAGGTGATCTCAGGGACCGAAGTTTGGTCCAATATGATTCACCACTTGACCACCAGGGGGCAAAATCCAAAAACCTTAAAAATGTGATTATTCCTTAACTTCTTGCCCGATTGCCACCAATTTGATATCATGGGTACATCTAACCACCATACAGTATATGTCACACAGGTTTTTAATTTGACCTTCTTGTCAAGGTCACAGAGGTCAAATGGCGTAAATTCGCCGTCAGGCCGTAACTATGGCACGTTTCTTAACTGCAATGACTATTGATCACAAATTAAGTACACATGTACCCCTTGGTCAGGTGATCTCAGGTGATCTCAGGTACCGAAGTTTGGTGCAATCTGATTTGCCGTTTGGCCTCCCGGGAGGGGGCCAAATCCTAAATTCTTCAAAATGCCATTATTCCTAGTAATGACTTGCCCGATTGGCACCAATTTTATATCATAGGTACATCTAATTCTAACAACCATTCAATGTGTCACCCGGGTCTTCTTTGATTTGACCTACTTTTCAAGGTCACAGAGGTCGAATGTACTGTAAATTAGCCATTTTGGGGAAATTGTAATTGCTTGGACCTACATCAAACCTAACACTACATGACACAATACCATGCTCTTTATCCATCTTTCCTCCACATGAGGTGAGCACAATGGCCCTGGCCATTTCATTTTTTAACAAACATCCATGAACAAAAACAACTTGACTTCTCGTATGTTATTTATTCATTCAACGTTGTTTTTCTTCGACGCTTTGCAGGTGAAAATGAGGCCGGTAAAAATGCTAATCTATTAGACTGGGCCCCAGTACGATCTGGCGGGAGCTGTACTGTCGAGCCGTCAACTACTTCCACATGTACGGCCGTGGCCGTGACTGAACTCAAGTGGTCTCTTCATGGACTCCGATCATATGTTCCAAGTATAAGGGCAACTAATTTCGCTGGTTATTCCGCCGAGGTGAAGGGAGCTGCGTATGTGCATGATGCCGAGCCTCCGAATGAAGGCATCGTGATTGAGATTACTCCAGCTTCCGATGTCACCGAAAGGAATATTGTCTTCGGGGTGAGTTCCACTCTAGTTTGAAATCTACAATGAAGCTTCAGTCGTAAAGTGGCAACGGTCTTTCCAACTGCAGTGGGTTTATAAAGGTTGCGACAGTTGGTACATTCCTACGTCGAAAAATGATAAGCAAATTACACAGACATACAAACATATGCTCACATGAGTGTATAATAAACATACAACAACACTTTATTTCGGTTTCTTGAATCGTTCGATGGTATTCCGGTAAACCGTTTTACTGTCTGACTAGATGAGCTTTGGGGGGAGGGGGGCAACTGTTGGAAGGATTGCAGTTGCTGAAAATTGATAAATATTGCCTGCATGGTGCTATGGCAATCAAGCCGAAGACAATATGAGCACAACATGCGATCCCAAAAATTTATCATTCGACAAATAATGCCATCTAATGTCTTGTCACTCCCATCCGAAAATATATTTCTCTATAGGGGCAAGCACACATAAGCCTATTTATTGGAGTAAGATGTAGTAATATAGAGAGTTATGTGTAGTTCTCTTCGATCTCGCTGCATTTACGGATCAACAAAACATTACTGCTAGATAACACAAAAACAGTATTAGAGTGAGCTTTATTAAAATCATTCCATTCTGATTTCAGAAAGCCGATGATATAGACCATCAAACAACTAAGAATCAGCTGATAATAGAATACTGGGGTTTCGAAAGACCAAATGCACCAACTACCTACCAAGTTGCCGTGGGCACGACACCCGGCGCGGTTAACACTCTCAACTGGCAATCAACAACCACACAGAGACAGGCACTGGTTGTTTCCTTGCAGGATTTTACGGTGAGGGATTATATTTTGTAATAATCATCTTTCTCCACTTCTTTCGACTTAGGCCATATCGATAATGTCATTGTTTTAGCGGAACAATGGATGAGCAACTGTTACTCATTCCTTTTGTACTTCCTTCTTTTAAGGATTCTAGAGTTTGTTATGTAACTTCTAACGTGGGAAGAAGATCAGTGGCGTAGTTGTTAGAGCATCGAGCTCATAATCAGGAGGTCGTGGGTTCGATTCTCGATTCTCACCACTGTTTCATCTTTGTGTCCTTGAGCAAGGCACTTTAGTCCAATTGATTCTCTCCACCAAGGAGTTAAATGGGTACCTGGCAGAGTTAGCAGACTATGAATGTTAATCCTGCATGAGCGCTGTTTGCTATGTTAGTCGTCGTAAAATCATCGCGTCAGATTATCATTTGGCCTTCGATATTTGAGTCTTATTTGCGATGATTCGATTCGAAAAGCCTCAAAATATTCAAAATGTTGATTTTCACCGTGCAGTTTTTTCGTTTATGACGTCATCAATGGCGGGTTTGGACTGATGCAGTTGTTACTACGGTGACTGAAAAAAATCGACCTCTATTTTTTCAGACTTATTACGTCAGCATTAAGGCAACCAACGACTACGGAGAAATCACTGTGACGTCAGATGGTGTGAGGGTTATGTCAACTGGTGCAACTCTCAACGGCATCACCATTTTAGATGGCCTCTTCTGTGTTTGTAAGTCGATTGGATTACTTTCAGCTCACCTGGGTGATGAGCACGTTTCTCTTGTCTTACTTGTTGTTTGGTACATTAACGTCTTGTGTGTTGGGGCAAAACTATTGGTATCACGAAGTTCGCGCATACGGATTGAGTTTGGGTCACCAAACGTGGAATACATGCGTTTCACTACGCAATCACCAAGAACGTTGTTAAGCTACTTCGGCATGCGAACTGACTGGTTGAAAGAGTGCGTTTTTTCAATGCATTTCAAGGTATTTTGGGCCTTCAGTTGACCCCGTGGATCTGTCCGAATCTAATCAAACTGGAGGAGCAGAGTGTCTAGATTCATATTTTGTATCAACGGTCATCTTGGCTGTTGATAGAGTCAGCGAAAATCATCGACTCGCGGTTGGCCCTCTTCAATAGTAAACCGTCCAAAATACGTCACAAAATGTCACCTGTCATCTACCGGCCGATGGTAAATTAAAAAAATTATTTAGAAAATGTCTCGTGGGTTCGATCCCGGCGAGGACGGCTCGCTTTCGATCTTTGGAAAATACATCTGCCCTACTTTCCGCCCCCACCCAGGTGTGATTGGTAACAGTTATCTGCCTCAACGCGTTCTGAAGTCAATTTAAGCTTTACATGATATTATTTCTTTTGCCTTTGCCTTTCCAAGTTCCTTGGTCCTTTCCCCTCTAGTACCTTAAGAAGATCTTTGACTGTGCTTTGCGTGACCTAGTCAGTGGTCATGAGTCAGTGTGCGTCGGGCGAGGTGGATCTCGGGGTTGGATTGCTAAGAAGAAGGGGATTGGTCTGCATTCAAAAATCAAATCAAATGTAATCCCCCTGCCCCTCTTTTCTATCAGGCAATTGTATTTGCGTTTTGTGTGTTTAATTATCGATGTGCTCCCATTCCCAAGACTCATAATTGATGCATGTCAATTTAGTTGCCGTTAATTAGAACGTCTTGTTGCAACAACCGATCACAGGAATGTCCTCCCCTTTACCTAACAGAAAATCCATGTGGAAATGAGGCGTTTCCGTTCCCGAAATAACACTTCGCATTGGGTTTTTTTTCGTTTAAGAACAACATTGAGCTGCAGGAGGGCTCTAAGAAAATGTGTCGATGGGGTAACATGACTTAACAACATGGCGGTAAAAACCAACATCACTAGATGCATGTTGGGTACCAATTTGATTCAAACATACCTGAAACCTGCTATCATTAATTTGAGTCCACTTAATTGTTCGATTGCTGCTAATAGTGTTTCTATAATGACATGGGGTTTCGATTTGATCTACATTTCAATGACACAATGGTCAAAACAGCTTGACTTTGCTATGTTGTTTTATACTATATATTGTTTCTTCACGAGAATCACATTTGCATGCCAACGAAAGATTCCTTCCGACCGGTGAATGCACTGACTCCCGATGCCTGTATTATACCATTATTTCCGACAGCTCCAACCGCGTCAGTTGACCTTTCCAACCATGACCAGGACAACCGCCTCGCCTGTGTTGATGACATCGAGTTTCAGGCGTCACGCACTGTGGTTGCCGCTCACTGGGCCATCCCACTCAGCCTTGCTCCTTATATCAGTACCACCTGGTGGAAGATTATGGAAATGGAAGATGTAGTCGACAGTAAGTTGCACTTCTTCTCCATTGCATTCGGTACTAATCTTTTTCTGACGATTTGAATTATGCTACATTTCTTTGCGGAATCCAGGTTTTACCGGGGATTGGCTGTACACATACACGCCAGCCAAAGGGTGTGAAGTGGTCTCGTTCGTAAATATTTAGCGAATCGAAATCGACTAATTAGCGGGCAGTACCGCGATTTACGGTAACCTGTAAGGCGATGACTAAAGGCGGTTTCAGACTATACAAACAGTTTAAAACTTGTTTTAAAATTGGTTCCATCCCTTCAGGTAACTTCCTTGGCAGTGTGGCCGCTCCGCAACACGACTTTGCAAAGTAATTTTATATTTTACAACATGTTGGTGGTTGGAGCAGGCTGCTCTATTCTCGCCAACATCTTTGTTTATGTTGGCTTTTGTGTTGACAAGTGTGTTGGGTCCTAAGCTTGGTTCACAAATGGTAATTCTGAAGGAAAAAAAGTCCTGCCGTAATTTTCGTCCTGACAATTTTTTTTTAAAACGGGAAAATTAATTATTCTGAAGGGAAAAAAATGCATGGCGGGATAGGAATTTTTACCTGGTGTTGTAAAATCTTTGTCCCGAGATAAATTATTGTACAGTTTCGCAATTTGTAGCGTGATTCTGGCGTAAAAATTCAGTCCTGATGTAAAAAATTTGTCCTGAATAAATTTCGCTTTGGCATGCCATAGTTACCGGCTAAAATTGTAGCATAGCAGACCCTTTTTATTACGTAGTGCCAGCATCACTACACCCTTGGTCGTTGGAGTATACTCCCGAGTCCATGCTACACCTATACCATGTATACTAGCCTATGCAATAATGGGCATCCCTCGGGGGGGGGGGACACCATGCTGTGTATTTGATGTACACTGTAAACTATGCTACCTCGTGCTACCTGTGCACGTGTTGACCCATATCCCTTTGCTCTGCTCACAATCGTGGTTGTAAACATTTTTCACTGTGGTGGGAATTATTTTCCACCACGGTAGAGGAGGCATCCTTATCAAGTACAAAGACGAGGAAGAGACAATCTACAGGTAGATCCTCCAGCAACTACAGAGCTTAATCTGTCGCAATTGAAGAGGCAGCCAAGCGACTGAAGCAGAAGAGGAATAAGACCAGACGACCAATAGTCATCTTCACTGATGCCCTCTCTGTTCTAAAGCCCTGCAAGATCCCAAGAAAGAGAAAATGCAGAACCTCACCACATCTCCTTAATCCCCTATGCATATGCAGGAAAAAAGGTCGATCTACGGTGGATCCCAGCTCACTGCGATATCAAGGTGAATAAGAAGGCTGGCAACCTAGCCAAGGAAGGAAGCAAGATACGGAAAATCAACCTGTCCCTAACCTATAAGGAGACAAAAACGAAAATCAAACCTGCCTATCAGAACAAGTGGAAGCAAGAGGGAATAACGTTATATCCCCCTGGTGGAAGGACGAGCACCAGGAATATGATGCAAACGCCAGCTACAAAAAATTGACAAGAAGGGAGCAGGTGACCATATTCAGATTATGTACCAGCCACTACAGGTTACGACATCACATGTTGATCAAATTTAGAATTGGAGAGAGCGACGTCTGCCCATGCGACATGGAACCCATGACCATGGAAAACATCCTGGGGAGATATAACAGATTGGAGGAACCCTAGGAACGACATCTGGCACGAAGGAACTTGCCTACAAAACCAGCTTTACGGAGACAAAGAACAACTCCAGAGAACCGCTGAGTTTATCATCAGATCGAAGTTGACTGTCTAGCAAACGAAGAAGAAGAAGAAAAAGTAACCACTGAAGCTACTGATCCCAATCTCGGTATATATTTACCCCTAGGTATTAACAGTAGCTTCGACCTTTCATTATTCCTGGTTTGGCCATCTGCGGCGCTATGTAAAAACACAAAACATTTGATAACTCGTTTAATATTGGTCGCAGCTTCCTGAAATGTTTATGGCATGTACTTCTTATGAGGGGACATAATGTGCCCCACTGGTTTTAACCTTGATGTTTTTTTCGAGGTCACAGAGGTTAAAGATCTTGTCAAATTACAAAATTTCACATTTCGTAACTACTGCAGCTATTATTGATCCCAATCTCTCTACATATGTACCCCTACGATGGTAACTCATAGATCAGCCATAGTTATGCCACTAGGGCGTGTTACATAAAAACATTAAAAAAATGCGATTACTCACCGATGGAGAGTCGGATTGGTTGCATATTGCTGTGGGACTGGAATGTGGGAGATGGGTAGGGGCCTAGTAATTTTCGACTGATTTCGATATCTGGTATGGCCGCCAGGCGACCATCTTGGATTTTGCATTCCTGATTGTAACTGCTGAACGAGACGCCTGATTGGCTTGAATTTTTCGTGAAATGATGGGGTGGGAGGGGAGAGGTCACCTATTGTTTTTGGGCCCGACCTAATATCAAAATTGAGTGCCAGGTGGCAATCATGGATTTTACATCCTCGGTTGTAACTGCAGAATGATTGTGGTGGTCTTCCATTTTAGTAATAGTAGTAATATATCACCAAGTCATATCAATGCAGCGGCATAATGTATAATGTACAAGCCACATTCTCAAGTGATAGAAATGCTTTACACACTAGTCGATGATACCTTGTGGTTAGTTTTGGAGAGCGGAGGACGAGCGCATACTGCCGCTTTGCGCTTCACTTGTTGTTGAAATCTTTGCAAGGAGGATCTAATTCTAACAGTTGACTTCATAGAGTGAATGTTAGACAGCTTTATTTCAAAGCTGTACCAATATTTGGACGGTCTGTGTTTTTTTTTACAGTAACCTCATGGCGTGAGTTCCGCGTGTCGGAAGAGATTGGCCTGACGTATGAGATTTCTGACGCTGAGGTATATATGACCCCAGGCCGTCGATACAAGGTGGAGGTGACATTTTGCTACGACCAGATCTGCTTCGCTTCGCTGCAGAGTAACGGCTTCCATCTGATATCAAGCCCACCGACCGCTGGCTTAATTACTGTCGAGTATCAGGAACCACAGACGGTAAGCAGATTCACAAAATAATGCATCCTATTAGCTATTCCTTTAAGTATACCAATTGTTGCACAACAACAATTCAAACCTCATTCAATGAAGGAGAGGTATGATTATCTGATTCATGGGCATACATTTATTAGGGTTAATGACACCATGATGTACGAAATGTCACTGATTACGCTCCTACCGCTGTTGAATAGATATTTTTTAGTAAGAATTATACATCGTTGTAAAAATCTTGCTGGTAGTGTATAGTTGTGAGGAAATAATTGTGTGTGACCAACCCCATCACATTAGGAGGGTATATTAGCAGTGGGATATTTAGTGTGGGGATGTGAACAGTGTCAGCAAGTCACTGTCAACTATGATTACCACAGCGCTAGCACTGCTAGTAGCAGACGACAATAACAAATTTGAAAACTCAAGCCGATTCAACGGCGAATAATTCCTGTTCTGTGGCACACGACGTGGATTTCGTGGTATTCTAGATAATAACTTGAACACATCTGTTAATAGGTTTGTGTCGGTGTAGCTGTCCTGAATAAATAGAGAAAACAGTGTTTTTGTAGTCCTATGCCTAATTCAGGGTACATGTTGCGCTTATTTCTACCATATCTGCATAAGTCGTGAAGATTATTGCATGTACTGTGTTGTGTAGGATGTACACCAGATTTGGCAGATATGGTCATAAGTACTTGGCTTAAAGTATTCTATAAAGTGACTTAAAGAGTAATTTAACACATCTGTTAAAACAGATCTGTTAAAACAGATCTGTTAAAGGCCATGTATCCTGCTTTTATGATTACATGACATGTACAAATACTCAAAGACTGGACTTAAAACTCCATATTAAATCAAGTTTGATCAAAATTGAAGCACCTAGTCCAGAGATATAGCAAATTAACTGTTTTGTTTACATGTTATGTAACAGCCTTGGAAAGGTTTCTAAGTGAAGTCAGGCGGCAGGTTTACTGACATAGATCAGGCTGATGTTGGATTTCTGACCATAAATAGTATAAATTTGCATGTATTACCTTACCTTATTATAAGGTATATCGAAGTTTTGAATTAGAAATACATTTTGATAGTTTAAGTAATGTATAAATTGATGCATTTGATGCCATTTTCTGTAAAAGAGTCGAATTTGAAAAATTAATTAAGTTCTATAAATTTGCCTAAATTGTCTATAAAACCTAAATTGAACCATATTTGTGGGGGTCTATATTGTTTTTTGGCATTGATTTTGTTTTCCCACTTCTTGAATTAGGTCAAATAACATTTTCCAGATGTGAGATTTGGCTTCTAAAATAAATATAACCGGTTTTCCAAAAAAATAAAAAATTAGATTAATTTATTTTTTGGAGTACATTAAACTCATTTATCATGGGCAAAAATATGCTTTTATACTTGAACATTGAAAAAGTCAATGAAAAACAGACTTCATATCAAGTTTAAGAGCTTTATTTGCTATTTGTGACCCATTCCAGCAAAACCAGTCGCATGTTGCTCTGAGCGTGGCAGGTTGAGACGGACTGTTTGTTCATTTCACTATTGTCTGCCTTTTGTGAAATCTGAGGACATCAATTTCTTCTATTATCTCCTGGTGTCATATGCTCATCTTATGTGCGACATGCGACTGGTTTTGCTCAAACAGGTCACATTTGTCCTCCCAAGTAGGGCAATAGCCTGATCTACATCACAACTTTCGTTGAACCTGCCGCCTATCTCTAACTAGCTAGTTGCTAGCCTGATGCAGTTGTAAAACACATAAGGGCAGAGACATGTATTCATCCACAGGCGGAAGTGTGGCACTGACACATAGTCCGTACTGAACTGTGAAGCTGTGGTAAATACATAACTGTGATGGGTGAAAGTGGATTTATTCTTCAATCTTTGGTGGATTCTTAATCTACAGAGCCAGGCCGAACAGGGATAACAGGGATATACTTTTTGATAAGTAAATTAAGGAAATATATAAGGAAATATTGTGTCAATGGCCAGTTTAGAACTTGTATTCTAATAGGCCCATATCAGTCTGCGAGTGATGATTTGATGGCAATCCTGTACCCAGATCAATGTTTCTCAGGCAGTCGGTATTGGAATGTTTTGAATTTTTACTATTATTTTGATAAAAGCCTCTTCATAACACATATAAAATTTGGTGGGAATTAAAGCACCCTTGGTGTACTTTTTTCACCAACCTATGTTCATTAAAATGTACACAGAATGTACACGCTGGCTAATAGAGGTCTCGGGCCATAAATGGCCATATCTTCAAAATGGATGAGGCAAATTGCATGGGGTTTTCTGTATTGTATTAATTGTTAGATATACTTTTGAAATCGTCTTACATCAGGAAATGGCAAAATACCTGGAGTCATGGCCTTTAAAAATATCTGCTTTTTCTACTTATTCAAGACAACTACATCAATATAAACCTACTAACAGATGTCTTTAACTAAGTTATCATCTAGAAATGTCTACCAGCAAAAATCCACTTCGAGTACCAGAGAACAGCTGTTGAATCTGCCAGAGTTTTCAAATTTGTTATTGTCGTGCTAGCGCTATTGTAACCATAGTGGACAGTGACTTGCTTACACTGTCCGAATCCCCTCACTGATACTGTCAAAAGTCACCACAAATAGGAATTATCCAGGGTTGATTTTTAACCAGAAAAAGTATGTTATTTCAGAACTAGTGTAAGATATCAACATGAAAACACACCAGGCAGTCATACTTTTGCTGCACTACAACACAATTGCTTTTTTCGAGAAATTAAAAAGTTTGTCAGACCTTTTGTAAATATTTTAAGAGATGTCATAGGTTGATAACAGCGAGCAGGGATTTGAGATATCTGACTGATAATTATGTGGCAAAAAAAATCTTAAAAGGTGACCAAATGTTTTCACCACCTGATGCACATGATGTCTTAACACACACGGATCCACTCTATTGCAGTTGGTTGTTTCGTTCGAGAAGATGTTTGACCCTGACGTGCCAGCGAACTATCGTGATGTGGCCGAGACAATGATGAACTACTATGATTGGTCACTTTCGGCGGGTGGCCATGACGGTCGACTAATCCACCAATGGGAACAGCTTGGTTCAGTCGATGAACACAATGTTACCTGGGTAAGTCTATACCTGTTTTAAAGATTTTGAATTACGCTGTACTGTTGAAACCTTTAGTACCAACATATCCAATCAATGTATGCACGCAAAACTGAATTTTTTTATGCAGAAAACATGCCACTCAATATATTGCGCCCATAATCTGCCGTGAAATACGTAAGAAGTTACAATAAGTGACCGTGTGAACTAGATAATACGAATAGTTTCATATACATATGGGCATAGCCAATATCTCAATTTACCAACAAGCCTGCTATACTAGTGACGCTATGGGATAGAGTAGAATTCCGCAAAAGAGAATTCAAGAAAACACTAGCTTTACATAATAAAAATGCGCAAGCTATACCCCGCGCATCTGGACAATTACTATAATGTGCTACATGTAAACCCGATCTTTGGTTATTGCTATTTCCAGTACAAGTGGACTCTCAACATGGTCACATTTCT
The DNA here is from genome assembly GCF_910592395.1 of Lineus longissimus. Classification (NCBI taxonomy): domain Eukaryota; kingdom Metazoa; phylum Nemertea; class Pilidiophora; order Heteronemertea; family Lineidae; genus Lineus; species Lineus longissimus. Next base: position 13,504,722 of record NC_088315.1, read on the forward strand.
GCCAGTTTCAGCAACAGCGCCTGTCCATCACTCTGTATTTACTATAATAAGAAGGCAGTTATAAAAAGCCACCTCGTAATGTTTTGGACCGCATTCTATATGGACAAGAAGCTAACAATTTTGCGATTGGACTCGGAAATGATTTTCATCGATTAGCGTGATGGCACTGGTGATCCATACCAGGAGCCAACATGGTGATGGGTGGGAGGGGATTATATTGTTGTTTTACTTTTTATGTACAAGCCAGGGCGTTTCGCCATGTTTTCTACGGTCACGTTCGGCACATTAAAAAAAATAAATGTCATGTACCTGAAAAAGAGTATTGGAACATGTGGCCAGCGTGCTCCCCCTCCCCCCCCCAACCTGTCGATTCTAGATGCGCCACCTCCCGTTATCTTTCTGAAATATCAAACCAAACTTCAAGATAAGAAATAAATAAAAGTTATGCCGGCGGAATCGAACCTTGGGCCAACGGATAAAAGGCATGATATCCCAATAGGCCGTTATTACCCATTAAAGAAGGCATCAGAATCAGACATTTTTACTCGACGTGCCCTTTATACTGTGTGTCCCAAAAATGAATCCACATATTGGTGTAATACAATGAAATGTGGGCTGTTTAGCTCATCTGGGGAGCTTCTATCATCACTTCTTGCCCGTCGTCTGTCGTCGGTCCGTCGTCCGTCCGTCAACAATGGTGTCACGTTTGCTCACTGTTGCTCACTTGGTGTGTGGATGTCTTATGACAACTAGACTTGACACACAAAAAAACATTGCCATTTGGCCTACTTTCTGGGCTCCAGGCGGCAATCTTATTTTGTCATGAATAATGATAGCTAGAACCATGACATTTTTACTGTCAACACTTCTGATGATACTTTATGACAAGGGTTTTTTACCTACTTTTGAAGGTCACAGAGGTCAAACTCTAAAATTTCATCATTGGTGGCACATTTAATCATTAATTGTCCATGACTCTTCAAATTTGATGTGTAGACACCCTTTGGGCATCTGTACATATTAACAAAAACTCAGGTCAGTCTGACCTACTTTTCAGGTGTACGTAGGTCAGGTCATAAAACTTAATGTCGGTCATCAAGAAAGCTTCGCTATGTGATCATTGATTGATATGATCAAGCTTAAGATAGTGTTTATAACATTTTGACCTTGACTTAGTTTCCAAGGCGGGAAAGGTCAAACTCTAAAATTTCGCTGAAGGTTGTATGTTACACGACTTTTTTTGTCACAGATTCCTCTAATTTTATATGTACAAGTTGACCCAATTTATGTCAATTGTGACCTAATTTTGACCTAGTTATCAACTTCACAGAGGACAAACTCTAAAAGCGTTATTGATGGTGCCACATTTTGACATATTAAAAAGTCAATTGAATGTCCATGTCTCATTTCATCTACAACTAAATCATTCCCAGGTGAGCACAATGTCCTCAGGACATTTCATTTATGTTTATATCTGGTGATGAAAAGCTGGTCTGTCTTAAGTGGCGTGATCATTTTAATCGACTCGACGCTTATTCTGGCAATGGATGATTGTACTGTGGCATATTGGAGCGTGACATTGTCCTAATTGTGATTGAGTGTTTCCGTTTCTGAGTATTTCCACTCAGTGTTGGGAAGGTTCTAAGATATATTGACGTGTTATTCTGTATCAACTCCCATTGAAAAGTTATGGTCTCTCTAGCTGTCTATTGTATTGAAACACTAAAATGAGGGAAACCACCACAGGTGTTACACCGGCAGAAGTATGCATAGCACATGACGTGTATCAGGTTTGTTTACACGCAATCATTAATTAGCTTTTAAAAAAACAGAGAATGCGCTGATACCTTGATTATAAATGTACAGGGGCACAGCCGTAAGCGATCTAACTGTTGATCTTGGCTATGTCCCTGGCTGTTCTTTTCACTACTATTGAAAATTTCATATTTGAATTATGTTGTTGGCCAAATAAACTTACCTATGAACCTATGTACCTAGTCCCTTATACCGCCACTGGAAATATAACCATTCATATGAAAAATCTCACGTTATGCTTGGTTCCCATAATTACAGAAATTAAGCCCTTTCCCCTCCCGCCTATCGCCATGTTGGTTCCACGGATGGATTACCAGTGTCATCACGGTAATCATTGAAAATCGATTGCGAGCCCAACAACAAGATTGTGAGCTTCATATAATTTTATGTCCTTATTCTTGGCTAAACGCGTTCCAAATCATTATGAGATGGCTTTAATATGTCTGGCTTCTCGGAAGCAACGAATTGGGATAATGTCGTTGTCATCACCGACTTCCACATAATCCTTTCAGGTGAAGTGGACAAATTAAATTAATCTTAATCTTAAAAAACAAATTAAATTATTACTGGAAAGATGTCCACACAGCTTGGACAATCTGGAGACAACAAAACGTAGACCCACGTAAATAACCAACTCCCCACAATTGTTTAACCGGGGAGCGGGTACACTGAATGATATGGTTAAAAACACCAGACAAATTTACACATGGGAAATATTCAAACAAAATCTTATTTTGTGGATAACAAATAATTTTTTGAGATATGCAAATATGTCATCAGTGCAAATCCAAAAAAGGTTGAAAGTTGACGTGAAACATAACGGACAAATATTTGCAGAGGTAAATGTTGGCAAAAAATTAAAAAACAAACAGGAAAACAGTTTTACCCAGAAAAAAATGAAGAAGCAGTTACATTTCCAACTGCTGAGAAAAACAGGACATTTATCATAAACAAAGAAATAAATCGAACTTAATGGCAATATATTCACAGTTAAGTAGACGAAGGCACCAAATAAACAAAACTACGTATGTTACAAATGAAAGTATTTCATTAGGATCCTTCCAACCAATGCATGGCTGCTCAAATGTAGATTGAATCTACATAACATTTTGTATCTTGTATCTACAAAAAGCGACTCTTTCTGTAAAATAAACACCGGTACCATACAACTCATTTTCTAGGACTGCTAAATCATAAAGAGCATACTAAACTCCCAGCGGTATTACCTCCGCCCATACCACTGAAGAAATGAATACATGTCATTTTTCTGTATATCACGCACTTCACTTTACGGTGCACCTCACCCAAACAACTGCGTAAGTTTCAACGTAAAGCGTATTGTGGTTTTTGAATGAGACACAAAAATAAAATGCTTCACTTGCCGAGATATCAGACCGCTGACGGAGCAATAGCAATGGTCATGTACCACAGGTACGTACCAACAGACCCCCCCCCCCAATGCAAATTGTCGTAAAAATGTACAGTGTACTCAAACTTGTCCCCCCGCAATGTAATTCTCATATGCATGTGTATGTCAACACAGTCTCCATCGCCTAACTGTACATATTAGTAAAGTAAAGACCACCAATTTGACCACCCATCTCCTACCTATAATCCCCCTTTAAGAAAAACCCTTTTCAAAACACCAGTCCAGCAACCACTCATGTGCATTTTGTTGACATTCGAACTGCGCACGTGCGTTTGTTTACAATTTCATTTCCCGCGAAATCACAACGATCAGGTGACTGCAATTGTGGATTGAAAATAACCATCAGCAAGAGGGGCGGGAAGAGGCCATGTAACAAGATAAATCCAAAATTGAGATGTAATAAAATATTTTTTTCACAAACCTCAAACAGTTTAAGAAACGTTTCAAAATAACACCCGAACTTCATGCTTTACTAACTAAAAAATACTGTATATTTTGAGTGACCTTACGATTTTAGAAAGTATTTCATTACATCTCTATTTGGGGTTTGATCTGTTACCATTTTATTTTGGTAAAGGTAGTCTGCAGACCCCGGAGTGGTGGGGCCTGGCATAGGCGTCGGGCGTCCGAACGTAGCCGTAATAGCCGATCACTTCAGCTTGAAATAGATTGCATACATTTTCGTCGCTCGTTAATTGTATGTCAATACATTGAGGGTCAAGATGATGGCAACGACGAATGGCTCAGGAAGACTTAAACAGCCAACGTTTAATATTAAACATGGAAAGTGTAATACTAATTGCATGTGGGGATTCGTTCGGACTCACAAACATCAAGTTTATAAAACAATATATTTATCATACAACATTTACTTCCAAACATGAAGGGCCTTTTATCAATTGTCACTTACAAAATAATACAATATTGACAATCAATAAACTTTACCATTCCTAAACCTTTCGGGAATTTTGCTACCAACAGTTAGAAGGAAATGACGTAGAATCCTGGTTAAGCTAATATAATTCAGAAACAGGTGATTTGTTCAGCGTAGTTTGAACCATCGCAGCATCTTCCTTCGCTCCGTCCCATAATTGTAATAAAATGCATGTACTCTGTTTAGGACTAACGTATTCCATCTTTGGAAACGCTTTACTAAAATTTTAACTTTGGGTATAAATAATTGGGCATAACAAAAGAAACACAAGTGTGAAAACCGTATAAAAATCAAACTACTCATCTTAAAGTTATAGCAGTACGTAATTCAAACATTCAAGGTATAGTGCAGGAAGAACAAACTGATGATTAAAATTGTGCTATACTGAAATAAAGTTTTGATAGTTTCATGCTTATATTCTAATTACCTTGTCACATGTATGGGCTTTTAGTAAACATGTTAATGTACAATTTTAAAATATTAAAGGCTTGAAACTATAAAAAAACTTTATTTTAGTACAGCACAATGTAAACCATCAGTTTGTTCTTCCCGCACCACCAGGAATGATTGCATTTTATACCTGGCATAACTTGAAGATGGGTAGTTCGATAATTATACGGTTTTCACCACTGTGCTTGTTATCTTATGCCCTATTATTTTTTACATAATTTGAAAAGTGTTGCAGGTGACCTTTAAGGGACTAATATCTCGCATACCTAATACAAAGGTTACAAAGGTTACAAAGTTATGTAGGCCTAGTGGATTGGCCTGATTGGCTCAGATCGTGGCGCAGGCCTATGACCGGAGACACCCACTACTTGCAGTCCACTACCATTGGACCATGGGATTAACGTTTGACCAGACAATCGTGTTTGGGCTTTATTCATGGCGTGACCGAGGCTGAGCAAATGGACAATACCCGTTCATCACGTGGGCAAAGAAAACCGACCCTCATGTGGTGAACCCTTTTGGGCGTACCCACCCAATGTATGGACACTGTTATTTTGTATTAGCGGTAGGAAGACGAAACACGTGAGGAAACAGGGTATTATATGTCATATGTTGGGCAGGTTTTCTTTGTCACTTTAGGTTTCATAGTCATGCTTTTGGATGTTGCAGGTCACGTGTTGATGGTTTTTCCAGTGCAAAATTCCGGTCACATGACATAGGGCTTCGTCTGAGAAACAAGAAATTTTCAATGACGTCATAGAGTTGACATCCGGCTTTTTAGTCGAGATATTTTTATTGTGAAGCCCTGTTGAGCACGTGCACGATGTTTGACACTGAGCGTATATGACGTCATGACTAGATGTCATGTCCTTGCATTCGTGCCTGCATGTACAAAGCATTTGTTGGGGATACCCCCCTTTTTAGCTCACCTCTTAGCAGAGGTGAGCTTATCCCATACCGTGGCGTCCGTCGTCCGTCGTCGTCGTCGTCGTCGTCGTCGTCGTCGTCGTCGTCGTCGTCGTCCGTCGTCCGTTAGCAGGGCACGTTTCGTAACTGTTAGAGCTATTGAGTTGAAACTTGGTACACATGTACCCTTATGTAATGACACCTGGGAGACCAAGTTTCGGTCCGATTCGTTTCATGGTTTGGCCACCAGGGGGCCAAACGTTAAAAGTGAAAATATGCAATATCTCCCTTAATAGTAGTCGGGAAATTTTGAAAAAAATATGGTAGGTACTTCTAGCAAAGGTGCATCATATATCCTCCGGGTTTTTGATTTGACCTCCTTTTCAAGGTCACAGAGGTCAAATGGTGTAAATTGGCCGTTAGGATGTAACGATGGCACGTTTCTAAACTGCAATGACTATTGATACCAAATTTGGTACACATTTACCCCTTAGTCAGGTGATCTCAGGGACCGAAGTTTGGTCCAATATGATTCACCACTTGACCACCAGGGGGCAAAATCCAAAAACCTTAAAAATGTGATTATTCCTTAACTTCTTGCCCGATTGCCACCAATTTGATATCATGGGTACATCTAACCACCATACAGTATATGTCACACAGGTTTTTAATTTGACCTTCTTGTCAAGGTCACAGAGGTCAAATGGCGTAAATTCGCCATCGGGCCGTAACTATGGCACGTTTCTTAACTGCAATGACTATTGATCACAAATTAAGTACACATGTACCCCTTGGTCAGGTGATCTCAGGTACCGAAGTTTGGTGCGATCTGATTTGCCGTTTGGCCTCCAGGGAGGGGGCCAAATCCTAAATTCTTCAAAATGCCATTATTCCTAGTAATGACTTGCCCGATTGGCACCAATTTTATATCATAGGTACATCTAATTCTAACAACCATTCAATGTGTCACCCGGGTCTTCTTTGATTTGACCTACTTTTCAAGGTCACAGAGGTCGAATGTACTGTAAATTGGCCATTTTGGGGAAATTGTAATTGCTTGGGCCTACATCAAACCTAACACTACATGACACAAGACCATGCTCTTTATCCATCTTTCCTCCACATGAGGTGAGCACAATGGCCCTGGCCATTTCATTCTGATCATGTCGGGCATGTCCGTCAAATAAGAATGTGGCCATTAGTTTGCGTTTAGACATCGCGTTTGTGCTATTCATTCGGGTGACATCATACATTATTGTATTTGTGTCCATCTTGATTTTCGTCAGTAAAAACATTATGTTAAAAAAAGAAAGTGAATATTGATGACTTGGACAGTATGGATGAGATTGATTGATCTGAAAGAAATAACTGAACATCTCTCTGAGCCGTCAGTGATCGGTGCCAGATCATTAGCCGCGTAGAAGAGGTTAAAGTACACTGCCGTATTGCTAAACAGATTCGTATATCCAAATAAAGAAATGAAGACCATCTATTACCTGAAGTTTCCGATCTGCTTTACTTTGAACTTTCAAAGAAAGTGTGACACGCGTGGTAACAACAACAGGGGTGTTGGTGAACAGGAGATAGAAGGTATATGTGCACTACCCACATTAATTTACTTGTGAAAAATACTTTCATAGAGGTTACATGGATGTTTTTTGGTAAAAAGAGAAAACGATTAGATTTGGTGAAAAGACAAACCTATCTCATACCGTGGGTATTATTCTTATTTACAGGACCAGTTCACGGTGACATTAAACAATCCACTATCGTTTACGGAGTGTGTGCTGGTAGCTGTGAGAGGTTGGAACAAGGTCAACATGTTCACCAGTATATCAGCAGAAGTCAAGGACTGTGACGCATTTGATCCTATTCTCATCAATCCAAAAATGGTCATCGACGCAGTGGGAACACAGAAGCTTGACGAAGGTAATTCATTTTAAAATCTAATGACTAAAGTATGGCGTTTTAGAAACAACAATTTATGTCATTAACTCGCCGACACTAAAGTGCCAGCTATTCTTGCTCAAACAGCGATCTCTGCACCTGAGGAAGTTATCAGGTCTGTGTAACCCTCGTCGAAGACGTCTCACCTAGCATGTTGGAAAGTGATTTGCCAATCATTTTTAAAAAAAATTAAATACGTACTGATGAATGTCCAGTGTATCGAAGAAACTCGGTAAATGACCACTTTCAATTTAATGTTTTTCAGACACTGATGAGCCGATCCACCAAAACGGCGCCCCTATCTGGATGGAGCAGAATGCCCATTGGGAAGTGGAGGACCAGGACTACTCGCCGTGGACCAATATTCTGTCCGCAGTATGGCCAACACTCAGGCACAGGAACTACACCTACGCCGTCATAATGGACAGTTCTCTCAATGCATACACCCACTATATTCGGCCTGATGCCATGAGTTACCCAGATCCGTGCTCACTTCCAACTGCCATTGCATGTGGTGAAACAAGTATGCTCAATATCTTTTGACGTCATGTCGAATTAACCAATCAATTAATGATTCAATGAATTAATCCATTAATCAAGCAGTCGATCTCCTACAGGATGGCCCAGAATCATTTTCCCCCACACGTACAATGGAAAATAATTCTGGGCCACCCTCTAGAAAAAGGCCATTCGGTTTTTTGACTTAAAGGAATGGGCGCCTTTTACTGCAGTTCTTCTGGTTCATCAGTAATCGTTTTTTCTTGACGTGTTTGATGCTTTTCCAATTTTGTTTCAGCTCTGAGATTTTGAATTTTTCCTTTTTTTGTGCTATTTGTTGATGGAAACTACTTATGTAAAATAGGAGGTGACTGGGCAGCCGACAGCTGGGTAATATTGTCCTTAATAGTACCAATGATCATTTAACATGTTAACGTCTCTTTTTAACTTTGCACGAATCACTAAGCATACATACTGTGGCTTAGAATGATGAACTTTTTCTGTAAGCTATTTTCTATCTGGAAGAAACTTCCTTTTTACATTTGATTTCTGATTAGGTAATGAATATGTGAACGTGGAGTTCCCAGCTGGTACCTTGATCCACGGTAGACGTTACTACATCTGTATCCACGCCAAAGCAGTTAACATCGAATTTGAAAAGTGGACTCAAATCATTCCCGAAGCGTATAACTGCTCTGATGGTGTCACTGTTGATCTAACTGCGCCAACCGAAGGAGACGTCTGGATTGGATTCGATAAGGGAGCAGCATTCACGGTGAGATTCGATGGCAAAAAGTGATATTACATGTCCCAAACTCTCGTGGTATTACTTGGTTTTAACCACTGCTGGAGGCAGCTGAAATTTGCTTTTAAATGTCGTGCAAACAGCATTTTCCACTGCTCCTTATGAGTCATTAATATCATCAGTGGTAAAGTGTGCATGAAATTACATCAGTTTTGCCGCAATCCATGCGGTGGCCTTTTGCCTCCCTGGGCAGATGGTGAAAATTTTGAATAGCCTACAAAAAAGGCTTTCAAAACTATGTATTGCATCACATTGTGTTCATACAATGTCCTACTTTATTTCCTGACAACACTAAAATGGCTACCCATTGAGGAATATTCGCTTCTGCTTCAGACGAGCATCTCTGAAATGTACGTCAACTGGGACACATTTGTTGATGTAGAGGAACACAACAAGGCTCCTCACCACGCCGGGATTGCATTTTACGAATATGCCATCGGTACCACACCCAAAGGTATCGATATACAGGACTTTACCAATGAAGGTCTCAGCAATCATGGACGGGCTCATGGCATCTCTCTACAGAATGGCTATACCTACTATGCCAGTGTTAGAGGTAAGGCATTTCAGTCATTCTCAATTAACTTTCATTCAATCTGATAATTTCATTGCCATGTAAAACCTGTTTCATTAAAAACGTTATTTTGTGAAGTATGTTGATATATCGAGCAATATCTTATTTGTTTGTGAAGATTAGTCATCCTGGTGTCGTAGTAATTCCATGAAAGGTTAAGTCAAATAACTACTGGATTGAGAAAGAAACTTACAGAACGTTTCGAATAGCATCCCCATTTCCTCGTCAGCTGATCTACTGCTGTTGTTGTTGTCGTTGTCTATGTGGGGGAAACTTCACGGGCCCTCAAGGACTGTTTCAACCAGCACTGTAGACCTAGCGCATGTGGCTCCTCGTCAGCCATTTTCCACCATGCTAAGGAATAACAAGGACATTCATTCAGCCTGGAATCCACCGAGATTCTGTCACGGGGATCTCGATGGCACGAACGTGGCATCAAGGAGGCTTTGAAAGACTCCATGCCCCTGACCTTAATCGCAAAGGCGGCCTACGAGTGGAACTTTCAGGCACCTGGGATCCCGCCCTCTTGAGACACACTTCCGAAACCTCCCGTACCGAACAATGACAACAACAACAGCAGTAGATCAGCGGACGAGGAATGGCGGATGCTATTCGAAAACGTTCTGTAAGTTTCTCTCGTCAGTCCAGTAGTTATTTGACTTAAAGGGAAGCTATGGGAATGATTCCCCATTCGACCAACAGTTACGACCTTAACATCTACGTAAACTGCGTATTCTTAAAAACAACTGTGAATCCTTCGATTACAACCGTGCATCAGCAGAAGAACGAGCAGGTCTAGTTCCCTATGTGTTTGAGCCAAGGTACCAGGGCAGAAAAAGGTCTGAAAGCTTAGTGGAAACGAGTAGTACTCGCCTTGATGAAAAAACTCCACTGCATCCATGACGTCATTCGCCGTGGGAGATTTGAACAAACATGGCTACCCCCGCAAACTGCTTATTAAATGCAATTTTCTGCACTATCTAGGAATATTCATCATATCCTTGGTGTAGAGTATTTGTTTGTCATGTACCTTGGTATGTATTTGTTTAAAAAAATATTTTGATTGGTGCATCAATTTATTCCAACAGATTCCCTTTAACCTTTCATGGAATATCTTCTTTGATACCGGTACTTTTTTATACTTTACAAGTATGTCGGTAATTTCTGGGCATGGTTATCGTTTTCGACATCTTATTTTCAGCTACTGATTTCGTTGGCCTTGAGACGGTTGTGACATCCGATGGCATTACGGTAGACACCACACCTCCACTGAAATCTGACGCCAAGATTGATATTGGTCACAGGGTGCACACGTCTAAGACATCTGTGACGGCTAGGTGAGTTTGAAAAAGACGTTTAAAATAGATACGATTGCTACCGACATGTCCGAAGGCGCCGTTCAAACGACCGATTACGTCAATTTCTGCGACATGCGATGGAGCCAAAACAACATGATGATAGACTGCAATTTAGCCGTCGGCGGCCGCATATATTTCAACCAAAGTTGTGAGTGTCATGACTGTTTCGCAGGTAGCAACAACCCAAATACCTCGTTTGTGCAGTGCCTAACGTGCCGGGTCATATTAGCCAAATTTACGGACCATATCGACTTTAAAATTGAATTGCTCCTAGCCATGACGGATTTCCGACTCCTAATGAAGAAATCTGGAATACTGAAGGAATTTTGCGTATGATAAAAGCCAAACAATTTTTTAAATGGCGTTTAATTAGGACAATTACTGATACAATAACGTCGGTATTTTCAACACAGACAGGCTAATCACGCCGAGCTCCGTTTTCCAATTCACCAATTAACACTTGGAATCAACGCACAGTAACTCTTTGCATCTCGTAACAGAGCCCTTTTTGCAATTTAGTTCACGTTTAATGAATAAATTGCTAATAAATTTTTTAAATCGTCTAAAACGCGCAAATTTCGAATTTTCGTTTTTTAAAGTACCTTCTGAAAATTGAAAAAAAACCCCTCTCTGTTACGTGAACGCGAATGTGTATACGATATGAATGCAACTATCAACTTCCGAATGCAATGTTCCAAAAAGGGCAGTAGGAAGTTGAATTTCGTCAGCAATGCATTCGTATTAGTAATTAGCCAAATTAAGAGGCATCTTTTAAAATCTTTTGTGCTTTTTACTTATCAAACATACATGTACATTTTGCTATTCAGATGGAGTCGAAACTTCGTGATGCCTGGCACTAATTGAATGTTTAAGTCACGATGCCCCGCCTATCTTGGTAACATAATCCGGCACCTTAAAACGTGGGATCGATGATAACTCTGAGAACGTATTCCTGTTGTTCTTCAACTTGATGGTTATCGGGCCATCTTTATCCGACTATTACGTCCAAAGAAATCCGGAATAGTTGCTTCAGTGTGTCGTGAATCAAATATGTTCGAAATACCACGAGTATAGGTTTTATTTGAAGACAACTCCTCAAAATCATTTCTTCATGTCTTCTGGACCTCGATTAACAAAATTGAATCACTAACCCCATTTTCATCATCTCCTACAATGATTCCCAAATCATTTTTTTCCAGATTAGTCGATTCATTAATTGTTTTTTGAGTACTTCTTTTCTTTGTCTTCCAGTTGGATTGGTTTATTTAGTGACGCTGAGTCTGGCATTGCGTACTACATGTGGGGTATCGGCTCCCTTCCCGGACAGGTAGATGTGATGACCTGGGAGAAGGTTACATCGGATACTGTTGTCTCTCCTCCGAACGATCCACTCTCGCTTAAGGAAGGACTCACATACTATGTCTCAGTCAAGGTATACACAAAAAAACAGATAAATACCGCCCCCTTGCTTCGTCATCCGAGCCACCGTTATGCAATTATGCGTCCATGATTACAGGCCCTGCCAATCGCTCTTGGGCATGTTGGGCAGAATGTAAATATTACCTTAAGGAAGATAACGGGCCATTTAGGTCGTTTGGAATCAGTTGTTTGTGCGGTTTCTGCGACTTCACCAGAGACATGTAACTGGTCTGTCTGGAGCCGGGAAAACAGCTTACTCGTCTAGTTTTTTAACCGGGTAGATTGTAGAGTGACAGCCTAAAAGATAGAAACACGCGTGTGTTGTTTCATTCAATAGTGACGTTGTATTGCCTTTAAGTATCTTGAGAAGGACAATCTTACAATCATTACTTACAGACGAAAACACAATTGTGTGGTTTTGCCACTTCTTCTTAAAGTAAATGCCATTCATGATATTAAATGACAATAAATATTATCGCAAAAAAAACAAAATTACGTAAGAAACTGTTTCAAAATTACCATAGCGGGGAATCGAACCCGGTGTCGAGGTTTGAAATCTTAATAACTTAATTATTATGCCCACTCAAGAGGCCTTCTTTACTTGTCGGACAACGATTTCCAATCAGTTAGCATTTCGTACAGGCGAAGACTTGTATCCAGTGTTCTAGGGACAAGCGATATCTATATTGCATGAATAATCATATTTGAGTCACGTTGTAGTGTCATAAAAAGAAATTTCAATTGTCATTTGGGCATCTTTAAGGCTGTACCAACAAGTTGTCTTGACTCTCCATACCAGCGGTACAATCTTTAACTAATTTTTACTAACTAGAAAATATCTGGAAACAAAATGTGGCCTATCCCGGGGACCACACTCTTCCCATTGGATGCAGTTTTAGTATATTTGCGCATAAGCATGTAGAATTCTGTTCCCTTAAAGCGAGGGCCAAAATTGAGAAACGCTCAGATTATTTCTTGAGTAAATATGTTCACAGGTCATTTTAACTTTCTACCCTCATGCCCATTGCAGCAACATTAGTTGTGTTGTTGCAGATCAGAGTAGTCTTGATTGCATCTTACTGAATGGAAGTCACATATTTCTTAACCCAATGAACCGATTACTTTCAGGCTTATAACAATGCTGGTCTCTACAGCTCTGCCAGTTCGTGGGGGGCTGTCGTTGACAGCTCTTCACCTGTGATTGGGGTAGTTCATGATGGTGGTGAGATAGACCTTGACTACCAAACCGATCGCTCTGTCCTCATTGGCTGGTGGCAAGGCTTTGAAGATCCCCATTCGGGCATGTCCCACTATAGTTGGATGATTGGAACTTGTGAGGGATGCGATGACGTGCTTCCAGAACAATTTGTTGGTCAAGAAACAGGTTAGTTGTTTGGGGATATACATTTATTACCTGTAGCTCGTTCCCTCATACCGTGTTGCTTCATCCACATTGGTGGTATCGATGCATCTTCAAATTTAGATTCACAGCTAATAGGCGGCTTCGAAAGAATTTAACAAATTGAAGAAATTGCAGAAGTCCTTCCGTGTGGGGTAATGAATGATGCATTCGTGCATACTCAACAATTGTCAGATAACAGTGAATTTGGTAAATGCAGCTTTTCAAATCATAAGTCAGAGACCGAATTTAAGAAATGTCCTTGGCAAAATAAAAGCAGTTATGACATACCAACATTTACTTTCCAGATGCCTCTGCCACGAACCTTGACCTAGTTGCTGGTCACATCTACTACATCACCGTGGTAGCTTGCAATCTGGCAGACATGTGCGTTCAGAAGTCATCAGATGGCATAATCACTGATGACACACCACCAATTCCTGGAGTCGTCTATGATGGTCTGAGCGGCTCCGATATGTTGTATCAGGTTTCAGAGTATGTATTGGACCACCCAAGTTCTCTTTCTTTATATCCTTCTTGTATGTGTGTTGTATTTTATATCCGCAATAAATTCAATGCAACTTGGTTACATTGCTCTTACTGAAAGCATCTCAATATTGCTGATAGACATTATAACTATTGAAGCAACTGTCATCGCGCGAAACACCTTCATGAAATATTTTCATGAGATCTTCCGAATTGACCATGACCTGTCGAGTATATGCACGTTTTGACATGAAGTTGAAGCTGTTGTTTTTTCTTCCAATTTTCGACAGGCCTATAAATTGATGATGGTCACTGAATGAGACAAAGATACATGACGTACCTGCAATGTGATATAAACAGTCTTCATGCTATTCTCTCTTAGAAAGAAACGATGTTTGAGCTTTTGAAAAACCTCTGTGGTTTTTCAGCAAACATAAATTTATATCCCGTTTTTTTAGGCGAATAAAAAGCATCCTTGCAACTATGCAGGGCTCTTCATTCCCCGAAAAACCTCTGAAACTCTTTTTTACTGCTGCCCATCCGATACAACGACATACTCCTGGAGTGCTTCTATCAAGGACATGTTCATGTAATTACTCTGCAATTTTCACCCAGCTTGTCTTTTTTAATACTCACTTATCTACACATTCATGCCGTTTTTGTACAAAAGTGAGCGCAATGGCGCCTTGTCACACTTGTTCTTAGCAAATATTGACTAGTATGTTTCTTGTGTTTCTTCCCAGGACTAAGATAGGCTGCAAATGGTGGGGCTTCAATGATCCAGAGTCCGGAATTGATCATTACCAATGGTGGGCTGGTACAACTTCGGGGGGAGACAACGTAGTTAGTGCCACCTATGTAGGTCCTACTGGTTTGGCCTTTAAGACAGGAGTCAGTCTGCCCATTGATACAAGGATTTACATCACCGTCAAAGCTACCAATCACCTTGGTAAGTCACACATAATATCACTCAGGTAGTCCCTGGGAAACGCAGCAGATGCACTTCTTCTAAGCCATCAAAGTTTCGTTAAGTATGTTACTCACACGTAGTTGTTGTTCCGCTTGGCCTGTTTTTCTTTGCGCAGGCGGTAAGATGGTAGGTGTGACGTGCCCCTTTCCTAATAGCCGGGAGATTTAACGATGTTTTCTTCAGGAGGCGCTTAGTTATCCTTACAATGATCAGAAGTGGGTCTGTCTGAACAAAATATGGACGCCTGGTAGAGGTGTGTTTTTTGTTAGAGTTTTTCCTCCATGTAAGTACAACTACTTACTTTATTTCCCACTTTGGGGAGAAAAGGTTTCGCGCATGTAGTTCATCGTTACGAATCTGAAAATGACACATCGATCAAACTTGAACTTTTGCTATACCCTGAGCTAGCTCTGTTTCCAATCTACCAAGTTAACGTGGGTCTGTTCAATCTCATTTCAAAATTCGCTATTCAGTCTGGGTTTCAGCATTACATGAACAATGTGAACAATTTTATGTAATGAAGAACGAAGTATAAACTTGTGGGAAACAACATATACATGGGTGATATGAATAAAGTTTACCAAATGCTTTTACTTCAATTTTGTACAAAAAGGCCTTGTGGAAATATACAAGGAGTTTTAGATAAAAGCATTTGCTAGTCTTTATTCATATCACCAAAGACAGATTACTTCAAAAAAACCTACAGCTTAAAAACCATAAACATAGCCTTTCTTTCGGCAGCTGTAGATCAGGCACCAGTCGACCGATTCCATCGATTATTGTACCACTGATCGAGCTGCATTTGCTCTCTACTACCAAAATGCATTTACCGTACTTCTTAGTCTTTCAGTTAAGCAATTCATCCCCATTTTGCACTGTATGTACAGCTGTTTTTACAACTGGCCCCTGATTCTGCCAACTTTGAAGCAATAGTCCTGTTGTGTTGTTTTATCCCCCTATGCACCGCTCGTGTAGTAAAATGGAAATTAGAAATAATTGCTCACACATGACAGTGTTCAAAAATAGATTCTGCTTTGATTAGTTTCCTTTTGTACTTCTCAACAACAGGGTTTGACTTGATAGCCAGCATGGGCAGAAACAGCGATGTAAGAGCTTGGTGAAATGACATTTTATTCATATCACATGACTTTTCCCATTCATCGATGGTTTGCAAATCTTGATGCCACTTGTATAGCTAATTAGGCCTACCAGCATTTTGGTAGTGTGAGGTTGGGACAAAACCTCACAGCAAAGACGGGCAGTTTTACGATGGAAGAAATTGAAAAAACTGTGAACAAAATCACTATTTACTCATAAACTGTATATGTGATTTCTTTCTTCAAAATGCTAGCTTGTCCTAACAATGACCCTTATTCATGTATTGATAAGGTTTTTGGCAGAGACAATTCAATAGGTTTCCTTATTCCTTGCACCAAAAAAGTTACTTTGTTTGTCATAGTTACAGTGTTTACTGACCCCAAATTTATACTTGATATAAGATAGCAAATCACAGTTTTCATTTTATTTCATGAATTTGGTTGCAGTGTTGTAACAATTCACCCAGTATCTCTTCACCTTAATCTTCAAACAAATTGGGGGTTTCTTGGACAAGGCATGTTATTCATATTTGTGAAGTACATGTAATTCTTCTGCACTTCAGGTGAAGTATGACATATTGGGCCTGCCAAATGGCATTCGTCCTTGGAGTTAAAGAGCCGAGCACAGGGAGATTATCCCAGCAGCAAAAGTTTGTTGGTTCAATGCTCACATGTGCTCTCTCTCAAAACTCCCCTTTTTCTCTATTCCCAAACTAGCAATGCTTCTATTGTTACCATGACCAAGTTGGCGGGTGAAGTTATGTGTGTTGGTTTAGTGGTATATGCAAATCAATCTATGCGCGCTCTATTGGAATATTTTGGCACATAGCACTCCTCATGACCATCACACTCGGGCAGTTTTTGCCAAAAACAGATGTGCTTATTGTCTTCTGGTGATAAAGTGGCTCATTTAATTGTTAAATTCTCTTGTTCTTCTGTAAGGGGAAAGCATTAGCCTCATTTTGAGAACCATTACGATCCTTCAAAAACTGCGACCGCCAGGTAGGGGTTGAAAAATGTCAATTTCATTCAAAAAATTTAGGAAATCCCGGCTACAGGTTTTTGGCTCAACACAACACCACAGTGTCCGTCGTCGTCCGTATCCTGTTTCAAAAACAGTGGCACGTTTCTTAACAACTTGGACTATGAACTTGTAACTTTGGACAAAGGACTTCCCCCTAGGTCAGGTGACCTATGACAATTAATTTCTATCGATCTGATTCATGACTTAACCACCAGGGGGCCAGAAGTGGAAACCTAAAATGTGTGATATCTCACTTATGCGTGACTCGTTTTCGATAACAAATTTATGGTAGGTTCTCCTAGCAAGGATACATCACATATCATACAGGTGTTTGATTCAACCTAATTTTCAAGGTCACAGAGGTCAAATGGCGTAAATTGGCCGTTTGAGGGTATGTTTCTTAACCGCTAAAGCTATGAACGTTAAATTTGTTACCCATGACTCCCTACGTCATATAACTGCTGACACCGAATTTCTGTCTGATCTAATTCTCGATTTGGCCACCAGGGGGCCATAACTAAAAAAGGTAAAAAATGCAATATCTTGCTTATTAGTGACTTCTTTTCGATGATTTTATGGTAGGTACTCCTAGCAAGGAAACATCACATATCCCACGGGTTTTTGATTTGACCTAATTTTCATGGTCACAGAGGTCAAATGGTGTAAATTGGCCATTTGAGTGTAACTATGGCAATTTTCTTAACCACTAAAGCTATGAACTTGAAATTTGGTACACATGATTTCCTATGTCATGTAATCTCGGACACCGAATTTCAATCTGATCTAATTCTTGACTTGGCCACCAGGAGGCCAAAACTAAAAAAGGTAAAAAGTGCAATATCTTGCTTATCAGTGACTTGCTTTCGATTGTAATTTATGGGTAGGTACTCCAAGCAACGATACATCACATGTCATACCGACTTTGGTTTGACCTATATACTATACATGTAGCATGTTTCTTAACCAGGATGAATTCCTAACCACCAAATATCTATACGGTGAGCAAAATGGCCCTTGGCCGTTTCATTCTGTCTTTAATATCACTCATTGTCAGGGATCTTGGGATGCAGAGTCGCAAGTCTGGCATCGTTGACAAGATTGTTAAGATGAACACATTATTGCTGCTCATGTTAGGCAAATCTTAACTTAAACCAAATATCTTATTTGCAGGATTGTCCTCTCAGAGAACATCCAATGGATTTATCGTCGACAGCACTGCACCTAGCTTCACCATGAAGCCACGCTTATTTAATGAGGCAGGCTCGGGAGCTGCTGATACCCAGATCTATAGAAGTACCTTGAAGGCTGTGTGGCAATCACAGGATGCGGAGTCACATGTTAAGGACCAATACATTTCTCTATATACACATCTTAATGGTGAATTGACTGCACCTACTGTTCATGTAAGT
This sequence comes from Lineus longissimus, assembly GCF_910592395.1. Taxonomy (NCBI): domain Eukaryota; kingdom Metazoa; phylum Nemertea; class Pilidiophora; order Heteronemertea; family Lineidae; genus Lineus; species Lineus longissimus. The sequence continues at coordinate 13,523,242 of NC_088315.1, forward strand.
ACGTTATTGAAGATATAGATTTTTGTTGGCATAAGTACTACGCCCAGAATGCTCATTTGAGGTGGCATTTTTTGCTCACTTCAAAATTCAAAATTCAATTTTGAATTTTGAATTTTGAATGAGCATTCTGGGCTTTCGTACTGAAGAGACGGCTTTTTAATGCAACCAACTCTACTCGGGAAGTTTTGATAGGGCGATTATCTCGATCTCGGATACTAACCGAGCATGTCCTGTGACGCTGTGTAATGGATCACTGTTTTAAAAGTGTCCCGGCTAAAGTATTAATATTCTACTCAAGCCTTTTCTTGGGCTGGTCAAGCCTTTTCTTGACCTGCTCGGAAACGTTTTTTTATAAGGCGCTGCTCCAAATTTAAACACCCGCGGTTTTAGGTGAATAATCCATAATGAACCGATCCGATTGTCAAGTGGGTAAAGGCGCTACTCCACGAGACAGATTATGTTGACACTTTCTGTCAGCAAAGTCTCGACAGAAACGTCAAACGTCTATCCACTGCAGTAAAAAAGGTCACGGAAGTAACTGTCGATTCATTATCCACAAGAGATTTTCTCTCCGACAGCACCTTCCAACATTAAAAATTGTCTGGTGGAGTAGCGCCTAAGACGTCAACTTCTTGAACGGGTTGTAGTCGTGCCCTGTTGGTAGCTATTTCCAGTGCGGCCGATTGGTCAGCTGCGAGCTATTATAGCGTAAAAACTGCCTTCTCGTCATGCGCCAGGCATATGAGATAGGTGTTTGGAAGTAAAGAGTGTCTCATTAGCCAAAATTTAACTAACCTTTATTTCTGACACAAATAATAAACAAACTTTACATAAATTGTTTGGTTCAGGCCACTTCATTCGATGACGGTACCTAGACTCCCACCCATATCAAGTCATCAAGTAATTTGACTAAACTACAGTATAAACTAGGCAATTGCTATACATGTAATATATTTTGCTATAAGATTTCAGACCGTCTGAGACATGTTGTGTGTCGGGTGTGGTGGGTGAACAAACAAAAACGTTCCATTTTTAAAAAACGTGTTTCTAAGATAAGAAGTAGCAGTCATGTTATTTCATGTTAACCAGGAATTGCCATTTATTTCTTTTGCACAACCTGTGCAAAATTTAGCTTAGCACTACTTTTCTAAATATGTGACTCGCTCCACCAAAACTAGGCGCTTGTCGCATCTGAACTCGACAGGTTGATACGGACTTGTTGTTCATTTCCCTATTGTAGACCTTTTGTGAAATCTATTACAAACTGATTTGGTCACATTTCACAAAAGGTCTACAATAGGGAAATGAACAACAAGTCCGTATCAACCTGTCAAGTTCAGATGCGACAAGCGCCTAGTTTTGGTAGAGCGGGTCACATATGTGACCCGCCATGACAAAACAGGTCGCATGTCGCTCTGAGCTTGACAGGTTGAGACAGACTGGTTGTTCATTTCACCATTGTCTGCCTTTTGTAAAATCGGAGCATATCAATTACTTCTATTATGTCCTGGTGTCATTTTAGGCTCATCTTCTGTGCGACATGCGACTCATTTTGTCGTGGTGGGTCACATATATACATTGTAAAGAGAGGGCGATATGAAAAATTCCGATCTTTATGTCACTAAATCTTTTACTTTTTGTTTGGTGTGAACGCTTAGAAAAGAAATACCGTTTGCTGTACTACTGTAACATATCTGGTCACACCACATTATATCCGATATTGTCTGTTGGCAGATTCCTGGCACAGCTCGCGACTACACATTCACCAACGTGTCTCTCTATGATGCTGGCAAGTACATTGTACATGTCATCGCCTGTAATACTGCAAGACGCTGCACAGCTGACGAGAGCTTGGAAATCATGGTAGATGCCACCCCACCTTCACGAGGTAAGCCTAAATCCAAGACTGGGAAAAGGATGTTCTTTCAAAACAAATGCAAAAAAATAAAGATATTCTAACCATTGAAAAATGCTCATTTTCTTCACGCAGTCTTGCACGTGCCAGGAGTTGATAGTAATTTCCCTTTATCCTGCAGGCAATTGGGCCATTGAAACAATGCACGCTGCCCGTCTGACAAGGCATCAGGACGGCTGGATGAGGTGGACATCAAACAACCTTAAACTCTCCTGGCTCGGATTTACTGACCTCCACAGCGGTGTGGTTAGTTATATGATTTCCGTTGGAAGGGGGCCATTTGGGACCGAAATGACTTCGGTAAGTTTTGATGACAATTGAGATAGAACCGTAATCATGGGTGATGGGAATCGGGCACTGAGAAATGTGGGTTATGCACTCAAAAATACCGCACCGGTCTTACCTGGTGTTGATTTTCATTACTCCAAAACATGCGTTATGTAGGCTATATTAACATGTCAAAATTCAGTATTTTGTAATGGCCACACTTTGAATTAATCGATATCATGGAGGATTATTTTTCTCTTGCTGATGATCGGAAACATCAGGCTGAACTATGCCAGAAACAATACAGTGTACATGTACGTCACCATCCATGAGAGAGAGATGAATTTTTGGGGATTTTTTTAATCTCAGGATATATTCCTGGAGTTTTATCCAACTAAGATGAGACTGCTGTCGCATATTTTTGTTCCAGTAAGTTTTTTAATATGGTTAGGTAGTACACAATGTTGCAGCAAAGACATAGAGTGGACATCATAATACTGCACATCATAATACTGCACATCATAATACTGCCCGTTGATTTTTTTCAGAATGGTTTCCGAACCATATCCCATGCTAATACAGGTGTTGACAAGGCCGACGAAGGAAAGGTCCAGACTGCTGACGTCAGCCTTTCTCAGACATTGAATAGTAATGACCAAATTTACATCACCATGTATGCTATTAACGGGGTATGTATAAGTTGAATGAATCTTAACAATATATGATCCAACTCATCATTAGTTTAAACAGCAGACACGTCAGAACAAAAATGATCAGGCGCAGGTGTGTCATATGGGTAGCCTGAAAAAAGAAACAATTTGATGAAGAAAAAAAATGTTTTCATGTTGGGGCCATGTTCTGTTGCAGTTTTTTTATCCTGGTGATTTCTCTGTAAATCAATCTTGAGTTTTTAGCCAAAAAATCGGTAAGTCAGTTTAATTTTGTCACGATTTTATAAAATCGAAAAGTTAATTTCAATCGCCTTTCAAATGATACTGCACTTCAGAAATAATTTGTTTTGTATTAAGTTTCTATGTACACCGCGTATGTATTCTTGATATTTGCTTCTACTTTGTTTAACGTGTATATGGCCTTGCTGACTTCAGCCTTAGGACTCAAACCAAACGTGTTTAACGGGGTAGGTTATCATGCTTAGCCTAATATGATGACTCTTGGGATAAGTCATGTCATTTGTGTATCAAGGAAATGTTTCCTTCCCAATAAAGGTACACGATTCGGCTGCGATGCTTTTGAGAACTAAACAGTTCGCTCACAAATATAGTTCATATGTCAAATTATATCAAAATGCTTTTTTTATTTTTAAGAGTACAAAATGACAATCTGAGGACAGTTTTACTACCACTAACTTCATTTTTGTCGGATATTGATGCCATTTGTTTATTCGCAAGGCACATGTAAATTTCGGTAGAGGTTTTGGCCAGGAGATATGCCTATATGCTACTGCAAGAATGATATTTGTTTTAATACGATAGAACATTTGAGGAGCTAGTTTTATATTAAACGATTTTTGACCAGGTGATCGGGATAAGCGAGATGTGGATCGTTTTCTCCTCACTCTTTTGTCCTAAGATGACGATGACTATGATGATTTTAGACAATCACGTTTAGAGACCAGTTTCTGTTACAGCAGCAAAAGCCCTGCTTTCGAATACATTGGATCTTAGAGTTACCAGACTTAGTCTGGTTACTCTAAGAGTGGATGAATTAGCATGTTAATTATTGGCATATAATTGGTAATTAACTGCCCGCAAAGGCTGAGAAAGCAGCTAAACTCTGACAGTGTAACGCTGCAGTTGCAGTTGCATGATCACAGAATATGCTATGAAAACCTTCCGCATAATTTGTTTGAGGACACTTCAAGAAACTAGGTTACAATCCCTCGTACATGTGGAAACACATTACTGTTGTCGTGGTTCCTCCCCTGGTTCGTCATAATCTATATTATATTAGTGGATCGCACTTTCTGTAATAAAGTAAGAACTTGCAAAAAACGGCTGTTTTAATCACGCTGATGTTTGACTTAATATATCCTGTTACATTTGAAGATGGCATTCGACCACCTTTGAAGTGCTGAAATGTCATTTAAACTTGGTAAAACATACTTCAAAGACGAAGAAAAACCAAAATGACCTGATGTGATGTGATTACAAGCGCTTGGTTCTAAGTGTTCTATAAAGTGACTTAGCAAAAATATATGGCAGGCTCTCCGCTCACCTCTGGGCACCTGTGTGACTGTCCGCTATGGTTACACAATAAACATAGTTGACAGTCATGACAGTGCCCACATGTAACCATAGTGGATAGTATGCCAGCTATAACTGCATTTTAAGTCATATTATGAAACACTTAGAGCTTAGTGCTTGTTATCACATTTTCCTAATCTGGTGTGCATGCTACACAACACAGCACGTGCAATGACAATGACAATTAAGGCAGATATGGTAGATATGTGTGAAATTTGTACCCTTAATTGGGAGTAGGGCTACAAAAACACTGATTTCTCTGCTTACCTATTAACATATGTGTTTGAACTATCATTTAGCAATACCAACCAGCAAATCCACGTTTAGTGCCATAGAACAGGAAATATTCGCGGTTGAATCTGCCTGTGCTTTCAATATATTTGCTGTCGTCTGCTGGCCGCTTCGGTAACAATAGCGGACCGTGATTTGCTAAACCTGTCCGAATCCCCACACTGGTCATCTTACTTGGGGTATACACCGTTTCTAACAACCGGAAATCACCAAAGTCCAGAAAATGATAAAAATCAGTTCTACACAAAGCCGTAGTGCAGTTATTATTCGAACGAATTTGCTTAAACGTAATATTGGTAATATTTTTATATACGTAGTATCTGTCTTCACATCAGCACGTATCTACACGCTTAGAAAGTTTCAAACTCGAGTACGAATGTTCTTTACGAACGGCGAAGGTCATAATAATCAATGACATGGTCATAAACAAGTTGCCGTCACATATCGAAATCAGACCATGATATGGAGATCACTTTCGCACTGGTTTTGATTTTCAGTTCTAATCTTTAGGCAGAAGATATTTCGTTAAAAGTATCTAAAAAATTTCACTAGTAAAATATCCGGCGTGCCTCACAAGCAGCTTCACTGTGACAAAAATAACGGACTGCGTAGCAAGCATGTGCTTGCCAAATAGCCACTTCCAATTAATATTCATTAGAGGGGCGTATTCTGCTACCTTGTGATTAGATCTTCACTTTAGACGGCAAGCATGCTTGCCACCCAAGTTAAAAATAATTGCTGCATAGCAAGCATGCTTGCCAAATATCCGTTGCCTAATATAATTCAAAGCGATTTTATGTAAAACCTGGCTCAAAGTAGTTTTTAAACATGGGACCTTTATGAAATATCACTACGCATATGCAGGGAGAATGATGGTCAGGTGCACTGAGTTGGAAGTCAAGGCCGTCAAGGTGCCTCAGGTTGTGACGGGCGGACGTGAAGCCTGAGTCAGTGTTGGTCTCTCGCGGTATATAGATATTGTTTTATTATAGTCTTTCTATGTTGATTACAGGCAGGATTAGAAAGTCGGTATATCATGAATGAGTTCAAGGCAGTGCCCGGTGGCCACTTGAACCTTATGCGAAGATGCACTGCACAAAGTTGTGAGGGAGATTGCGTGTGCGCAGTGGAGGACCAGCGATGTGCAGATCGATTGGGTTCATGCGTTGACCAATCGGCAGGTGAGTTAATTTATGCTATAATCCACCATTAACTTTATACTGTGTATTACCCTTTGGTTGCTCCCCCAACTGCAACAATAAAAGATCCTCGAAAATACAACATGTGGGCTGACAGGAGAAGGCGTGTTCAGCACACGTGGACCCTGCAGAAAGTTATGTTGACTGCTTTTCCTAAAAAATGACTTTCGTGGATTTCTATTGTCTGCATGTGTGTACTGAGTGTAGTATAGTATATGAAAGCCGTGTGGCGTAAATCGAACACGTGCAGGACTTGATGCAACCACAGAACTTCGTATTCCGTTTTTCGTAAGGGTTGCGAAACCTACCTGATATTATAAACGGCGTCACGAGCAGGTGTGCTGCAAAAAAAACTGAAACTCGCAACAAGAAGATACTTTATTTCATGAATTTTTATAAATGTGGTGAAAAATACTACCATTTAGTTTTGTCCAAATGTTTCAGGTACTTCGAACACCGAATACGATGTGTTGGATGTCCTGGATTTCAATTGGAATGGAAATCAAATCGACGTTGATTACACCCCATCTAAATGTACCCTGATTGGACGATGGAATGTAAAGACTGCCAAAGGAAAGGCTGCTATTAGGTAAAAAGTGCATTTTACGTTTTTGTCAAATTTACCCTTCATGTTTGGATTGGTTGCCTGTCCATAGGAATTATTGGCATCAAGATTTGAGGACTGTAATGCTCAGTGATGTGTGGCTGCAGAAATGCAATGAAAGTATAATCGATGTTCTTAGCTTGATTGGAGTGGAAAATGTAAACTTTATTATGTGATGATATTGAATACCTTTTTACAAGATCATTCAGTGGAAAACAACTACATGTATGAAACCGAAGTTTAAACCATTTTACTGCATAAAAGAGTTTAGGAGCGTACCTAAGCTTTCGACTCTGCCCAGAGCATTCATCGGACATGCTTGACACATGCCCGAAAGTATATTGTCCAAGATTTCTGGAAGTTGGTATCGCCCCCATCCCTGTAAGAGGGAGGACTTGAGAGTCCTAAGCTGCATAGCTTCCTTCATGCCATGTTTAAACCAGTCCTGAACCTGATCCAATATTTTCACATTGTCGAGGTTGATGTTGTGTCCCTTATGGTGATTATGAGTATGTTGCGAAACCTCCGATGACGTGCAGCTGGACCTGCGATGCTCCATGAATCTAGCTCGGTTTCCCTGAGAAAAGATGCCTCACAGGGGTCATTGTCACTGCCTCACATTTGATCAGATACACTGGTCCACACCGTTCCTTGGGGGGAGTGGGGTCCTTAGGCCACACCAACAACTGACCTAAAGTGTTGGTGGGCTTGAAGTACACCTGTACACCATACTTCCTGAAAACCCGGCGTAGGTTTTCCGAGACGTTCGGTACATAGGGTAGCGTGATGTGGGCGCCCGGTTTGCTCTTAGTCGCCAGAGTAGTCCTTGGGACTGGCTTTGGACCTCGGCTTGTTAAGGGTCCAGCCAGGGTAGCCACAGGTTGCAAATGCCTGTTTGACATGGGCTACTTCCTTGCTCCTCTACTCAGGTTCCGTCACAACAGTGTCAGCCAAGTGAAGAAGAGTTCTTATCACCCCAAGGTTCTGGTCGAGGGAGTGGTTGGACGAAAAAACTAGGTATTGGTCCGTGTGAGTTGCCTACCGATAGACCCTTGTTGTGATACCGCCATCCTGAGATAGGTTGGACAGGGTATCCAGAAACGCCAGCTTCCCATCCTCGTCGCATTCCGTAGTGAACTGAATATCAAAATCAATTGAGTTCAAGTGTCCAAAAATTTCGGTGGTGTGCGGGAGTATGAGTATCATCCACGTAACTGAATCACCGGTGGGTGAGAGGCCGCGGAAGGGCCTTTGGTTCAAAGTCCTCCATGTACAAGTTGCACAGAATAAGCGACACTGGTGAGTCCATGGCAGCGGTAAAACTTCCCTTCAAAACTAAACTAGGTACATCTTGCACAAAGTTCAAGCAGTTGGATCACTTGTTGTCTGCAGGTACACTGGTGAAAAGAGCGCTGACGTCATAGCTGTTCTTCTAAGTTCTTCCTCATCATCATCTTGACACTTCGTGATCGCTTCACAAAAATGCTTTGAGTTTTAGACATGGTGTTCCCTATTACCGACTAAATGTGACAGGATGTCGACAACATGACTCGCTGAACTGTAGGAGGAAATTGACCCAATACTACTAACTACAGGTCTGAGAAGCATGCCCACCTTATGGATCTACTTCCAGAAATCTGGGACAATCTACTTTCGGGCATGCGTAAAGCATGTCCAAAAGATAGGTGACGTCACTCAGATGAAGGCTCTGAACAGAGTCGAAAGCTTAGGTACGCTCTTGAACTCTTTTATGCAGTAAAATGGTTTAAACTTCGGTTTCATATATTTACTAGCTGCATAGATGAAACATTTCAATGTGAACTACATGTACAGTGTATTGAATACGAACACTTCCATCGTTACTTGTTCTTCAGATTTGAATGGAGTGCTGGCTATTATGATGAACCAGAACCAGCGGGCATCTTTGATATCGCCACAGAGGTCGTCTGGCATAATGTTGGCATGTCCACTCATGCTATTCTGGCACTTCCAAGGAGTAAGTTGACTGTAAAAAAACGACTGACGCAGTAAGGGTATCCCACAGTCTCGAACATCTGTCTTCAACGTTTTAATTTTAGATGAATGGATTTGGACAATATCTGAACAGGTTCATGCTGTTGCACAGTTCTCGACGCAGTATATCTTAGGCAGTGAACAGAGTTTGAAAGTTGAGGAAAAGTGGAGAAATGTTGATTAAGAAATAATTCGTCTGTTTTACCATGCTTACTTTTTATTCATTGAAATGATGATAGATCTATTTGCTTTTGCAGTTCGTACTAGAATATTTTAGGTAGTGAAAAGAAAACAGACATAGCGATGGCAGCCAATTAAAGCCCTTCAAAATCTGCCACCGACCAAACACCTCCTATTGGTGACGTACTAATACCAAACACAACTAATGAGTCACGCTGGATTCGATTAATGAGCGAAAAGGTGTATCAATGATCTGACCATATGAAACATGCCTTTAAATGTTTTTTTTCCAGCAAAGACACTCGATATCCATACGAAATATAAGTTTTTTGTGCGGGCCTGGTACTCATCCACAGAGTATGCACAGTTCACATCAGATGGCGTCATCCCTGATGTCATGCCGCCCGAGATCACGACTATCAGAGGTGCACAGGTAAACCATTTTACACCCATAGATCTAAGACCGGTGAAATGTGTGTGGTTGTTCCACATAAGTCAGTCCATCAGTTTCTCTTGCACTATGTGAAATCTACTTTCGGCTATAAAAATATTGTCATGAACGTTGCTTCAGTGCCCGCTAAAATCATACTTTTTTCGCTGTAGAAGCTTTTCATGAGACTAAAGCAGTGCTCTCTCTTCGGAGAGATACCATATACATGCCATTGTGACCACGCCACCACGTATATATGCAGCGTGGTCAGTATTGCTTTTACTCAGGATTTTTCTCTCCCACTTACGATTATAGAGCATTTAAGCGCAAACCACTGTACAGTATATTGTTAAAAGTTGGAGATAACGAGAATCTAATTTACCTGTATGCTTCAAGGAAATCTTTAACGATATAAATGTCTTTCCGGCGAGCTACGATCTTTTGATACAAATTCTATTCCCAGCCGCTATTTTTAAACATGGTATAGAATATAGATTCTAGTTTTGTGAAAGGCCTTTCGTGCAATTCATTCACGGCCTTTTAAACTTCAATGCATGAGCGAGGCTTAGGAGCGGGGTGGGGTCATGAGGTAATGGTTGTCATTGAATGAATAAACACACAGACTACAATCAATTACGAGGTTTATTTAACAGTTTACTAATGACATTGTTTTTTTGTGTCAATTGCGGTTACAGTATTGTAAACGCCCTTATATAACCTCTACCATAGGAAGGAACTCCAATCTATCCGCATTCCCTTCAGGCAAATCATTACCGTCCTCATTATCGTCCCCTTCAGCTTCATTGACGTCATATGGTAGAAGTCCTGCTGATCTCCATCCACTTCGCACCACATTAGGTTGAACGTCACCCAAAGAGTCCGAGCTTAGTCCAGCAACTTATCTCGGTGTGATATGGTTACAAATGCAGTCGTCTTTTGTGGAATTGGCCTTCCATGTCGTCCAACAGTTCCACAACTTGCTTTTGAAACTCTCCATGACTGTAAGGTCAAGGGGCTGCAAAAGAGAGGTGCACCTCGCCGGCACTAAAGAAGCCGTCCCTACGATCTGGATCACCCGCATCTGAACATCCTCGTTCGCATGGACTGTAAATCTATCCTAGAGCAACACGAAGTTGTTATCACCGTCCCTATCCTCAACGGTGACGAAAGGCACCAAAATCCCGTCGATGTACTCATCCATTGTTTGCATCCTCACCCAACCAGTGGGAGTCTGGATAACAAAAATATTAGGTGGGGAATTATCCTCTATATCCTGCGCTTGTTGGCAAGTTAACGACTTGAAGATTACTTGTGGTGTCATTTTCCCACCATCCAGGGTGATTCCAAGAGTCACCGTGCAACCTGGGCGTGCGTTTCCCTTGGAGGACCGTATATCGACCTGTTTTTCTCCTTTCCTGTTGAATGTGTAGTTTGGCATAGCGTCGAATAATGCAAATGTCTCATCGATATTGATGATAATCCTTGGTTGAACATTTCTGATGAGAAGTCTAAACTCAATGCGGAAGTTTGTTACAATTTCAACTGCATTATCTAGTGTGAGCTTACTATCCTTAGTTCGTCTTCGCTGGTGATGCTGTGCCTTTTTAGAAATATGGTGACCCATCCATCTGAAGTGGTAAAAACTGAAAGGTGTGGTACGGTGCTTCTCTAAGAATGTGTCCTTGATGTTCGGCACCGAGTCCATTCCACCAGGCGGTATACTGCTCTCTTGCGGTCTTCACGATGTACTTCCTCACGACAGGAATCCCCAGTCCTCGTCGTCCCTGAAACCAGTCAAAAACGTTCGCTTTGACGTCTGGGAAACGAGCTGAAAAAAATGTCAATATTCAAACCGGTTCTTCTATCAGGGAAGAATATAGGGTTAAGCAGAAAAATCCTAATGAAACAGTGCCAGCTCTGTTGCCTGCCTCTTAGATGGCCCAATAAAATTGTTCATTATAAGGTCCCTTGACACTAGCTTGACTAATACAAATGCCTGCTTTGTACATGGTCACCTGACGTCTGAATAGGACACCCTGTAGTGATTAGTAGTGTTGTTTGTGCCCCCTTCTCCTTATACTCCTCCCTACGGGGAATTTTATTGGGTCACTCTGTATGCCAATAACAATTGTCCACGAAGAGCCGATCGGGACTAGGTTTATTGATAACAGCCGATTGGGGCTTGGTTTATTGATAAAAAAGGAAATTCCTTTATGTGATAATTAGTCAACCCTAGTAGTGGGTGAACATTGTTTCGGGTCCACTCTGTAGATTCAGTCTTTTCTGCAAATACTCATTAATCCAAACTACTTCCCGTTGTTCGACGTAGGATGTTAGAATTTACTAATTGGCTATGTTCTAGTTCTGGTCATTGGTCAAAATTGTTCGTACCTTGTTTCCTTCATTGCCATCTCTGCTCCATCCCCTTTCTCTTTGATGCGTGGTGATGCTGGAGAATGTCTGCCTCGTCTCTCACCCATCATGCGAATGTGTGGTACGGAAGGTGATGATCATTTTCGAAATTTCCCACTGTGGCATTCGTGCTTCGGAAGTCTCACAGCAATTTTTCTTTTTCATTTAGACTGTATTGTCGTTTACGACGAGGTGCTACGGCAGGGTCACCTTCCTCCTCCATTCTTAACAATGAGCGTACATTTTGGATAGGCCTAAGCTCTCTTGTCTATGCTCTCTTGTCTAGGCGTCGGGTCATGTGCACCCATGTTGTAATGTCTTGTCTGTTGTCACCGGGCCTGATTATCAAAGTATTCAGGCTTACGTGTAAATGACAAGCACCCGTCAATGATGGCAAATCGATTACGGAGCGTAATGTCCAGGCTTACAGACAACTCTCCGCCCCATTAGTCTAAAAGTGGGAGGTACAAAACAATTCAATATGGCGCTGGCGTTTTCTCTAAAGTGCACGGATCCAGTATGTTTTAGCTCAACATGATACCAGGGGCAGTCAAGTGACCATAGAAGCGCGCAATGACCCCTAGGTAAACGAGGTTGGTTCAATGTGTATTGTATGTCTTTGGTAACCAAGGCAGTCGACAACAAAAAATGGAGTAGTTATATAACTGTGATGTCTTCTTTGCTTATATTAGTAGGAAGGATAGACTAACCTATGCTTGTTGGTAGTTATAGACAGCATAAAGCTAAAACACATTAGTTTTATGGAGACAGATACTGCCGGCAGATACTGTTACCAGCATTGAGTAGTACGCTTCCTCCTGTTCCTACGACTTGGATACAAACTAGAGAAAGTCTCTCCTTCAATGTTTCCATGTCTCCTTCGGCCAGGAGACAAATACTGCGACCAATACCTCAGACACTGTGCAATGTCTTTTCTACCGCTGCTTCGCTGCCAAATGCAGTTACTCTTTAGTTGAGTACTGCATTCTCAATGTGATATCTACATGTATTTTGCCCTTGGTAGGAGAGCGAAATCCTGTATGATGTTTCATAACATTTTGAAATTCCATAGGTGTGATATCTTATGCAATCGGTTTGAAACTATTTTGACAGTGGAGGTTCCAGAACACTTTAGAATGGGTGGGGATCGGTGAAGGTGCGATCTTGGAAACTTGGTTGCGAGGGCTCTGCCTAAGAACTAATTTGAATTCTATAAGTGTTCCGGCCATCTCTGGGACCAGCTAAACTTGGACTGAAGCACTTTGAATTGTTGCTCTGATGAGGAGGAGGGGGGATTTTGTGCTTCATGATCAACCCTCCACATCCGACATTGCGTGATCATGGGCATGACTTGTCGACCATGTTTTCTGGATCTCCCAATACCACCCAAAAACATTGGCCTTGATGATTCCTGGCCACAGAGAGCAGGCTAAATACCAGTGTTGTCGTGGTCACAATCAGAACAATATCTAACTGTCCAACAAAGTGAATAATTGCTGCCGAAGGGCTTGTTTTATTGCGATTTCTTTTTGAAACTGATGTCTTCAAAATGTTCGACCTATTGGCTTGAGATCGTAAATATCAGTATGATGATTGCTGAGAAAAATTATCACTTGATGCCTTTTATTTGATTTCCTTTTTCAGTAGTGTACCCATTGTTTTGTGACCCACTCGATATATACTCGTAATATTTCTGGTTTTAGGTGAAGGATCTCATTGATATCAGTCACGACTGGGACGTTGACTTCACATCGCAAGGAGATTCTCTTGCTGTCACATGGAAAAACAGATTCCGGGATTTCAGTGACGCTCTTAGTTTCTTCAATGTGTCCATCAGTTCCTATCCTGGAGGTAAGCGCTATATAAGAACTCAATATTATTATCATTATTATCACTGGTGCATAATTTTAGACAAGAAAACGAAATGCCCTTAGCTTTATAATTAAAGGCCCCTACACACCAAAAACACGCGCGTTACCGATCCAAAGACAGTTTCTGAATAGTCAAACAACGGAAGATATTAATAGTTGGTCACTCGATGCCATTCAACATGTTCAGAGTGGGTTAACGATACCATAGTCATGACGTCATCTTTCGGTGTGTGTGGATTGCAAATGAATTAAAGAAGCGATCATAGTTAAGTGAAATTCGAACAATCAGGTTTGTTTCTGAAGCAATTAATGAATTGTGTACTCGTAGTCGCATCTTAAAGCAGTCGGGTCCTAATATATCAGCTCTTGATATGATGGAAGCCGAGCAATCGGGAATATTTTTGTTATTTTTTCTGATTATACCAACTTCTCAGTTTGTGCAGTTGAAAGCAAGGACGCTGTCCGTATGTAAGCACTGTAAGGTACACATCGAATGAAAAACTTCAGTGAAGCAGTCTGCAATAAGTATACTATATAACAGTTATGAGTGGCACCGTCGGAACACGACTCACCAGTCACTGGCCACTTGCCTGTTGCACCGAGTGTCTCTTCTAAAACATTTTATTATACAATCCATGATCGCGTAACTTTAAATTAGTCTTTCCAAACATGTCGCTCGTATGTCTTTCGATTAATCGTTATCTAGTTCACATCGAAAAACATACTTATATATTTCGTGTGTTCAATTCAATGCTAAAACTGTTCTCATTGAAATATCAAGTACAGAAAGATACTGCATCAAATGCAGTAAAATGAAGCGACAAGAAAGTCGTACGAATGTTCCTGATTGCTCGGCTTTGGCCTGACACGGGAGAGTGTATTTGACCCGCTAGCTTTATTTAGGCAATACATACTGTGTACTGTGTCAAGTATGGATTAAATCTATACTTGATTCTGTGTATATTGATGTTATGATACGGGCAATATCTGGAAAAAAATGGTTGGTTGATGGGGGGGGGGGGGGGCCTCATAGAAACACAGCAGAAGTTTAATACTTGGGAAAAAGTATCAATTTTCCTTCACCTATAGAATTTTAGGGATTACCGGTCACAGCTAATTGTTCAAAATCATTGCATATGCTGCATATACTGGTATAACATATCTCTTTTTTTAGGCGAGGATATAAAGGCTTTTGCCCAGGTTAATGGTGGAGTAGGCGCTGAGAGAGTGACAGTTACAGGCCTTGCCATGAACCAAGGAGACAAGTACTATAGTAATGTAGTCGCATATAATCAAGCTGGTCTCCACAGCACAGAGCATTCTGATGGTGTTGTTATAGATACGACTGTGCCTTTGAAGGGCTACATTGAAGATGGTCTTGGTAAGTTCACGTCGTATTCAAAGTGGCTTAGCCACGGGCATCGATACTAATAATTTTTAATGATCTTTGTTGATCATCATTGGATGTATTTTCCTCATCGGTATCTATACCAAAAATGTATACGGACATTTTGGTTTTTCCGTTTTTCACAAATAGTCAGCCGTCTAACCATTCCATATTTCAAAATCCTCTCACTGTGCTTATACACTTTGTTGGTTGACTTGAGCAACTTACTTGTGATTCTCCTCAAGTGTCATGATTTAAATGTTTGAAACTATGATACAATAACAATTTTATAGTGGTCTAACATTCCACCATTATTCTCACAGGACTACACGATCTAGAGTACACTAGTGATGCTGCTATCGTATCTGGCAAGTGGCATGGCTTCACTGACACCGAATCGTTTATTGACCGGTACAGTTTCTGTGCCGGTTCAACTGATGGGCCAACCGATTGCGGTCTAGCTGCATGGCAGGACGTAGGTTTGAAGACGGCATATTTTGTCCATCTCCAGGCACCGATAGCGACAGGTAAGATCATCTAACCAACATATCCGTACAAAAAATAAGACAAATTTGAAACTTCACAAATGCCACAAGTCGGCACTTCTTAAAGTCCTCACTCGGTTACTTATTTCATTATGTAATTGTGAGTAATGTATAAAAGCAAGTTGAACAAAGGGATGCCGTGTTCGGCACTGAATTCTCGAAGCAGAAGAATATATCTGGTGGATGTAAAAAACGTTCTTCATTTCTGATTTATTTCTGCTACTCTAAAGTAAATTAGTCTATGCATAGATCTGATATTAACAGTGGCTGGGAAAAGACATGGTTATTTTTTTTCTTCATTTATCTCGGGTGCCTGACTTACTAACTCAGGCGACTGACTTACGAAAACGAAGCTGGAAAGGTCAAGATAGATGCCATCATTAAGGAATATTTCGGTCTTGCACTTCATTAGAAGGAAATCCTCACTGTTCTCAAAGAGTGGTTCATGACCACGTCTTTATATGTCAAATGTAAATTGTCCAGTACCGCGTGTATCAAACAGCCTCGTTTTTGTAAAGCAGGCGCCTGTGATAGCAAGTCAGCCGCCTGAGTAAGTCAGGTGCCTGGGTTAGTAAGTCTGGTGCCTGAGTTAGTAAGTCAGGTGCCTGAGTTAGTAAGTCATCAGGAGCCTCCAGGTAGTAAGTCAGGCGCCAGAGATAGTAAGTCAGGCGCCAGAGATGGTAAGTCAGGCGCCTGAGTTAGTAAGTCAGGCGCTCAAGAAAACAAAAAATAAACATTGTCATTGAGAAGAAAATCACCATGTCCTTTCCCAGCCACCGAAGTACGATATTAACGAGCTTATTATGAGCATTTTGTGCAAAAAGGTTAGTTAGTCTCTCCAGCTAATTGAAATAAACATGTCCAAAATTGCAGTGTCCAAAATGGTCCATGGTCCACCGATATATATGATTAATTTGAGATCTGATTTTTCTCTAGACAGACAAATGTCATTGTCCGAAACAATATTTTCTTCAGTTGTTGCACGGTAGAAGAGGCTTAGAACAGTATGGAAGCAGGGTAGTGGGCCAATTCATAATTTTGTCTGATTTGCATCGGTGAGTCCCAGGCAATAGTGCCGACATTTAGACAGGCACTTCCTTTATTTGACATACCTTGAACACCCGTGGCTATATCGAAATGACATTACCACACACTGTGAAAGAAAAACACGTGCAGATCGAAAATGTATTTCTATTATAAGTTTACCAAATGCATGTAATTTCAACTATTTTCAGGTGGAAAATATTACACCAAGGTCAAGGCTGTAGATGCTGCAGGACTCTGGTCAGATGTAGCAGTTTCAGATGGAGTCACAGTCGATACCACTTCACCGATCTCACTTAAGAAATTCTCATTTGGCAACAATTTGGTGCAGAATCCATCTTTCGAAAGTGCGGGGTCGTCAGCTTTAGACTTACTTAATTTGGACTTTGAGGACCTGAGTACGCAATCAATGACTCCAGCTAATTGGATTCTAGATACGACAGATACAAAGTGTGCCGTCTTGAGTGGCTCGGACAATGTGGCACACCAGGGTTCAAATTTTGCTATATTCTATGGCTCGTTAAAACAATCTGTCTCCGGTTTAGCTTCCGGTGAGAAGTACAGGCTAAGATTCTACACGAGTCATATCTTCCCGACCCACACTCCGTTGCTGACATTGGAAGGGCGTATCGAAATTCCCGGATACAACCATGTTTTCAAGCTACACAATCGTATATCGCGTCATGACAGCACCGTGGAGAACAGCATGGAGTCGCTCATCTGGCAGGAACATACATACTACTTCCATGCCACTGGAAGCAGTGAGGATATCAGGATATCTACCATTGGGTATAGAAATGGCATGGCTTTAGATATGGTGTCTGTGGAACTCATGTCTATTGGAGATAGGTAAGACATCAGCACAATAATGACAATGCTGGTTATTTGAGTTATTGATGTTTTATTTGTTAGCTTTTGTCCAATAGTGTAATGTTCTTTGAAGTTTCGTTTTTATTGATCTAAGCTTCAATTTTTCGCATTATATGATCACCTGGATAGACCAAACTTCAGGCAATTTCTCTGTCAAACTTGGCACATGAGATGATGGACACGAACAATATTCACCTGAGGATTTCACCGAGATTGATCAAGAAATATAGGGTATATACAGAACGGAATATGTCTAATTCTAATGCATACATGTAGGTCTGTACAAATACATACAGAAATATTCATTTTGTGGCGATATGATTACTAAAATGATAAATCATGTTTAGTTTTTTTCCCCAGGTCAATAAAACTAAGCTACAAAATCATTCAATCAGTAGTTAGCGTTCCAGCGCCCAAAACGATGCGGACTTAAACGTTTACGAATAGACTATAGCTCGTGGAGTGTTGAACTTAGCCTTTGCACACCATTACATTTAAAGTGTACATGTTGAAGCTGTTTATTTCGTTGCAGGACACCTCACCCTATTGCTAACCCTTGGAGTGCACTGCAGACTCCCATCCACGTGCACACGGTCTTGATTAGTGACTGGACATCGGTTCATGCTGCATGGGACTTCATTGATGTCGAGTCGCCAATTGTGGATTACACCTGGGCCGTTGGTATGTTGCCTTTTCCTTCAAACGGTATACTCCATGAAAAACAGTTGATGTGTTGCGCGCCCTATCAACTCCCACTTTAAATGGAACTGTTTTATAAAATTGCAATAGAGTCGAAGGTAAAAGTTAGGAATTATCTAGATCTGATCGATGACTCTCATATTGGTCAGATATTAGTCAATTTCATTTGTTGAACATGTACTGTCTTCGGCGGAAAATATTGTTTTGTTTCATTAACATCCGTCCTGTAATTACTGAAAAATACAGAAATTTTTAGTATTGATGTATATGAAGTGTGCTGTACGTTTTCTTTGTCCAAAATGTGGTTAATATTTATGCTGTGATGTCACAAAAGGAAAGGGATAAATCTGACACTTATGATATTTTGCTGATACAGGATTTATTTCAGCTTGTTGATAATACTTGATTTGGATGTTTGTCATTATAGTATTCCCATCTTTATTTTCTTAAGTTAACTCTAGTCCAAGCAAGAATGTTCGTTACAGATAAACCTTTGTGACACCCCGTTTGATTGCATTGTTTTGTCATTTGGTTTCTTAAACATTCAAATCTAATGAAACTCGTTGGAATTTTTTAACGAAATAAGTAATTCATCTGTATATTTTATATAGCTTGAATGCATCTTTGGTCATTTCATCAACAACAAGTTATACATCTTCAATGTATTAATTGATTCAGTACTTATTAATAGATTCAATACTGACTGCGTCTTACTTTTACTATCGTATAGGTACGGTCAGAGGAGGCACCCAACTTCAAGGCTACAAATCCACTGGGAGAATTAACTTTGGGGAGAATGTGGATCTCCGTCTTGATCACAACTCGTATGTTTATGTGACAGTTGTGGCAACAAATGCAGCTGGTCTCCACACCATGGTCTACTCCGACGCCATTCTAGTTGACTTGAAACCGCCAGTTATCGACTTTGTCTACGACTCGGAGATGGGTAGGTCATTTTTGATAAAATCATCTAGAGTATATCCGAGCGAGTTTCAAAAAGTGAATTGTGCTTGACACTTAAAAAAAGTGATTTCATGTCAAAATGTATATCTAAGTGTTTATTAATTTTTTATTTCATTGAAAAAGTATGTCACACTTCTTCAAAATTAGCGTTTTAAAGCTTGGTCTTCGCCAAATTTTGGTGATATCCATTTTTAAGAAACACAGATTAGTTAGCTCAAAATGTTTACTTCAGGAAGTGCCACTCTGACATTCCCTTTTCTTACACTCTTGAATGTTTCTGTCTTGTCTGCTGTTAAAAATAATAAAGGTTCATAACTTCAGTCGCCGGAGAAACAAAAAAACAGATTTGAATTTAGAAACTAAGTTTACTGGTATTAGCTCTCTAAATGGCGGTAATAACTTTGCGGAAGGCACGGCACGTCTCAATTGGTATGTTTAATTTTGTGGATAATTTGTGAAACAAATATAACCATTGTTAACGGTCACTGCGTTTTGTTAAAAAGCAAGAAGTCGAGCAATAGGAAAATTAGACTAATCGACAATGATAATCTGAGCATTTTTCTTCTTATCATTTATAGGTGACGATATTGATCTCCAAGTCGATCCAAATGTTGGGGGCAATTGGAACGTCAGTGATGTTGAGTCATTGGTCCACTATTGCGAATACTGCATTGGGTTCAACCCAGGTTCATCTGAGGTCATGACATGGACGAAACTTGCTCACGGCGTGAATAACTTTGTTGAGAACATGGATACGGCTTTAGTTGGAGGGAGAAAGATCTTCACAACGGTCAAGTGTTATAACTTTGCTGGATTCTCTAGCATGATGTCCTCCAATGGAATTATAGTTGTGGTCAGCCCACCTAATGTTGATAATGCTGAGTGTCATGTGGTGCAGACGTCACCCACACCGTTCCCAACCAGGGATCTATATCAGAGCAGGACGGACAACGTGCAACTTGTCTGGACGGGATTCGTGGATCCAGTAGGAATCGACTTTTATCAGGTACTGAATTGGAAAGTTTTCACAACCTACGTACGCAAGCACTCAGAGTATGTTGTGAGACAGAAGTAGATTTTCTCGTTAATTGTGTGCTACCGTTGTACCATATCCTTGTTGTCCTATATAAAAATGCTTAGGACAAGATTTCGGTCAACACTATATTAAGTAAATCTAGCGAAGTCAATTTGGCATTCGCGAAGGCTCAGAGATTCAATAGGGAGTTTTCGCAAATCCCCCGAAACGCAAACGTAAACGCCTATCCCATTATTCGACATTCTGATAACTATGACGAACAGCAGTGGGGTAGGCGTTCGCGTTGGTGATTCGAGGACATTGAGGAAGCACCCTACTATAAAGTATATTCTCTTCCGTGAGTCCATGACTAATGCTTTACTGTTTATTGAGCGTAATATCTAGGGGCAGATACGCAATTAAACCAAATAAATACTTAACGTGTTATTTTTCAGCGATGGATTGAGATGTTCTTGATATAATCTATATTTTTAGAGCATTTTCAAGCATTATCCTTGGAGCACATTCAGGACATGTCTATCATATTTTACATGTACAGGTAGCTACTTTTTAAGTTGGTGTACTCTGAGATTGGGGGTAACTTTCAAGATGGCTCGCTTCTACATTTGAATTGTCTAAACGTCATCCACTGATTGCCATGAAATTTATGATGTTGCTTTTCCAAATTACAGATCCAATTGACAGGTGAAGGTATCTGGAAGCCAGTCTGGTATAGAGTGGCGGAGAATGCACAGAACTATCTAAACATCAGTAATATGAACCTAAAGACAGGTCGAGAGTATACCTTGCATGTAAGGGGCGTCAATGCCATGGCTATGGCCAGCGATTCTATATCGACATCTTTCATGGTTGAGACTGAGACGCCAACAGTAACTTTGACTGCCGGGAGTAAGTTGATTTCTCATTGAATTTGTTAAAGATTAGTTGGCTTAGTGCACCTTTATAATTGGACAGAAATAACCTTAATTGCTGACGTTCCGTCTTTCTTTCATACCCTCGTGTCTGCGTTGCGTAATCAACACAATTGTACACCAATAGTAGTTTATTAGAGAACCTCAATAGTTCATTTGATCAGTCGGTATTGCCTTAGACCGTAGAGCAGTCTTGAGTGTCCCTTACCTTATAAAATAATATGCTTCCCTATTCTCGGTATTCAAAGAAATGGGCTATTCTAGCGGGCAGTCACTTCCCATTAAGCTGAATAATCGGCAACAAGTAGGTAAATTCGCTATTTCCAAAATAACCGTAGATGACTTCTACGCAGTTTGGACGCCATTTCTGCATATATATACATTATTTGGAAGATCTTCCGACACAAACCTCAAACAAATTGACGGGGTATAAATTGAGAAATTTGGTAAGATATGATGATTTTGAGGTACAGTCCAGATTAATGTCAACACCTTCTTCATTCAATATCTCCCAAACCAATGCACCAATTCCAATGCGGTTTTCAGGATATTATCAGATATCTTGTTTTCTATTTATACATTATGGCAGGAATGCGAATGCACAAATCTTCAATTTTTATGATTTCTAGCGAAAAATATTTCGAAAAAAGTTTGAAATAAAAACATTTTTTTTGTGAGGATTTTTTAATTGGCTGATTACATAATGACTCACTCATGCATTCACATTCTTGCCATAATGTGTAATTAGAAAACAAAATCCTGAAAACTGTATTGGAATTGGTGTACTAATTTGGGAGATACTGAATGAAGCATAGGTGTTGATATCAATATGATCACGACTGTACATAGGGTTTAAGTCAAAAATGATGCTGTTCTGTAGAGAAACAATGCTACACAAATTATAAAATCAATGCTACATAATATGTATAAAATTTCGAGACTTTGGTAACTATTGAGTTGACCATTATCTCCTCTAAAAAACAGTGTCTATTTGGCATACAGCTATACTCAATTCATTTTATGGGCTTACTAGATGGGCTATACTAAATTGAGTTTTTGCTCTAAGACCGACGAATACATTATTTGCTCAAAATGATTCGCATATTGCTTTGTAATTTATTCCAAAGAGCTAAAACTGTCTCCTTAACAGGGCCTTTTGCGTGAAATGAAACCGAGGACCCGTAAATATTGAATTATGGAATATTATAGGCACTAAAGTGGAACCTTGCTTCAATGAATTCTTTGGGATCAAAGTATGACATTGGATTTTTCATATCAAATGTAATACTTCCTGCAGCTAAATGGTCGTTTGTACACCGTACTATTGTTGACTCCAGAGACCTACCTCAATACCTCAAGGGTCAGAAATATATGATAAATTCCTTGCCCCCAAGACCCAATTCCGGGTATTTTGTTTTACACTGCCATTTCGTTATCGGTGATTTTAATTCCGGTCAGAGGAACTGGATCAACTGGATATTTTTCGCTATTTGAAATTTGCTTTGAAAAATTTAAAAAAGAGAGTATCAAATGGGGTTAAATATTGCTTACTGTAAAATCAATACGATCCTAGGAGTTGCCGTTATCTGACCGAAGTTTCAACTTGTTGCGTTTGCGCAAGCAAAGTCTTCACAGCATTGTGTTTGGTTTTGCTGAAGTGAAGTGAAGAGTTTAGGCCTCACTGCACCCTACCAAACCAACCAAAGGTTTTCGGGAAAACTTGCATTAAGTATAAACTTTTCCCTCACAGGGCATACCATCATGACCATCGCGATCTTTACACAATTTCTAAGGCCTTTTTTGGCAGCGATATTAACTTGTGGTTTTCCCCACTCAATTGTTACTGAAGAGATTAGCAAAACGGTCAAATAAAAATCTCTCTCCTGAAAACTTTCTAACATCTCGGTACAATGTTGATTTCTTTGCAGATGATACTGGTCTCCACGAAACTTGGGTCATGAAGGATGTAAAATTCCAGTTCCAGTGGGATGGAATTTTCGGCAGTTCTACAGAATTGGTTTACGAAGTGACTGTGGGATCAACCGAGGGCGGAAGTGACATCATCCAGTGGCAGGAGACAAAGGGAACAACGATGTTGGTCAAGGTGGACGATGTGCTCAACTCGAAACTTGAAGCATATTATGTCACTGTCACCGCGATTAATCCGTCCGGTCTGTTCCGTACAGTCAATTTCATCATAGACCCTGCTGGAATGTCCTAATTACTGCAAAACATTAAAGCTTCTTTTGTAATATTGCTAATTACCTGAAAACAATTATGAATCGCTAGGTGGTGCAATAGGTTTGTTCCCAATCTTGTGAATTTGGGCAATCTGAAATGACAGCAAAGTGAGCGACCGCCCGGTTTGAACCTACACGTTGTCAGTTATGAGTAAATCTGGGGTCGGCATTTGATATTTGTTTGTTATTGAAGATAATGTGCTCATGTGACATGGGAGTGTTAGTAGAAATAAACTGGGTAAGAAGGAAGGTACTCTCCGTCACTTCAGAAGTAAATGAGACAACCATGAGTGACCCCTAGCATACCACGATCTGTTACACGGACTGACGTTATGCAATCCCGGTCGTTGTGAAGTTATTTTAAGTGGCATTCATGCTCTTTGGCATTTCCAGGAAAAAATTGTCATCGGACACCACTTTTATTTCTTTAACCTCTCTCTTGCTAAAGGTCTGACTTTCACCTAGGATCAAGATCAACATTATGACGAGGTTTTTTTTAGATAAAACTGAAAAGTGACGCACAGAACAGGGGTCGTTTTAAAAATCAGCCGACGAGCACCGTTCCACTTAAAACACGGAGCGACAGGACTGGGTATTGATGTGAATGTACATTAACTACTGGTATTTTTTTCTATATGTGAATATTTTTCAATTACAGTCATGATTGATTCATACAATCAATGTCGGAGGGTATCCCAGTGATCGCAGCGATTGATATGTACACTTGTACATTCTGTTGTTTCTGGTGACAAGATAGCTTATAACTTATTGCAGGTTGCAAATTCAGGCCGACTAAACATGTGTTTTTTCATTCTTTCTTTTGTGATTGATATCATTGTATGCTGTTTTGATTAGCAATATCTGTGATAAAAAATGATACCATTATATATACTCCTTGTTTATGAACATTCATTTGCGTTGGTTGATTACAAGGAATACAACCTCTGGAGAAGGAGTACCGCAACTTCCGATGGCAACTCGGCAAGTGGGTTTGCAAAAGTCAGGAAAATTCAAAAATAGCATCGCAAAGCCTACCCCTCAGCCTATTAAGGTTGATGGTGAGATAATGGTGAAGTTGGCTTAGTGGAGTGGCTAGTTTGCATATGGAAATTATAATTGTGGAAACCTATTTTGAGGATGTGAGCGTGGTGGCCATATTAATTTCGAATCGCGCTGATTTTCGAAAGGACCCTTCCCCTTACTAAACTGCATTAGGCCTACACCGGTTCATCCCCATTTCGCCTACACCCATTTCGCCTACAAAATTTACCCGTTTCGCCTACTCACCATTTCGCCTACACCCATTTCGCCTACTCACCATTTTGCCTACTCACCATTTCGCCTACACCCATTTCGCCTATTCACCATTTCGCCTATTACCCATTTTGCCTCCATCATTTCAAATGTTTTATGATAGTGACTTCAAATTCAAAAGATGCTTCAGCCTTCTAGTCTAATTTGAAATGTCTATTGGTGCCAGAATTTTGTAACGCTTTTAGAAATATGCAGTTTATCCAACTAAATACCAACTAAATACTATCAGACGAACTGAGTAGGGTCATGAGTAGGGTCATGATTTGGCTGAAAACAGTGGAAATATCATGGTCTCTCAAATTTGTCCAATTTGAAGACAAAAAATTCGTGGACAACCACCAGTTTTAATAAAATTTCACCATTTACTCGCCTGACTGTCTGGAATGTCATATCCAAATTTCAGATTCCCAACCCGTAGCATATTTTGATGCAAGGCGGCTTAAAAAATCAATGGTGGTCTTGTCTCAAGAGGCCGGGTTGGAATGATAAAGTGTGGTAAAGTTTAACTGGGAAATATGCTATAATATGAAGGAAAAAAACCAAGCTCAACAATTCGTAAAATTGTTCAAATGTCCAGCGCACACCACTCTTTTCCTTTTTAGTAGGCGAAATGGTGAGTAGGCGTAATGGTGAATAGGCGAAGTGGGTGTAGGCGAAATGGTGAATAGGCGAAATGGGTGTAGGCGAAATGGGGGTAGGCGAAATGGGTAATAGGCGAAATGGGTGTAGGCGAAATGGGTGTAGGCGAAATGGGGTACACCCCTACACCCATTAAAAAAATGGATTCCATCCTCCAAGCCGTTCTCCTCGAAATTGATGGAAACCGATTTCAAGCACGTTGCCCTGGTGACCATATTGAGAATCAGAACGAGCCGGTTTTCGAAAGGCGCCTTCCTCTAGTCACCCCCCAACGTACATACCAAAAATGAATTAGATCGGACGAACGGTTCTCCTCGAAATTGACGGAAACCGATTTCAAGCGCGCCACCCTAGTGGCCATATTGATAATCGGAACGAGCCCGTTGTCGAAAGGAACCTCGCTCTAGTCACCCTCAACGTACATACCAAAAATGAATTTAATCGGACCAACGGTTCTCCTCGAAATTGACGGAAACCGATTTCAAGCACGCCGCCCAGGTAACCACATTGAGAATCAGAATGAGCCCGTTTTCGAAAGGAACCTTCCTCTAGTCACCCCCAAAGTACATACCAAAAATGAATTTGATCGGACGAACGGTTCTCCTCGAAATTGACGGAAACCAATTTCAAACACGCCGCCCTTGTGGCCATATTGATAATCGGAACGAGCCCGTTTTCAAAAGGAACCTTCCTCTAGTCACCCCCAATGTACATACCAAAAATTGAATTGATTGTCAAAGCGGTTCTCCTAGAAATCGACGGAAACCAAGTAGCAGACGCCCGCCCGGACCGACGGTGCACGTGACGACAATACCCCCTAGCCCATTTGGGCTGAGGGGTAAAAATGAATTTAATCGGACAAACGGTTCTCCTCGAAATTGACGGAAACCGATTTCAAGCACGCCGCCCTGGTGACCATATTGAGAATCAGAACGAGCCGGTTTTCAAAGGAACCTTTCTCTAGTCATCCTCGACGTAAATACCAAAAATGAATTTGATCTGACGAACGGTTCTCCTCGAAATTGATGGAAACCGATTTCAAGCACGCAGCCCTAGTGGCCATATTGATAATCGGAACGAGCCCGTTTTCAAAAGGAACCTTCCTCTAGTCATCCTCGACGTACATACCAAAAATGAATTTGATCTGACGAACGGTTCTCCTCGAAATTGACGGAAACCGATTTCAAGCACGCAGCCCTAGTGGCCATATTGATAATCGGAACGAGCCCGTGTTCGAAAGGAACCTCGCTCTAGTCACCCTCAACGTACAGGCAACGTACATACCAAAAATGAATTTAATCAGACGAACGGTTCTCCTCGAAATTGACGGAAACCGATTTCACGCACGCCGCCCTGGTGACCATATTGTGAATCAGAACAAGCCGGTTTTCGAAAGGAACCTTCCTCTAGTCATCCCCAACGTACATACCAAAAATGAATTTAATCAGACGAACGGTTCTCCTCGAAATTGACGGAAACCAATTTCAAACACGCCGCCCTGGTGGCCATATTGATAATCGGAACAAGTCCGTTTTCGAAAGGAACCTTCCTCTAGTCACCACCAATGTACATATCAAAAATTGAATTGATTGTCAAACCCGTTCTCCTAGAAATCGACGGAAACCAAGTAGCAGACGCCCGCCCACAAGTCTTTTGCATAGTTTATGATTTATGAGCGTTGTTTTCGACATGACAATATTACCAGCGCTCGAAAGCTATCACAATTATACTGGTTAGTCCCGCCTACCAATTACTCTGGCCAATCGGAATTCCTCTTACATGTTGATTGGCTGATGCTCGTCAATACAAGGATAGTCACAATCTAGAGAAACCATCTGTGGCACATCGATCTTAGAACATACAAGATGGCACAATCTGTCCTCACTTGAGCAAACTCCCATACGCACCGGAAAATATTTCTGTTGGAGGACCCCCTACATTGTTGTCTTGGGTGGAAATGTGCTCCGAGACAATCTTGCCCTGATTTCCCGTCATCGCTGATATATGCATATTTTTCTCAGAAGACATGATTTCTAAGAAGGATCTCTAATGCCTTATAGACCATTGCATGGTGACATCGTCACAACCTAACTCACTTGCACCAGTCGGCCATCCTATCGGTACCCAAGTAAGGGTAGGAATGGGGTACAGCCCTGTCCCTTCAGTATTGGACGAGACATGTCTGAGACCGTCAAAAGTACGTCTTGAGAGAAAGCCTCATCAATACTCGTATTGCATTCAAACGTTTGTGTTTGACCCATCCCAACCCAAATAGTTGTGACCTTGTCTTCAGTAGAGTACATCCTGCAGTCAGACTGCCTAACCTTTGGCAATGTTTCCAAGACAGGCCTGTTGTGACTGTCTTATAGCTCTCTCATTGATTCGACAACATGTTGGAAGTCCCAAGCTCAATTCAGTCTGGTTGTGACTGTATTATCTCTCTTATCGCGTTGGAAACACAGTGGGGCTCCCAAACTAGAGTCTGGTTGTAGCTGTCTTATCTCTCTCATCGATTTGACAACACTCCCAAGCTCAATTCGGCCTGGTTGTAACTGTCTTATCTCTCTCATCGATTTGACAACACAGTGGATCTCCCAAGCACAATTCGGCCTGGTTGTGACTGTCTTATCTCTCTCATCGATTTGACAACACAGTGGACCTCCCAAGCTTAATTCGGCCTGGTTGTGACTGTCTTATCTCGCTCATCGATTTGACAACACAGTGGAGCTCCTAAGCTAGAGTAGGCCTGGTTGTGACTGTCTTATCGCTCTCATCGATTTGACAACACAGTGGAGCTCCTAAGCTAGAGTAGGCCTGGTTGTGACTGTCTTATCGCTCTCATCGATTTGACAACACAGTGGAGCTCCCAAGCTAGAGTAGGCCGGTGTAACATCTGTGGTTGTTCCCCATGTGTCAGTGTTTCCAAACAATAGGCAGCTAGAGAGACCACGACTTTTCAATAGGGGGGATACACAGAAAAACTTGTCAGTCTATTTTTGAGCGTTCCCAAACAATGAGGGGAAACACTCACACACGGGAAACACTCACATATATTACACCGGTTTGTGACCGTCTTATCTCTCATCGTGTTGGAAACAGTGGAGCTACCAGGCTCAATTCGGTCTGGTTGTGACTGTCTTATCTCGATTATTGTAGGTTGTGACATCATATCGAGCGATCGGGTGTTGTTGAGACACTTGACAGATGGAAATACTGTCCACAGTGACATGGTCTTTACGAGAGACACTTTGGTCGTGTTGGCAGTTGTTTACAGGTGATGCATGGTCTTTGTGACATCATATCGAGCGATCGGATGTTGTTGAGACACTTGACAGATAAAAATATTGTAGGTGGGGCATGCAATAGCAGAATAGAGAGCACCGGGGTTTTGACGTCAGGTACGGTGAGACGTGAGAGGGGACGTAAGGAGAGTCGTTGTACAGCAACAAAATGGAAAGAGAACAAACACGTATTATTTTGTATTCGCTCTTTATTTATTTATTTATTCGACGGAACAGGTTGTGACATCATATGGGAAATAAATTTACACATGTTGTATTTTCGTAAAGGGCGTGTAAATAGTGACAACATAAATCCTGTAACAAAGTAAATAGATTTAAAGCTTGTGCAGTAACGCCACTTTTGATCTGCAGTCCAACATGCCTGCCAATTCAACGCCATACTATGACTGATGCTGATTATGGTAGGCCTATGCTTATGGGTAGGGCTAGATCCAAAGATACTCGGCCCCCTTTGTTGACATCGGCTATTTTAAGAAAAGCACATGGTAACTCCTTACCCACAATACATTGCGGACAAACATTACCACGTGTTTTTTTGTAGTTGTGGTTGTCGTGAATTATCCGCCACGAGGGCCGTCCCCGTCCGACTGACAATTTCCCCCCAGTCCAACTATTGCATATAAGTACAGTGGAACCTCCCTTAGCGGACACCTCTCTATAAAGGACAACCTCTCTATTAAGGACACTAGTTTTGGTCCCAAATTTGTTGTTTCCATTCAATTTGACCTCTCTAATCAGGACACCTCTCTATTACGGACATTACTTGTCAGTCCCGTGGGTGTCCTTAATAGAGAGGTTTTACTGTACATCTATATGTGGAGCTTTACAAGTACATTATATCAAAAAACTTCTTATACAAAAAAGTTTACCGCAATGTATTGTGGGTAAAGAGTTACCATGTGCTTTTCTTAAAATAGCCGATGTCAACCAAGGGGGCCGAGTATCTTTTGAGTAGCCCTACCCCCCAGCTACCCCCTGGCAGAGGACGTCCGCTGATTGACCCCGCTCGATGTTGTGGTAGTTGGTGTAGGCATCGTTGAAGGCCTGGAACCAACTGGCACCTCTCAACACGAGTGAGTTGTCGCTGATGAACTCGGTAACGTCAAAGAGACACCTGGAAGAGATGGTATTTACAGTACAGTACAAATGGAAAATTGCCCTACCCGTTTTTAACGACCGGGACGCCAAAAAAATATGTATTATAAAAGTCACCCCCAATAAGATTCGAACCCTCAACACTTTTGGCGACACTATTTGTAAGTCCGACGCGCTATGCTGTGGACTAAAGTGGCTCTTACCAGTAGTGGACGACTTTGGAACGTTGGATCCGAGAGTTTGATCAACCCTTTCTAAGACAATCTGCGCGTGTCCTGTCATCATTAACCATTTGCGCATGTCTCTGCTCATTCATTCCCGATTTCTCGTGTGGGATAGCTGGAATTTTACGAAGCTCATCTGATGTAAGTATAGAAGTTTCTCCTAGTTCGTATTCCAGATAAAAACGAATCGAATATAGTCTATAAAGGAGTTTAATTCTTAATCATATAAGAGAAGACACACATGTTCATTTTCGCTGTTTATTTGACGGTTTTAGTCTCTCTTGAATGTTTAGGCCTTAATATTATGTTCTAAAGCGACTAATTTTATTCAACATCAAATCAATATTGGTGAAATGAAACGGCCAGGGGCCATTGTGCTCACCGTATACATCTTTTAGTAGGCAGGATCATGCTTAGTTTAGAGGTGAATATGGTGAACACAATCAGGCATGAAGACTTTTTTTAGATGTGTATTGATGTCAAGTAATAAGACAGGGCAGTATATATAAGTTTATGATCCAACCAATAATTGTCTATGACATCAACAAGATCAATATCGTGTAATTGCTAAGAGTCCCTGCAATAAAAAATTCATCGAAAAAAAGTCATTAATAAGCGAGATATTGCATGTCCTACTTTTTCAGTTTTGACTCCCTGGTGGCCAAATCAAGAATCAGATCAGGCCAAAATTCGGTGTCAGAGATTATCTGATGTAGGGGGTTACATGTACCAACTTTCAAGTTCATAGCTTCAGCAGTTGAGAAACGTGCCATAGTTACACTCTAATGGCCAATTTACGCCATTTGACCTCTGTGACCTAGAAAAGGAGGTCAAATCCAAAAATCGTAGGACATGTGGTGTATCCTTGCTAGAAGTCCCTGCCATAAAAATTTTATCGAAAACAATTCACTCAAATAAGCAAGATATTGCACTTCTTCCTTTTTCCATTATGGCCCCCTGGTGGCCGAATAAAGAATCAGATCAGGCCAAAATTCGGCATCAAAGGTTATCTGATGTAGGGGGTTATATGCACCAAGTTTCAAGTTCATAGCTTTACTGGTTAAGAAACGTGCCATAGTTTACACTCTAACGGCCAATTTACGCCATATGACCTCTGTGACCTTGAAAAGTAGGTCAAATTGAAAACCCGTAAGACATGTGATGTATTCTTCCTAAGAGTACCTACCATAAAAATTTTATCGAAAACAAGTCACTTATAAGCGAGATATCACACTTTTCAGATATCCACTTTTGGCCCCCTGGTGGCAAAGTTGAGAATCAGATCAAACTGAAATTCAGCACCAGAGGCTATGTGATATAGGGGGTTATATGTACCAAGTTTCAAGTTCATAGCTTTAGTGGTTAAGAAACGTGCCATAGTTTACACTCTAACGGCCAATTTACGCCATATGACCTCTGTGACCTTGAAAAGTAGGTCAAATTGAAAACCCGTAAGATATGTGATGTATTCTTCCTAAGAGTACCTACCATAAAAATTTTATCGAAAACAAGTCACTTATAAGCGAGATATCACACTTTTTAGATATCCACTTTTGGCCCCCTGGTGGCAAAGTGGAGAATCAGATCAAACCAAAATTCAGCACCAGAGGCTATGTGATATAGGGGGTTATATGTACCAAGTTTCAAGTTCATAGCTTTAGTGGTTAAGAAACGTGCCATAGTTTACACTCTAATGGCCAATTTACGCCATATGACCTCTGTGACCTTGAAAACAAGGTCAAATTAAAAACCCGTATAATATAAAATGTATATTTGCTATGAGTACCTACAACAAAAGTTTTATCGAAAACAAGTCACTAATAAGCGAGATATCACACTTTTTAGATATCGACATTTGGCCCCCTGGTGGCCAAACAGAGAATCAGATCGGACCGAAAATCAGTGTCAGAGGTCAGCTGACCTAGGGCATTCTGTGTACAAAGTTTCAAGTTCATAGCCCTTGCAGTTAAGAAACGTGCCACTGTTAGGATACGACGACGACGACGACGACGACGACGACGACGACGACGACGACGACGACGACGACGACGACGACGACGACGACGACGGACACAGCGCTATCGTATAGACTCCCCTTACGGTGAGCCAAAAAGTATACCCCGAGAACACAAGTCGGCGCCATCTTGGTTTTTTTAGAGAAAATATTTAAGCATTTGCGTGCATGTACATCATGCACATTCTGACGGAACCATGTGGTTGAAAAATATATTCCGCCTATCGATATTTGTCAACGAGGTAGGAGTACAGCAAAAACTGAGTACAGAATGAACGGTATTACCTCCCCCCCCCGCCCGCGAGGTTTTTTTCCCTGGACGTTTGGGGCAGTACAGTGTACATTTGTACATAGAGTCTTAACCAATCAGAGTTCGACTTTGAATGACGTCATCTGAAAGCTGAGTGAACATGGCGGTAGATTTAAAGCAGTTTGACATGTCTGATTCCGTAAATCTTGCTGATTGTGGTCGCAATCTTGCCGATTGTGATCGTATCAAGGTATTTTACTTTGAAATTATTATTATCTAGCCATAAATTAATATGCTTAAGTGACAAATGGTTGATATACGGCGCTCAAGGGACATTTTATTGCCCTTCGCTCAGCGCTGACACTAGACGTGTGTCAATGTACTATAGACATGTGTGTGTAATTTAGTAGTAGGCCTATAATACAGTATAACCTCTTGGGACTGAGAAGTGCTGTTCTTAAATAGAGAGGTGTCCAGATTACAGGGGTCAAACTAAATGGAAGCTATTAATTCTGGACCAAAACTGTCCTTAATAGAGAGGTTACCTTATTAGTGAGGTGTCCTCTAAGGAAGGTTTCACTGTATCTGTTCAAAAGAAGAATAGGCCTATAACACCTTATGCTTTGGCTCATTTGTTGCATACCCGAAGCAAAGAACTACCTGGTCACCGTAATGCCTCAAGAATATAGACCCAGAGTCTTTCTATACATGATGGACCCAAACAAACAAGCACTTAATCTTATCTGTAGCTAGGCTTTAGTGAATTCTTTTCTTTTGCTTTTATTGCAGAAAAAACTTCCTCCCGGGTTTGAGTATCACTTTGTTGAATCCCACGATGATCACTGCACCACAATTCGTGTGAATCTGACAGATGCTGAAAAAGCAGATCAATGGAAGAAAGACCTGGAAGAAATCAGTAGAGTGACTTGGAGGCTCAATGCAGGACAGAGGGCCGGAGGAAAATTGAATGTCTATAAACGTTACTTTAAATGTCAACATAATACCAATCCTCGATCCCTCACTGCTGATGACCGGAGCGGCTCAAAGAACTCCACCTGCCCTGCTTTGCTCAATATTACAATCAAAAGGACAGATTTTTCAAGGAAGTCTCGGTATGTTTAAGATTAGTAGGCTACAGGTACATCACGATGTGTGACATTCTTAACAGTTAATCAGTTGAATACCGGCGACAACAATAGTCGGTAGCTATTGAAGTCAAGTTTTTACCGCTGCACGGTTTTTTCGGTCGCTGCCTAATTATTTTCTGTACACAATTAGGTATAGCCCATCGTTATTTGATCGGTGTATGGAGTTGCTATGGGTTGTACGAAATGGCATGAGAGCCTCTAGTTTGACCTAAAATGTATAGATGGCGAAACTTTTGATTATTTTTGGCGCTGAATCAGGAAGTCTCTGAGAAGCACATGGCGTGTATCGTGACTTTCTGGATCGTTTCTATTGTATTATTTTACATTAGATATGAGCTCGTGGGCTAAGTTTGGGGTGGAGGTGGCCCTTTCTAGGATATTAGAGGACTCTCAAGACTATGACACTAGTGGTGAGGAGTGTCTTGATGGGGTCGATGACCTTGATGAAACTGATTTGCAGTTTCCAGCATCAATGGTTCAGGATGATTTGAACGATGACCGGTGTGATAGAGACGCTGCTTGTGATGATGATAGCTAAAAATCACTTATCAATAACCAATTAATAACCAATCGATCGCTAATCAATAACCAATGAATCAATCAGTATTCATGTTTATATCATTATGTTTGATCATATAGGCATCTATGTTGAGTATCCTTGCTTCAAAAGTCCAAATTCAAAGGACAAAGGTTGATGTTATAGGACGTTGAAAATCTCGATAAGTAGTGATTGATTATCGATCAATATCGATCAGTAACTGGTCATATATAAATTTTTACTTGATCTACTGTTCATTGACAATAAAGAGAAGACATGTTTTGCAAAAAAATCTGTTTTTTTCCTATCTATATAGAAAATCACAAAAATCAATCAATCGATATTGGTGATTGATCACCAATTTACAGATATGAACTGGCAACCAACTCCAATCGATAGGCCTGTCGATTCCCTTCACGAAAAATGTATAGTTTTTGGGGTCTATCACCAAAAACCTAATTGATATAATTTTTTGAAAATTGGTATCATAATTCTGAATAATTACTCTAGGTAATACGGTATAGACGCGTTCGGACGGTACCGGTAGTCAAGAGGTTAACATCAGTTATTTTTGCCTTAGACGAGATATTGGAAAAACGATTGAGGAATTTGGCATGTTTGTTTGGCTGCTCAAGTCTCATTATGTCCGAAATTATCATCATGAGGAAGTGATTATGTCACACTGGTAATTTAGATAAGCAAGTGCCACTAAGGCCACTACTGTAAAACTGCTCAGGAACTGTCATGATTGTGACGGGGCATTTGTTCAGGAGCTGCTACCAAGGTCAACTACTGTAAAGCTGGTTAGGCGCGTGTGAGTGATAATGCTTTTATGACTCCTGAAAATAAAATCAATTGATTTTGGTGATACATAACTAAATCTTTCTTCTGTTTTGATTTCAGTGCAAAAACTGTAGATGAGTATCTCCCTGACTTCCCTGGCATCATTAAATTTAGTAATGATCATAACCACCAAGTCTTCTCCTCGGACAGCTTACGTGAAAGGGATGTGTCCGAGGAGACTGAAAAGAAGTTGCGGGACCTATTTGCAAATGGCCACTCCCCATCCTCAGCAGTCGAAACCATCAAGATGGACTTACAAATCGCTGAAGTAGACAACTACGTGTTTGCTGCCGCAGACAGAGCTAATTGTCCTGACCTTGGTTACTGCTTTTGGTTAGTAATAGACTGTTGCTGAGCTCATAAAACTAAATGTCATCTTCTCAAAGAATTTCATTGCTGAGAATTGTGCAGTGCTCCAATTTCTCTAAATAAACTGTATTGAATTGAAGGTAAAAAAGAACTGGGGACTATTTCCGTCAATTGCCTCTCTTTACAGACCTTTGAAATGGGTACTTTGCCATAAAGGGAATCATGTTTGGTTGCAGGTCTCTTTAAATTTCTTCATAGTATTTAAATTCTTTTTCAGACTGTACTACAAGATTTTTCAGAAGTCTTATGGAGCAGTTAGCGGGGAACAGATGTTGAAAGACCTGCAGTGTCATGCGGAAAGATTTAATGAGGAGAATGATGGGGAGGACTGCGTGAAGATGCGAACAATTGATAAGGACTTTGTTGTGGCAATATGTACACCCGTAATGAAGAGAGTGCATAGTCTGATTGAACAGAGTGGCGAACTAGTATTTGTGGATGCAAGTGGTGGTGTTGACCGTCATCACTGTCGCATCTTTTTACTTCTGACACATTCAGCAGCTGGGGGATTGCCTCTTGGCTGTATAATTACGACATCGGAGACAAAGGATGTAATTGCTGCTGGTTTAGGGCTTTTTAAAGAACTTCTTCCCAGTGATGCATTTTACGGGCGTGGTCTAGAGGGCCCACATATATTCATGACAGATGATTCTTTGTCAGAGAGGAATGCTATTCATGATTGCTTTCCAAATGCAAGTCTGCTGCTTTGTGTGTTCCATGTACTGCAAGCCAACTGGCGGTATCTATGGGACGCTAAGCATGGGATACGCAAAGAGGACAGACCACATTTGCTTGGGCTCTTTAAGGCAATGGTCTACAGTGTATCCAAGGAAGAACTTGATGATAAGTATGCAGAGACTAGGGATGACCAAGTTGCTAAAAAATATGAGAATTACCTTGCATATTTAGAGGACATCTTTGAGAGACAGGGGGAATGGGCAATCTGCCTTCGACAGGAGTTGCCAACAAGGGGCAACAATACAAACAATTTTGTTGAATCAGCCATGCGGGTATTAAAGGATAAGGTGTTTCTGCGCGTGAAAGCTTTCAATGTTGTTCAGCTATTGGACTTCATCTTGACGCGCTTTGAGTCGTACTATGTCCGCCGTCTTATAGACATTGCAAACAATAGACTGGATATGCGACTGTCGCATCGGTTCCTTCCAGTATATCAGAACAAATTAGGAAAGGACATGGTCAAGCCCATATGTAATTCTCTGTACACTGTGAATAGTGAAACAAAGCCTGGGGTTGTGTACCATGTTGACATGTCAATTGAGTTGTGTACATGTTTCAATGGTAATACTGGTGCACCTTGTAAGCATCAATATGCGATAGTAAGACACTACAGTGTGGAATCCGTCAATTTTGTTCCAGTCCATTCACCAGTGCTACGCGGACGTCTTTACCAGATTGCAACAGGTTGTACAAATGTTCCTGATGGATGTTTGCCAGCCTTCGGTCATCGCCACCTGCTGCGTCACATCCAAGCACTGTGGAGGCTCCAATGTCTGCAGACCCGAATTCCGAGGAGATGGATATTGTCGACGAAGATACGAGTGGACCAGTTCAGCAACCAGGCTTGGAGAGCCTTCATCAGCAGAGAGAACTGCAAAATAGATTCCTTGGACGCCAAGTGACCGGCACACACATGAATATTGCAAAACCAGGGAATCATGATGCTGAAATCAGTGAGGACATTAAGAAAGTGCAGATCCAGATCAAGGAGGCAGCTGAAGACATATGCCAAAGACTACAAAAAAATCCCAGCTTGTTAGTTTCAGCTAAAAAATTTGTAAGAAAATCTGGGGAATTGGTAAATGACAGTGCACTAGATTCAGCGCTTGCTTGTTTTGGGCGCTATACTGGTGCTGGGTTGGCAAAGTGCACCAAATCAAAGGGAAAGGTGATGCAGCATGGCAGCAAGATAGGGGTACAACCAACTGCTATTGCACGCAGGAAGTCTGCGTTGGGTGGGCGGAAATATCTTGGAAAACAAAGGGAACACTTTGTCCAATGAAAGAAAACACTGATGAATATGTGCGGAGTGTTATCCCCAAAAAGAGACCTCGAAAAGCACCACACAGCCTAGTAAGATGTGTTGAGAGCAATCAGAGCCTTGGAAAGACTCATAGTACAAAGAAATTAATCTCCTAACCCCCTGTCAATTAAAGGCATCATTAGTGCTAAATTTTGTATAGCCAGTGGGTAAGATTGATGATTTTAGTAAAAGATTTTGGGGGTCACCCTGTAGATGTGTTTCAGAAGCAGTTTTGAATATTATTGATGTAAGATAGGATTCCTTGGAGTCCTTGCTGTCATTTACAGTGGCTCAACCCACTCTTTTTTATGATTCTTTGATATAACTATGCTATAGAGTATAAATCAAATTCCTGAAGCCAGCATAAGAGTACACTCTATGTTAGAAAGTACACTTAAGAGATGTATTGTCTATCACTTCTCACAACATGTGGAAACTATGAATAATCAGTTAAACAGGGCTTCGCACCCATACGCAATTAACGTATTTGGTACGCGTTGTGATGTCTGAATACGCAAGTACGTAATTGTAAGAATTTGTACGCATTTCATTTCATGAATAAAGTACGCAAATATTTTTCAAAATACGCATTGATGTTTGTTAAAATTGTACGTTATTTCATGTGCTTTGTACGTTTTCTTTAACAACCCCCAACGATTTCAAACCCCGCCCCGGTCCGCCGCCCCCGGTCCAACGAAAGCTTCCCGATTCCCGCCTGCCAGTTCCCGCCCTAGAAGAAGTTAGTAGTGGCGCCTATCAGCAGACAATCGAACCAATCCAGTCTCGCTCGCTGTACTCGAAAGGCTGTGTATGTGTGCGGTGTATCTGGAGGTTTGGTTTGCTTGAGGCGTTGCTTGAGATCTTAAAATGCAATGGATTCCGATTTTGACAGCGATGACGAGCAAATTGCTCCAAGTCCACATAGGAAACGTCCCTGTCCCTCTTCTACCGTTGATGTCCTGGACAGTGAAGATTCGGCAGGTGATGGTGGCCCTCGAGCCCAAAAAAAGAGAAAGAGAAAACAAGTATTTTTGCCTGAGTACACCAAAATGCCAGGTATCGAGGCATCAAAGAAATCTGTGTTCAAAGCACGGTGTACATACTGCGATGTGGATTCAGTATTGCCGCTTCCGGCAAGTTTGACATTACCCGCCATAAAGCCAATCGGAGTCATCAGAAGGCTGTTAAGTCCTTGAAGAATAACACTGCAATTACTAACTTCATGCCCCAAAAAAACATTGATAATGATTTGGATGCTCAGGTGATCAGGGCCGAGACTATGTACGCTGATTTGATTGCAGAAAATAACTTGCCGCTGTCATTGGCCGACAAGTTGAACCAGGTTAATAAGGCTGCCTTCCCAGATTCTAAAATTGCACAAAGACACATGGCAGGACGTGACAAAACTACGGCAATTGTGAAATTCCTTGGTCGTGACGAGGCAATGGGCGTGGCTGATGAAATAAGGAGGGGGCCATTCTCCATTGCAACAGATGGAAGCAACGATGTCAAAGAGAAACAATATCCGATGGTTGTCTTCACCTCGAGTCTAAAGGATGGTGTCAAGCAGAGATTGTTGGGGATTCCCTGCCTGCCATTGCAGGATAAGTCTACTGGTAAGTCAATAATAATAATAAGTTACTAGAGATGTATGATTCCTTCTTGTAGTACTCAAATATGGTCAAATTTCTTTCTACAACTTGTACTTTTTATTTCAGGCAAAAACATTGGTGGACTTGTCGTGACCGAGGTAAACAAGCATAACGTGCCATGGGCACATTGTATTTCCTTTGGCTCTGACAATGCTCCAGTCATGGTTGGCAAGGTCAATGGGGCGATTGCAACAATTCGCAAGGAGCAGCCAAAGATTTATCTGTCGGGATGCCCGTGTCACCTAATGGCCATTGGAGCAAAGAAGGCTGCTGCAGCACTGCCATTTACTCCGGTTGGAATTGAGGATGCGTTGGTGGAGACTCACTATTATTTTGACAAAAGCAGTAACCGCCTGGGGGAATTAGAAAAATGGCAGCAGTTTTACGAGGTTGAACACATGACAATATTGAAACACATCTCAGTCAGGTGGTTATCTGTAGGAATGTGCTTAAAGAGGGTAATTGAGAATTGGGATGCTCTCAAGCAGCTGTTCAGGGAAGCCAGTGAATCCCTCCCAGAAGACCAAGATTGCAAAGAACGCAGGCTTTTCAAGTTCTATCGATCACCTACAAACAAGCTTCTTTGCCCTTTCCTTGTCCACACCATGAAGATATTCGATAATGCAAACAAGCGTCTTCAGCAGCAAGCTCCCCTTATCCACGAGCTGAGACAAGATTTGAACAAGCTAGTGCGAGATTTGCTACTTAGATACAAGATGCCAGAAGCCATACGGCATGTAGCTATTGAAAACATGAACGTGACAACGGAACTGGGGCAGAGGCAAGATGCAGACCTCTTCATCGGGGAAGAAGCACGGAACTTCATTGCTGATAAAGACAATAATGGTCTCCGAGGCCATCGTATCAAAGACTTCTTCTCTGGTGTCCGCAAGTTCTTCATCGCTGCCTGCAGTTACCTGAAGGAAAAGCTACCCCTTCAGGAACCACTCCTAAAGCACGCTGAGGTTGCTGACACCAAAAAGAGGATAAATGGTGCACAAGCGGCTGACCTCGGATATTTCTTGGATACATTCCCAGCATTGATACCAGAAGGTGAGTGCAATGTTGAAGCATTAAAACATGTAATGGCATTTTCCTCCACAGGTGGTGAGCCACAGTTTAGAAGTATGATGCCTGCAGAAAAAGACTTCTCTCTGAAGGTCCTTGGATGATGGGCTACAGATATCAAATCAGTTTGATTACTGCTTCTAACATTGTCTAATTATGCTGCTGCTGATATGTTCTGACATGTGTGATGTTTCTTTTCGATAATGGATTAGCTATAAAAGCCACTTGGTGGAAAAGACAGACTAGCTAAAAGTGACTCAAATATTAAAGCTTTACTGTTATTCAGAGTTTCTCTTAAAAAGGTGGTATTCACAACTTGCTAGTTTCACCTCTGATTCATATGCTGCTGTAATGTACTGTCCTCTTAATTCCAGGTGTCTCAAGAGAGACAGTGGAGCTTGAGTTCGCCGAGTATCAATCGGAGAGTGAGATCCCAGTGGCTGAAGGCATTGATGACATAGACAAGAAATGGGTTCAAATCGGAAAGATGGAGGATGGAGGTGGTGTGCCGATGTTCAAGAACCTGGCCCATGTCATCTTGGGTATTCTGACGATACCCCATTCGAATGCACAATGTGAACGTGTATTTTCATCAGTTCGCCAGAATAAAACCTGGAATAGGAGCAGCATGGTTCTGAAACAACTGAATCACTCATATTGATGAAAACCAGGCCAGGGCAAGCCCACAACCGAGTGTATTCTGCAAACAAACTAAAGCAGATTAAGTCTGCCTACGACCAGCACCATTTGAATAAACAGTAGCTCAAACACAGCTGGTTTGGTCTACTCAAATGACTCTTTGCTCAATTCATGGACAAAAATGCTTTTCTGACTTTTTTCTTAGATAATATTAAATAACTTCTAATTCAATTGTGAGGCAAAACCAGTCTTATGGACTCTCTGAACTTGGCTGGTTGAGACAGATCAGTTCCCTGTTGTAGGCCCAATTCTGAAATCTGTTCAGAATTGATTAACTCAGATTTCACAAAAGGAAGACAACAGGAAATGAACAAACAGTCCATCTCAGCCTGCCAAGTTCAGAGACCCCATAAGAATGGTTTTGCCCTGGAGGGTCAAAATTGTGTATTGGCCTTGAAGTGGATCTCTTGAATATTTTTGGCATGGTTTGCCAGATAAGTGATTAACATTTTTTTTCTAGTCTTCGTCTAGTTCAGTTCAGTAATTACATGTACATGTACATGTACTGCAAGGTATATTCAAGAGAGATCAACACTTCCCAGGTAGCAGCACAGTCTGGGCATGAGGACAACTGCTGCCATCTGAAAGGGGCAGATAATCTCCTGAAATACCCTACAGTAATTAGTCAATATTGTTCTGACCTTGCTGCTGCATAATGTTTATTTATATGGATATTTTAGGCATGGTTTGCCTGTAATTATATTTTTATTCTAGTTTCTTGTCCTTATAGGCTTAACTTTCATGACTGTAAAGTACCTTAAGGAGATCGCCATACATTTCAGGTCACAGCACATTCTGTGTGAAGCTATTTCTTACTCAATTGAAGTTGGGTGCTGCTATCTGGAATGTGGCAATCTTTCCTAGGGTACTATATGTTTTGATAAAAGTGATTAAGATGCTGCTGTATGATTATTTTAGGCATGGTTTGCCTGTGATTAAATTTTTTCTAGTCTTGTGTAGCAGTTCTACTGTTCCTTTTGACCAAAAGCTACCGGTAGTGTAGCAAATTTGATCCAACACTCATCCATTGTGGAGCAATTCAAGACATTTAGGCAGCATAATTGCTATGCAATACCTCTCATTTCAAGCCTTGGTGATTATTTTATTTCTTCCAACATTAAATTAAATTTAATGATTGGCTGCTGCTGGAACATTTTGAAAAGGCCACTCAGTGATTTTTTGGACTTTTATGTATACCTCAAAGCACTTAAACGTGCCTGTAAGATTTGAATTTTGTGTATGTGTGTGTCTGAAAAGTGAAAGTTGCAGTCAAAGCGCCAAGTGTGCATCCATTTAATGGAAGGTATTAGGTTGTATAGCTGTGTCGACAAATCAGCAATGTTTTGGTCTGAAAAACCCTTCAAAAAGTGGGTTTCGTTCGCTCATTGTATTTTCTGTGTTCAATATTGCATTAAAATAATTGAAAATAGAGGTGTTTTTTGGATACTCATTTATTGCAAATAATACTCATTTCTTTCATTCAAAATATCAAAAATACTCAATTAAGAGGGAAAATACTCAATTCTGGGGGTCACAATACACACCAAAAAAATCTGGGGTGAGCAGCCCTGAGTTAAATCATATTTGAAACTTTGCCTTTCTTTTCCTTCATGTACCAGTATTACCTGTTCACAAGAGAGGTTTCGACTCTCCAGATTGTGTAATATGATACCTTTTGCGACATACGCCATCTGGTGATCTCTGTCATCACTAGATAATAAATGACGTTTTATGTTACCTGATTTATGGTGTCCTGGTCCATTTATGATACATGGTACCAGAAGTTGAAATAATCTAGAATTATCGCTCATCTAGAAGCTAAGAAATAGCATAACGATGGAGCACATAAAGCCGTCGACTCCTCTGAAGTTAGGAAACAGTAATATCGCTGATGCATGGCGTAAATTCAAAGAACAATTTGACTGGTATCTGCAGGCTGTAGATGCAGCCGCGGCCAATGATGCACGTAAAATAGGCTTACTGTTGACCGTAGCAGGCAGTGATGCACAAGAGCTCTACCGTACATTTACATATGGCATTGATGAGGACAAAACCAAGTTTGATACTGTGGTAGCCAAGTTTGCAGCTTTCTGTAACCCTCGTAAAAACGAGATCTACGAACGATTTGTTTTTAGAACCAGAGAGCAGCAGGAGGGGGAAATCTTTGAACAATATTTGACTGATGTACGGGTCAAGGCCGATACTTGCAATTATGGTGCTCTAAAAGAGGACCTGATATGAGATCAACTTGTGGTCGGGGTCAGAGACATTAAATTAAAAGAAAAATTGTTAAGAACACAAGACTTGACTCTGGAAAAATGTGTGCGATTTGTCAAACGCAGGAAACTTGCCAAGAACAGATGAAAACGCTCAGTGCTAGTGGGCAAGCTGAAGCTAAAGTGCAGGCTGTAAAACGCACTAAACCTATTTCTGGAAAACCCCGACGTTTCGGCAGTAAACCTGACTCTAAAGCTAGTCATGCTGGTAGTTCCGGGAAGAAAAAGCAGTGGCAATCGGGCGGTTCGCGACACGTGGGATTTGTTACGTAACGGTAACACTTCAAAATGGTGAAACGAAGACGGGAGTCCGATTTGTAGTCATGGATGGAGCTGGAGCACAATCGATTCTTGGTGTCGGTGATAGTGAACGGTTTGGATTGGTAGCTAGGGCTTGGGATGTTCATAAAGTGTTTTGCATCAGATCCAAAATGGAGGCCAAAGGTAAAACCGATGAAACCAACGCCGAGGGTCTCACCAAGGACCAGATTCAAACTGAGTATTCTGTCTCTTCAAGGGGATTGGTTGTCTCGAAGGGAAAGTCAGCATTAAATTAAAATCCGATGCCTCGCCAATCATGTGCGCCCCTCGAAAGGTCCCAATCGCACTTAGGGACAAGTTAAAATCAGAACTTGACAGGCTTGAGCAGCAGGGTATAATTGAGAAAACTCAAGGGCCTACTGATTGGGTCCTACCTTTAGTCTTAGTCGAAAAGGCTAATGGCGCTCTGAGAATCTGTATGGATCCGTTAAAATTGAATGAATATGTGTGTAGAGAGCATTGTCACCTCCCAGAGAGGTCTGAAATACAAAGTGATATGGCAGGTGCGAAATATTTTTCGAAGTTAGATGCTTCACAAGGGTTCTACAACCTTCAGTCAGACGAGAAAAGTTCTAAGCTCTGCACAGTGGCGACTTCGTTTGGCAGATTTTCATTCCGTCGCATGCCCTTTGGCATAGCTTGTGCACCTGAGATCTTTCATGCGAAAATGGCCCAGTTTTTCGAAAGCATATGGATGGTGTTATAGTGTCAATGGATGACATCGTGATTTATGCAAAGATGAGGGCAGAACATGATAAAATTCTAAGGAGAGTGTTGGACATACTGCGCAAAGCAGGAATTAAGCTCAACTTGAGCAAGTGCGAAATCGGTGTTACGGCGTTGACATTTGCTGGTGATGGACTGACCGGTGATGGTGTACGGCCAGATCCGAGGAAAGTTTCAGCTATCGATGATATGCCTGACCTTGCTAGTAAAGAAGATTTGCGGAGAGGTCTGGGCAAGGTAAATTACCTAGCAAAGTTTGTTTCAAATATGAGTGTGAAAACCACACACCTTCGTAAGTTGTTACTAAATGACAGTGATTGGGAGTGGACTCCTAATCATGCAAACGAATGGAAACAGCTCAAAAGGGAACTAACTTGTGAACCTATCTTGCAATACTTTGACCCAAAGAAAGAAATCAAAGTTTCGTCAGACGCATCCAAAGCTGGTTTGGGTGCAGTCCTTCTGCAACTAACTGGTAATCAGTGGAAACCTGTCGCATTCGCCTCAAGGGCAATGACGTCCGCTGAGCGTAATTATGCGCAAATAGAGAAGGAACTTCTAGGTATTGTTTTCGCCACCGAAAAGTTTCACGAATACGTGTATGGAGCATCTGTGATCGCAGAAAGTGATCATAAACCGCTAGTCGCGCTGCATGCTAAAACTCTGTGTGATCTCACGCCAAGATTACAACGTCTAATGTTGAGGCTTCGCCGATATGACCTCAAATTAGAATATCTCTCAGGTAAATTCCTGATCGTGGCAGATACCCTGCAGCGGGCCTTTCCGGCTGAAGTTCCGAAAAGTAGTGCAACGGAGAAAGAAATAGAACTGCATGTAGCCTTGGTTAACTCCGCGCGTAGCTTTAGTGACCCAATGTGGGAGAAGATAGCGCTAGCAACAAACAAGAGGCCCAAGGGCCTGGCGCTCAGCTGAAATATATGAACATGGAAAGTACCCGATAGATCTCTTTCAACCTCAGTTTTGTCAATATATCAGGCAAACATACCAAAGTAAAAAGACTTTTAAATGGTGACAAATATGCCACTTATTAGTCAAATCTAAGTGCCTGAGCCAGGCTGACCTTGAAAAGTAGGTCAAATAGAAAGC
This sequence comes from Lineus longissimus, assembly GCF_910592395.1. Taxonomy (NCBI): domain Eukaryota; kingdom Metazoa; phylum Nemertea; class Pilidiophora; order Heteronemertea; family Lineidae; genus Lineus; species Lineus longissimus. The sequence continues at coordinate 13,568,009 of NC_088315.1, forward strand.
CCATGTGATATCATGTAAAGGAGACTTATTGTACACCAACCATAAAATTCATGTCACTCTGGATACAGCAAAGGCTTTAAAATAGAAAAAAAAAACCAAGATGGCCGCCCACCAAATTATTCAAAAAAGTAAAGAAAATGTATTTACAAGTGAAAAAAGTAAAAATTAAAAAAAAAAAAAAATTGACCCGAAGTGGGATTGGAACCCACAACCTTCAGAGTCATACAAGAGCGGGAAATTCAAATCAAGCTTAAACTAGGTCAACACAGATTTTGGCTCAGTAACGCCAACTGGTAGTATCAATCAAAACTACTCTTAGTAGTTTCAAGACCTACATGCATGCGGTCCTTTTCAACTTTATTTCAAGCTTCTATCTGCTTGAATAAAGCGCCAAAAAATTGTTTTGTGATTTAGGCTTTTTGCCCCCTGGTGGCCAAACTGTTAATCCTGCCGGACCCACACTTGGTCTATTCAGGAGTCCTGAAGGGTCTAAATGGCTTATAGGGAAAATCTATCACCTATCCGCCATAGTTTTGAAACGTGCCTGTTTAACAGACAGACAGACAGACAGACAGACAGACAGACAGACAGACGGACATTCATTCTACCATTTACTCAAATGAATAGCTCAGCTTGTCAGCTGAGCTAAAAACGATGAGACTTTAAACGTGGTTCAGAAAGCCATTTTCAATGGTTGGGACAATCATAGATCATTAAAGCCATACTATCACTTTCGTGAGCAACTGACTGTAATTGATGGGGTGATAGTAAAAGGGTCAAAGGTCGTGGTTCCGAATTCCATGAGACAGGAAATGTTAGGTAGGATACACGAGGGCCACCTTGGTATCGAACAAGAGGCCCAAGGGCCTGGCGCTCAGCTGGATGACCTAATAACATAGGACTGAGGGTGTAAAGTAGTAAATATCAGCTTTATACTACTGTTTGAAGGTCAAGAGAACACGTTATACCACTAAGATTTCCAATGCAGAGCTGCCAGCTGGATGAAATATGATTGAACTAATCAGCCATGGTATGTAAATATTACAGGAGGCAACGGAAGATATCCCTAGTTCAGTATGTTGTAAGTGTCAGAGAGGATGAGACTTCTCCATGGACAACTGTGGTATGTCCAGGCTGGGTTGTACAGCACAAGGATACAAAATGCTGTCTGTAATTGAGAGGTATCCTGATTTAACAGAGGTCAAAATAAATAGAAATGACCAGTTTGGGACTAACACCACTGTCTTGTTTTTGATAAGGTAGAGATTACAGGAGTCAACAAAATTAATTTTATTGAGAGAAATTGACCTGTCCTGCAGGTGATTGGAATTTACAATACAAAGGCAGTGCATCACGTATAAGGGGCACGATCGCGCTCGCGCTCCTCCGCGCTCCCAAAATCAGATCAAGGAGAGTGAAAAGTCGCGCTCCTTGCATTTTATAATGTTTTTGAATGTTTTTACACTCAGCTGATCACGGACATTCCCGAGCATTGCCGAAGTGTCTTCGGCAGACCCTGCCTTGGTTTGCAGTACGAGCTTGCTGATTGGCTGTTAGAAGTTTGTCATATTCTTTCCGACCAATCAGCAGCTCCGTCTTTCACAGCATTAACAACATGGCGTCGAAGAAGAAAAAAGATGATGATCTGGCACTGTGCAATTGCACACATTTCTCAAATACCATAACTCTGACAGCTTCGGGTACAGCACATATATGAAAGACGGCAAAACGTACGTCTGTGGCGTTTATTGCAAAATATGCGCCCGTTATGCTGATCGGCTGAGAGGGGACTTTCGTGTGCGTGGGAATGCCGGAGAAGCATCGCTGACATTTTGTACTGGGACTGATTTTGTGTCGAGCTGGACTCCGAAGAGGCACTTGTCAAACTCTCTCTCACATTCGAAGGCTCTTAGATACAAGGAAGAAGAAGATGATTCAGCAGACGTCGTTGCTGTTACTAGTGTTAGTTCAACGGCAGGTAGGTGCACAGTCACACTATGTTTTACGCTTCTAGCATGTACATGTATACACAGTCACAGTGTAGTGCAAATGTCATGCATGCACGCATGTACACTTAATCGAGTGTTGCTAATATGCAAGTTGCAAGTTGCAAGTAGGAAATGCAAGTTGCAAGTAGGAAATGCAAGTTGCAAGTAGGAAATGCAAGTTGCAAGTTCGAAATGCAAGTTGCAAGACGAAAATGCAAGTTGCAAGTAGGAAATGCAAGTTGCAAGTTGAAAATGCAAGTTGCAAGTTCGAAATGCAAGTTGCAAGTTCGAAATGCAAGTTGCAAGTAGGAAATGCAAGTTGCAAGTTGGAAATGCAAGTTGCAAGTTGCGCAAGTTACAAATATATTTTCATCAAAATTACAAAGATCCCTTCACAAAGTTCAACCAGCTAAAGCCCACAACAAATAAAGGTTTGTTTTTTTATGTAAACAGTTTCTCAACCAAGTGATGAAGAACCTTGTCAATGAAAAACATTCTAATTGTTTATATCGGCCAGTGGGTTATTTTGATCTTGGCAATTAAATGCTTACATTATGTAACCATACTGTGGTATCCATTCTAGAATTAAACCCTTGTATAAACAGATAGTACCTTGGGGATGGGGGTCAAATGGATATTTGGGTCATTTCTATGAGAGGGCTCTGTTCTTTTGTATGTACTTCCTGTTTTAAATCCTATCTTATTTCAACCTCGTATTATACATTAATTAATACATAAAGACTGAGCTGATACGGTATTGTTAGTCTGAAGCTTTATCAGTACAGTGTTGTATCTGTCTTATACATCATATCATTATGCAAGTGGACTTGTAGCCTTCTTGGTAGAGAAGCACCACTGACCTCATGTGCTTGGATGGAGTTAGCTGGTCCTTGAATATCATCTGGAGAATTATCACATTCTGAACAGAAGTCACTTCCGTCCATCATTTTGCGTTTGCATCGGATTCAAAGACCACAGAGACAAGATATTGGATAAGGTAAGGAAAAATGATATATATATGTTGCCCTATCGTTATCCTGGTCTCACTTATGTGGGTGGGCCCGGGAAAAGGGGGGGGGGGCTATTAGGCCATGGTTGGAATACATACTTTAGTAGGGCTTACATTAGGGGATTCTTTGGAACATCTTCTTAGGTGAATTTAGGATGGTTTTCTCTGATAAGTAGCATGGAAATGATGATGATGATGATGATGTGGGTGTGTCCATCTCTATGCATGCACATGACATGCATCAATGAATGTGCTGATGCATGTCATGCACTGGCCATCTCACATTAAATAGGCCTAATTAAGGTCCCAAGCCTCATAATATAATATAATTTACCATTAAAATGGGAAATCCACATGAACTTGTTGTCAAGTAGGGCCTAAAAGTGTCTAAAAAATGTCAAAAAGCATCTGGTTGGGAGTTTTTTTTTAGCACCTGTTACGCAATAACCATTGATGCTAGAGAGGTGCGACCTTCACTATCGAATATATAGGCCTAGTTTATGCTGGTACCAGTTGCTCTCTTCTACGTTACCTGTATCAAATCTTATAAGAGATAAAAAATCTTTTGCCCGGACAAAGTTTACCCAGCACCGTCCTGGGTAAATCTTTTCCTTACCCAGGATGACATCCACCCTTTTGGCGTGACTATCCAGCAGAAAGGAGGCCATTTGGGTGTATGATACTAAATTTTTGGGCCAGTATCACAGATAATGGCAAGGCAATGTTTGATGTCTTTTACTTTTTTAACAAGACTGGGTACATCTAGGCGATAATGACCAGAACAACATCCAACTTAGTGAATAAGGGAATTTATGACAACATGTTTTCTCTTTCAGACAGTTCATCATGTTCAAAGTTCCGATCACCTTGAAAACGAAGCCTCAGACACACGATCTTCCTTCTTTCGAGGAAAATGAACTAAGCAGCCTTCGTGAAGTAGGCAGGGGGACCTATGGCATTGTGTATGTGGCCAACAAGAATGGCAATCGAGTTGTTGTGAAAACGAGTCTAGCAAAGCAACGGCATGAAAAGGCTCTTGTCCTGAAGGAAGCTAGGCTTATTTGTAGCCACAGACATGACAACATCGTCAAGTTCTTAGCCTTTAATGAACGATCTTCATCGATGCTGCTGGAGTTCATGGAGTTCCAGTTCCAGTTGCTATCGATTGACAAGCAGCCTATAAACAATCTTGGGGAACTTCTACAGGAATGTGACGATCTATGTGATTTCGAGAACTTCGAGCATATGCAGGGCTTTATCATGAAGGATGTTATATCAGGATTGGCCTATCTACACAGAAGCAATGTTGTGCACAGGGACTTAAAACCTGACAACATCCTTGTGTCCAACCAACATTTTTTAAATCCAGGTTCCTGCATGAAAGACCTGTGGAATACATGTCCAGTGATTGCGAAGCTGACAGATTTCGGTGAGGCTCGGTCAGACCTCATACAAACGTTTCAACTGTCGCGGAATACTCGAAAGCTTGTCCAAGGATCAGCGGCTTTTATGGCGCCGGAGGCCCTGCTGGAGACCCTTGTCACTGCAAATTTAGGAGATTTGAAGAGAATGGACATCTGGTCATTAGGCATGGTTGCACATTCCATGTGCAATCCAGACTCAAGCTTCCCTTACAGGAAGGAAGTGGAAGAATCAGAAGAAATGAATCAAAGGAAATATCTGGAACGTCACATGATGAAGAAAAGGCGACCATGCAATCTTCCGAAATATGAACTGACCCGGAAAAGATATTGGGATCCGGTTCATGAGGTTTTCCTGATTTGCTCGGTATTTGACTCAAAGGAAAGGCCGAGTATTGAAGATGTTCAACGAATCTTCAGCAGAAAGATTACTCCCAAGCCTGAAACAGATGACGATAGAGGAACCGGTAAGTTATTCATCAAAATTCCCATTTTACATTCTACCATTCAAACACAGCGGTTATCTTCCCCATTTATCTCTTGGCAGGAGCTTCTGTACACATGTACATCAGCTCTTTTTACCGTCCACCTAATTCCAGGGGCCTGACATGCTGTGCTGGGTACTTGGTGAAAGTGGTTGGTTGACTTTGGTGATCAGTAATTTTGGCATGTGCAGGTTTAACATTGCAGCACCCACCTTATTTTCTGAAGGAAGTCAGCCACGGGGGTGTGGCACTGGGGTCTTTATCTCCATAGACAGTCACTATTGTTTTGGTGGCAGAGGGACCCATGCCATCCTATTCCTCTGACATACATAGTAGGACACGCAGATGCAGGGTCCATATGCCTTGATGCTCAAGATAGGCTGGTACTAAAGCAACTGAACAAGTGCGACCTCCTCTCTGAAATAGACACTCTCAGCGATCAAATTCACACAAGGGTATGCAATTATCTGTGGTTTTTCCAAACATTTTGTTCTGAAAATGAATCACATCGCGGATACTATAGGAAGTGATACGATAAACGGTATTTATGGGTGGTACATCTCCGCAAAATTAGACGTTCCCTCTCAATAAACAAATCACCAGGTATAGCTTAATCTGAACGCATCCATAACTCAAATAAACGTTAGGTGACGAACTGCTAGTTTTAACAACGGATAGAGAGCAATGTAAACAGCCTGAATTGGAATTTACAATCAAAACCTCTGTCCATGCAATGCACCGAGAAGAAGCATGTTTCAAAAACCAGCCAGGATGAAAGACTAGCTGGAATTTGAGTGGCGCCACTGTATTTTCCCCCAGCTCCTTCAGTATTGAACCCTTGGAACCAAGACGTATATCATATTTCTCAATTGAAACAGTCTAGTCAGTGATTGTACATGTACATGTATGTTCCATGTTGCATAAATGATAGATAGCAATACATTCATTTCATTCATAGAACATGAGATGACATCAAGCCACCCTAATGGAGAATCAACCAGTAGTCAACAGAATGCAGACAATCTTCGACTAGAATTGGACTCGACAGACATTAGCAAGGTCGACCACCAAAAGTAAGCCTTTCCTAGGGGTTATCTAATTTTGAAAAATTGATTATATTTTATTTAACATTAAGCCAACTTCTCAGAGTTTTGTTATTTTCTGGTCATCCTAGAAAATAACTAAGTGGTCAAAGTCTGGTTCTTTTCTGATAGCCTACTTAAAAAACAGTACCGTATAAAGAAAAGAAAAAATTCTAATTTCAGATTGTCAGAGCCTAATGTTGATGAAGACCATCAAGGAAGTCGCAGTGCTGAAAGTGTGTCAAACGGCAGTGGACGTTTAAGAGAGGTAAGGAAGATTGGCCATTTACCTACTAGGCGAAGTTGCCATGAAATGAATTTGCGGCTTGATTTCCACACCTGATCATAAATTTTGTTTGCTCTCAAATTGTGCACAATCATTTGTATCTGTATGGTCAGTGACAATTCATGAACACTGTGGTCAACTACACATAGACGCTAGGCGTTTACCGCATAGTTGAACTTTCGAAAGCAGATGCTATATTTGTCAAAGCACATTTTGGTTGCCTTTGATGCCCAAATCAATCAATTAACACCGGGGTCTCGATTTTTTTATACTGGGTAACCAATTCTTTATCTTGCGTGACATTCTTTAAGTCATTCTAATTTCTATCTTGTAATAAATTCTAAACGCGATGTAACCCTTGCGTTGAAAAAAAGTTCTGTCTTTGGAGAAATAGGGACATTTCCAGCATTCAGTCCCAAAGGGAAGAATTCAGGTACAAATGAAACATTCTATTGTGGGAAATTGTACGAAGTTTGAAGGTTTTGCTGAGATTTGAGGCAGAAAATGTAAAGAATCTTTAAAAGTCGTACACCCTAGACGCCATCAACTTTTGTCTAACTTCACAACACAATGCACTCGATTCACTGCAAGTAAGCAAGTCGGAATTGCGTCAATGCGGGTGAACGCCTGGCAAGTATCTGTACGTTGACCACAGTGATAAATCTTACACCAGTGTACATTTATATTATGTTATCATTTTTAATTCATTGTGAGAGACATGCAATATTTCACTGAATAAGCTCTGCTTTAAAGGTCACACAAAAATCGTACAAACTTTTGTTAGAAGTCCGTCTATCCACTTGGTGGACATCCTTTCAACAAAATAGTGCGCCAACATCAGACATTGGCCCCAAGTATTGGTAAATTGGTCACATAATTTATTTTTAAGGACAACAATGACTTTGAAGAAATACCGGACATCATCCATCAGCCTAGACAAAGACATGAAAGACATGGACGAAAGCCTTATCAAGTAACGTAAGTACAATACGTAAACCTATTAGCCAATCTCAGCTGATCTGAAAATATGATCGATACCGAAATGTGACCAACGCCCTTGCAATTGGCTCACCGATGGTATGATGTCAGATGATTCATGGGTTGGCCACCAGGACGAAAGGTCAAAGATGAAAATTTGCATTTTCTCCTTTACGGGTCCGAAGAATAGGAGAAAAAATATGGTAATGTACTTCTACTAATGGTACATCGCATATCCTCCGATTTTTTATTTGACCTAAAACTTTAGAACAGAATATATACGATTACTCACGAAAAATTTGAAAAATATATGGTACTTGGTAGGTTTTCCAATATTTATAGCAAAGGTACAATAGCCTCCGCATTTAAATTCTTTCGACCTAATTTTCCAGGTCGCAGGGTCAAGGTCAGATAATTTTGTCCTTAAATGTCCTTAGACAACTCTGCCGCCCATGGCAAAATGAAGTACAGTTGGTTCAATGTTAATTCTGGATTTATTCCAACTTAAATGTGCCAACTCGTAAAGTTGACCATTTGTCCATCAGACGTCCTGTTTATTAAATTAACCCTATTTTTCCTCCTCCTGGCTCCTCAAATAGAGGGGGTAGACCCAGAGGCTGTACACCGCACCTTATTCAGTATTCTTTATCATACCAAATTTTGTTTCTGCTTTCAGAAAGTCACTAACAACTGTGCCACATGAACCAAAAGACCAAATATCGGTGAGTAAGATATTTCATTTGTTTGTGGTCTTTTCTTCCTTTTGAAAGGAGCAGTGTATGTGTTGCAGAAAACTGTAAATGAGAGGGCCGCTATTTAGAAAAACCCATAGGGCACCTTGATTGACAGTTGAAGACTCATGACATTTACCATTGACCATCTACTCTTAGAGTATAGAAGGCGTCAAGTGTGGCCTGAGCTGGATTTGAAACGTTATTTTAGGGGTCTAAATGTTTGGTTCATAAATAGACTAATAAGAGATGACAAGAGCAATGCAGGGTGTGGCTTATGCCCCCGACCTGGTCCAGAAAAGATGTGCTTTTCTAAAGAAGACAAATGTAGAATATGTTATGTCCCATCATTAGATGCATCCAACACGAACATTTGGTTGAGCTGTTTCCAATGAAAAGGGAGAAATTGCACTGACTTTGTTTCCACATCTAACCCTGGTCCTCTTGTGGCCAAACGATGGATCGTACAAGACCGAAACTTAGTGTCCAAGTCAATGTTGTTACCTAGAGGTACATATGTATCAAATTTGGTCTCAATAGCTTCATTGGTTGTAAAGAAATGAAACTTCAATTCAAATTCAAATTCGTAAATTCAAGTACACTTTGACCTCTGTGACCTTGAAAAGTAGGTCCATTAGATGGCGGATATGATGCAAAGCTATTGTGTCACACATGTGTTGGACAGGGTCAGAGCTGGCTGTTTACCGTCCCTTTCGGGGTGGTCGGGTCTGAAGGGGTTAAGAGTACTTTAAGGTTGATGATATCAGATTGCGACTGCCCTGCTTCAACTGGCGATTCCTTGCTAGAGATGGTGACCATGAATGACTCTGGTGTCAGATACATCCTCCATGAGGCCGAAAATTCCTGTAGATTGCACTTGAAATTGCCACCATATGAGAATCATACAATATTCGCCATCACTTAAAGCAGCAGTGTACTGCCTGAAGTTATGCTGGTGACAAATTAGTCAGTTTGTGCTTGAATTTTTATTCTATCTCTTTTTGCAGGATGATGAGGAGGGATATGCAGTATTGGGAGACTTCCACCAGGCCTCCGACTTGATATTTAATTATGCATTTGCCGGTTCTCAGTGCACTTCCATGAGTGTGATGGCAATTGTACTTGCCCTTCTCAAACCACCTGAGAATTGGACGAAGTTTACTCTTCACCAAGTGCTCATTGAGGGACACCGGGCACATGCGGAAGCACTGGAACGTCTCGGATGGCCAGAGAATAGGACAGACTTGACAGTAGATATTGATGAGATTTCCGAGATCCAGACTGGTACTCTAGATGAACAGCACATACAAGCCAACATTGGTGTGTTAACAGAGCCACAATTCGGTATGGAGATGAAGGGTTTAATCAATGAGCAGGTGCAGGAGGAGGCGGATATTTCATATGTGCTGAGAGTTGGTGACCGATCCAACGCAATATTGCCAGGACGGAATGGAGCATGGTTTGTTTTTGACAGCCATGCCTGCCAAGCAAAGGGCATGTCCGACCCAGATGGAAGTGCATGTTTGATAGTATTCCGATCGAAACAGAAGCTCATTCAACACCTCACAAGACGATATCCTGATGACGGGCAGCAGATAGATCTGTTCAAGGTTAATGTGCATAGTTTGGCAGAAGAAGGTGAGTAATTGTCAAGAATGGAATGAGTGGTGGTCAATGAAGTGATAACGATTTACCATATAGTTTTTTAAACACTGGTAATCCATGGATTAAAAACGCAGCACACTGCAAAATCTGGCTTGCAGCTATTAATTGAAAGGGGATGTACAAATATACTAAAATTGCACCAATAATCATCGTGATGAAGAAACAAAGAAAAGTTCCAACTCTGACTAGGACTCTAAATCCACGACTTCGACAACACTGCCTCGCACAAATGTACCAACGCCTTAGCCCTCTGAGCTAAATCGCCATTCTTAAAAAGAATGGTCATTTATTGTCGAGGCAACCATTTTCAGTTGACTAAGATGTCTTTCAACCTAAGACTGTAGGCCTATCAAAAGAAAACCTTTTCAGAATTCTCAACAGAAACCATTTGCTTTCAGTTATTGGTCGTAGAGATGACAGAAATCAAGGAAACTGCAGCAAGAGAGATGAAACATCACCTGGTAAGATTATTTTTTGTTTTAGATTTAGATTTAGATAGCATTTTTGATGTTAACATGAAAACCTGGAACGTCCCCTGTCTTTGGTTGATGGTACCACAGAAAATTTGCGTCTGTCAGACCGCCTGAGATAGAAGATGGAATAAATAAAACAACATGGGTGTCTTCCCTACCTTTGACGAAGGTGTCCCATAAAATTCATGTCCACGAAAAAGAGCGGTTCTAGAAATTAAGATTCAAACACTAAGATGGTTGCCTGGCCGACATCTTGGAATTTGGGTCGGAACCCAGTCAAAGATACCACAAACAATTTTAAAGTCTAATGGGCCACGGGTTCTTTTTAAAGGTCAGGTTCTTTTTAAGGTCGGAATTCATAAACTAAGACGGCTACCTAGCGGCCATTTCGGATTTTGAATTGGATACAAAATCAGTATGTAATTTACATTTAGGTAGTCGATGGGATGCCTAAAAACTGAAGTAGACATGCTGGATTACTTCACTTTTGGGCAGAGGGTGAAAGTGAAGGCTGAAAATTGATAGGGAACATTCAATGTGCTAGGGCAACACCCCATAGAAATTTCCGGTGGGGTGCCTATGATTTCTCAACAGAAACCATTTGCTTTCAGTTATTGGTCGTAAAGATGGAGGAAATGAAGCAAACTGCAGCAAAAGATATGAAACATCACCTGGCTTTGTCAAAACAGGTAACATTCTTTTTGTTATGATTTTTGCCACATAGCACTCTTGTTGTTAACCCTTTCAGTGTCGATGTCAACCAATTTCCAGCCCTTTGACCCTGACCAGAAAATGGACGTGGGGACATGTTTTTCACCCCCAGTGCTGCCACCAGTCGCAGTGGAAACAGGCCTTAATGCCAGCGTTAGTGAATTACACCGATTGTGCAACTGGGCCCGGTAGTTTAGGCAGGGCCTGCTTACCTACCTATAGTTCTTATCATATAAGTTCACTTTTTTCAGATGATCTCCTGATATCGTCTATTGACAGCACAGATGAGACTGCTACAAAACCGAAGAAGAAGAATAGGTATAGAAACGACCAGTATGATCTAATACATTGGGCAGAGTGCCAGCCACGAAAGGTAGAGGAACTTCCCCATGATATTGATGGGTTGAACACGTACCATGTTCCTTGCAGTTAAAAGAAGGTTATGATGAAGGTCTCCAAAGATGGTAGACCATGGGCACGTTACTGTCTAAGTTCAAGAAAGGGATTTTCAGGAGAGCGGAGACTTGCTCATTGCAAGGGATCCCCAATATTTGTGAATGGGGAGTGCCAGTTTCGGCAGATGTATGGCAGCCAAAATCGAAAACAATTTAAGAAGGAAAGTGACACTCAGGTGTGTTTTTCCTGCGGTAAACCTGCTGAGAGTGTTGAGTGCCCAGCTACAAAGATTTGGGAATTTCGCAAGGACTTTGTGACAATTATGCACACTGGTACACATACATGTGTAGCCACAAAACCCAAGATTTCGTTGGATGTCATTGAAAAAGATCTGAAGCAAAATCCAGGTATCACTCCAGGTAAAATAGTTTCATCAAAAATGATGAACCTCATGTCCTCAGAAAACTTTCAATGGGAAAATATAGAGGAAGTCGCAGAACAATACACTGACCTTAAGCGAATGCACAATGTTCGGCAGAGACTGAAAGCTGACACGTCTCCGGGCGGTGAAAATTTTGAAGCACGAGCCGCATTTAAACATAAATGCGATGAGAAGGACCAGTTTTTCATCTTCCGCATGAACAACAGGGCGTTCAATGGTGAGCATTCTTACGTGTTCAAATCAAGCAAAGGGATGGTCGAACTGATGCTGGCGATGGACAAAGATGGGGGAGGTGTGCTTTCCCGAGAATATGCCTATGTTGACGGAAAGCACGACCATTGTAAAGGATTTGTCACTCTGACCCTTTGGGTCTATCACCCTGTCATGCGAAGATTGGTACAGCTAGCCATCTGTGACACAGAAAAGGAGGACACCACAAATTTACGAACATTCTGGACAACCATCAATGCGATGGTCGCAACAGCAACTGAGACTGACCAGAAATTCAACCCTCACGGATTTGTGGCTGACGAGAACCATGCCAACTGGCGCAGTATTGAGCAGGTTTATGGGGAGGATGGAGTGAAAAGAACAGTCTCCTGTGAATTTCATTGGAAGCAGAGTGTTCATCGGCAGGCAAAAAATGATGCCATCACATCAGGTTGGTGAATTCACTGAAATAACAAACGAAATGCTTACCGCTTTAACCATTGCTGACTACAATAGTGCCTGCGCCAGAATGACAGAGTTCATGAAAAGTGGCGTCACGGAAATTGAACATTGGTTCAACTGGTGGCATAAAAGACGCAGCCACATCTTCAGGGCATTCAAGCCAAGTGACGCACCATCATCCAACCTTGCTGAAGTCGGTCATGCCAAGATGAGCAGTATCGGGAAAAAAAACATGACGCTTCTTGACACAGCCAAAGAAGATGTTATCGGAGCGATCCGTCAAGAAGCGGAGATCAAGGGCTTCTACGAGGGAAGATGTCCTGGGGGTCGTGGTCGATCTACAAAGCAGAAGAAGGCTGACCAGTTCAAGGCAGATAAAAAAAGAGGTGCTGCCTTTTCTAAAGAACTGGACCGAATTTATGTGCCGGAGAGCGGTTCTCATCGCCCTACAGAACAGGGACCTAAATCTAAACGCCGAAAGAAGTCCCAAGTTTCCAATACGCCAAAAGAGCAGAGGCAAAGAAATGAACCAACTCAAGAACAAGGCACGGCCTTCAAACATGCTATGGGTGCAAGCATCAATTTGCAGACAAGTATAAAAAGCCACCAAATGATGTAATTCTCAAAACATTCCTGAAGAGGACATACATGGTTAATGGGGAAGAACGCGTTGCTTCCAAGACTTCTGCAACATACTTCCATTTGAACATCAACTGTGTTCAAATCAGTCAAATTAGTCAAATTGTTGTACATGACGAGGTGAAACCTGATTTATCTGAGGGACACAAGAGAGTTCTCACCAAGTTTGGCGTGCACCTTTAATAATTCAGTTTTCAAACAATCTAACCTGTCACTCGAGGTGCCCCCCACAACAGAAGTCTGACACCGCATAAGTCTGACAAGGGAGATATCTTTTCTGACCTTTTCCCATAAGTCCGTCACACAACAAGTCCGACATTAAAGAAAAAGGTATCACAAGTCCAACTTCCCATAAAGCCACTATCCAAATCCCAATGGATGCTCTGTTTTTGGACAGATGGGACGTCTGGTCAGACCTATGATACTTTTTTCTTGAATGCCGATCGGACTTGTGGGGTGTCAGAAATATGATGTTTCAGACTTATGGGGAGGAGGGCACCGTCACTCGACTAGAAAGGAAAACACACTGGAAAATTTTGTAGTCTGTGTACCGAATTTTTGAACTTGTTGTCCTTAACTGCCAGTCAAATTTATTTTCATTCCAATACAAGAGATGCTAAAAATGCTTCTCGACCTATGACAACAGGTGAGCACATGGTCCCACTTGACCATTTTATTGTATTTCACCGTGTAGTGCGATATCTATTCATGCATGTTTACTGTCGTTCGCAAGTACGATTCATCTAATACATGTGTTTCTGTCCTGATAGCAATTTTGCTCAAAGGTTAATGCTGTTTAGAGAGCATGGCCTGGTCAATTCATAATTTTGATTGTACATTGTATTTTGATTGTATACCGGTAGCTATATATCATGCCAAGGCTACTATTATCTCGATCAATCTCATGTCATGCATGTTGCCTGACTATGCCTACTGGACATTTTTAGCATAGTCTATATTGGGTTGTTCACTTTCCAACGTTTTCACTAGGTTGCTAAGAGTACTCTTTCCCTTAGACCCCCCACCCCGGCCCTCATAAAGAGTAGGCCCCCTACAGTAAAAAAATGTTGATTTTAGAGTTCTAGATTCTAGAGTTTACAGTGAGCTTGACCACACACATCCCCGGCTCCCAAGAGCGCATACTTTAAAATTCCACTTAGCTGACACATTCTAATCAAACTGAGTCCAACTATAGGGTAGGGTAGATGAGCAATGCAAAGAACAGCCCAGGTTAAAAGGATCAGATCTGATTTTGCCCTGGGCTCTTCCGTTGTCGCATTGTCAAATTGTCCGACCGCCTCAATTCCAAGGGCCAAATTCATGCATGCAAGTATGATTGATAAAGCTGCCGATCGGTTAGGGCCTATAAAAAGAGTGTGTTGACTTTTTTGGTCAAATGATAACTGGTGTAAAGGTTTTAAGTGTCCTGGGTAAAGTGTCCTATGAACAATAGCTTGGCACTGATATAGAGTTAGGTTTGGGATCAAATAGATTTTGTAATATTCAAAATACATGCATGCTGTATTTTGGACGAAAGCGCGACAAAGGCAACAAATCGCGTCCGTGGGTATAAGCCTTTACTGTAGTTTTAAGTCTAATTTTAAGTTCTTTGGCACTATCCTAGAATTTTTCCCACGTTCCGGTTATGGGTGGTTTCTAGAGAGTTGAAGTTGGATGCTGTCTAGATAAATGATTTAAGAAAGCCAGGAATTCCATTGCATATTTCAATATTGGGTTTCTTGATCTGTTTTCATCACATTTTGTGCATGTTACGTAAGCCCTATAGTATTTTTAGCATAAATTACCTTTTTGGGAAGCCCAACCAATTTTTGCCTCCTATGGGCAATGATCAAAACTGAAGCTAAACACACTCAAGGTCAAGATTTCTATATCCTTTAAACATTAATCATGTATATGCGTGGTTGCACGTGATTTGGAGTAGTGGGATAGATACCCTGCCAGAGCCACTGTGTAGTTAACTGTGAACTGGCCGAATTGCCAAGTGTAGCGCTGGTTGTAGCATTCCTTGATTTCTACTGAAGGTTTGTGGAGAGACTGGGTGTAAAGAGCTGAGAGGGGAAAATCATTGATTTTGCATGGTTGGGACCAAGAATTTTACGTCGACTTAGGGATTTTGGCGACTAAGAGATGGCAAGTTAGAAAGTTAGAAATTATAATTCTGTTTCATCTCATTATCACGTCACTACGTGATCACTTGAGATAGTGTACGCCCACTAGCTCCTCACTTGTGACCTTGCTACGCTCCTTGCAAGACGTTCTTTGTTTTACTTCCACTTGTGACCCATTTCGGATTTTATCATGGATTCTGAAGTTTTGGACTACATTGATGATGATGATGTTCAAGCGGGCCCCTCTAATAAGGGTGCCACGGATACTAAGGATGCCGGGGGACCTTCCCTCGGTGCAATTCTGCTGGGTATGTCCCAGACATTAGAGCGCCTTGATAAGCGCATGGGCGAAGCAAATATTGTTGAGCAGCCCAAGAAAAGAAAAGTCACACAAGAAGCGCTAGACGCTGGTGCTGACGATGATGTTGAAATGGCCGACGATGATGATGCTGAGGCCCTGCTGGCAGGATCGTCTGATGACGATCACCCTGCCGAATATAATGAGGAATCTGAGGACGACGATCCGTTTTCCTCGATTGCAGATGAGGTCGTAGAGACCGAGAAGTGTGGCCCTGAGCTAGGGGCGACTCTTGCCAAAATTATAAATAAACGGTTCTGGGAACCGACGGCCCTTGACCTAATCAAGGAAAAACAGGCAAATTATGCAAAACCAAAGAACTGTGAGGCTTTGACGGTCCCACAGGTCAACCCGGAGCTAAGACGCAAACTGTCCAAAGAGTTGAAAAACCAGGACAAAGGGCTCGGGTTTTGCCAAAAAGATCTGGTGAAAGGGTCTATTGCAGTTGCTCAAGCAACTCAAGAAATATCCAAGCTAATAAGCAAGGACAAACGGGAGCCGATCATTAGAAAGCTCACCGACGCTCTAGCGCTATTTGGCCATTCTAATTATTCCCTTTCAATGCGACGGAGGGAATTGATCAAACCGGGCCTAAAAGCCAAATATGCCGGTTTGACCTCCGAAACGGTCCCTCTCACGAAAAACCTGTTTGGGGACGAGATAGAGAAGACCTTGAAAAAAGTTGGTCGTACGGATGATGTCGGCAGAGATGCCGCTATCAGTTACAGAGGAGGCCACCGTAGTTATGGTTCAAAAAACTACGGAGGCTACAACCCCCAATACGGCCGGGGGAATTATCGAAACAACCAATACAGGGGAAGAAACTCAAGAAAGCCCTGGCCCAGACAATCATGGAAGAAGCAGCCCGGCAGCGGGACAGCAGACAGAAAGTAGAAACTAGGATTGTCACTCCGCAACCCAGCTCTCCAAAAGCTGTGGTGAGTTGCTGTCTCCCTTCTTCTGCATGCATGAACTACCAGAAATTTGTAGATAATACAATTAAGATTTCAAGATCTGAAGTTGAGAACTTTGAAGCCGGCAGAGTGGCTAAATTCAAAGATAGGTGGAAAAACTATACCTCTGACCCAGTCATTTTAAACGCTGTGTCGGGATAAAATATTGACTTCATACAACAACCATATCAGGTTAAGCCACCTCATGAGACGAAATTCACCGAGGAGGAGGGCGCAATAGTTGACAAAGAGATCTCGCAACTCTTAAGAAAGGGTGTGATCGAAGAATGTGATGAAACGGTACTCTTCCGAAATAAGGAGGGTGAATTTATTTCTACTGTCTTCACCCGCCCCAAAAAAGATGGGACGTCTCGAACAATCCTGAATCTAAAATATTTGAACCGGTTTGTTGAATACCACCATTTTAAAATGGAATCGCTGAAAACAGCTGTTGAAATGATGACACCAGGCTGTCACATGGCGACAATTGATATCAAAGACGCCTACTACTCTGTACCCATTTCAGAGAAGGACAGAAAATACCTCCGATTCCATAGAAAAGGGACAAAATATCAGTTCAGGGTCTTTCCCAACGGACTTGCCCCTTGTCCTCGTATATTTACCAAACTTTTGAAGTCTGTTGTGGCAATGTTGAGGAGAAGTGGAGTACAACTGGTAGTCTACATTGATGACATTTTTACTTGCGCTGGAAGCTCGTCGGAATGCCAGCGCAATGTTCGCCTAATTGTTGAAAGCTTACAGACGTTGGGTTTCATAATCCACCCAGAGAAATCATCTTTACACCCCAAGCAAACAGCTACTTTCTTGGGATTTGATCTCGAATCTTTATGCATGGTTGTGAAAGTTGCAGCCAATAAACGACTAGGGATAAAAGATGCATGTAATGAACTCCTCCAACTAACCAATCCCAGGATAAGGTTTGTGGCTGAAGTCACTGGGAAACTAGTTGCAGCATGTCCGGGTGTGCAGATGGGACAACTTTATTACCGGCAACTTGAGAATGAGAAAATCAGTGCACTGCGGCTTTCCCATGGCAACTTTGAAGCCCGGATGACATTGTCTGACCTCGCGAAGTCTGATCTGAAGTGGTGGGTCATAAACATTGACAGTACAAGTAAACCACTCTCCCTTGGCAACCCAGACTTTGCAATCTGGACTGATGCTTCAGATGCTGGATTCGGTTTCTCAAGACCGGATATTAGTGTGACCAATGGGGACACATGGAAACCAGATGAGGCTGGTATGCATATAAATGTGAAAGAAATTACTGCTGTTTGGTTTGCATTAAAGGCGCTGTGCCCTCATGAAAGAGATAAACATATAAAAGTATTCACTGATAATATGACCACCTTGGCGTACATAAGAGACTTTGGTGGGAGCCATTCCTTGCAATGCAACGAAGTGGCCAGAAAGATTTGGGTTTGGGCTAGGGATAGAGACTTGTGGATCTCTATTGCCCATGTTCCGGGTGTTGATAATGTTACAGCGGATCGGGCTAGCAGGCACTTTGATCATGAAACAGAGTGGATGTTGGACCCAGATGAGTTCAGAAATATTATGCAACATTATCCAAAATTCGATATAAAGCTCGACCTTTTCGCATCGAGAAAAAACTATCAGTTGGATAGATTTATATCCTGGAAGCCCGATCCGGATGCAGAGGCGGTAGACGCATTCACCTTGAATTGGGGAACTGAAACATTTTATGCTTTCCCACCTTTCAGTATAATCAGCCGAGTCCTTCAAAAGATCATCCAGGACAAGGCCTCCGGCATCCCAGTGGTTCCAGACTGGCCCACTCAGCCTTGGTATGCGACAGTGAGGAAGCTGTTGATAGACAAGCCCCACATCATTCAAGCGAGGAAGCATCTCCTACGAATACCGGGAGTAGACAAGCTCCACCCACTTTGGAAACGAATAAAGCTATTGGCCTGCCCCTTGTCAGGGAGTCGTTGTTAGAGGAAGACATTTCTGCAGAGGCCGCCGAGGTTATTTTACGGTCTTGGCGGGGCGGGACACGTGTCGGTTATGACTCATATCTCAGGAAATGGGAGTCTTTCTGTCTCAGGCACGGGTGTGATCAAAGACATCCATCTGTGAGCAAAGTGCTTGATTTTTTGCTACAACTATATAAGACTGGCCTGGGACATAGTGCACTTAATTGTGCAAGATCAGCGCTGTCTACCATAATCATCTTTCCAGGAAATGTGCCTTGTGGACAACATAAAAGAGTTTGTCAATTCCTCCAGGGTGTCTTTAACGAAAGACCTTCATTGCCACGCTATACGGTTACATGGGACATCAATCTCGTCCTTCTTTACCTTGAAAAAGTGGACACTTCTTCCATCAAAGAGTTGTCGCAAAAGACAGTTACCCTATTGGCCTTACTTACAGGTCAAAGGTTACACACAACATAAATTAAAAAGGGAGAATCTCAAGTTTTCAGTTGGTGTGTGCAGTTTCTATGTGGATTCTTTGCTAAAAACAACTTAGCCAGGCAGACATCGGAAGGCCATTGTCTTAAAAGAATTTACGGATAGGCCTGATTTGTGCATTGTTGACACGCTTAGACATTATGTCTCACGGACAGATGATGCCTGTACGGACGGTGCTCTGTTTATTAGTTATGTGAAACCTAATAAGGCGGTTAGCCGTGACACACTTTCCCGTTGGGTGTCGTGTTCTTTAAGAGACTCTGGTGTTGACATTACATCATTTTCACCACATTCTTGCCGTTCTGCCTCTACCTCAAAAATGAAAGCGATTGGTGCGCCGATAGACGATGTCTTGCATTGTGGAGGATGGGCAAATGCAAAAACTTTTGCGAAATTCTATGATAGGCCGGTTAACACATCTGATAATGATGCCAATGCTGGACAGGCTCTAATTAAAGCGCTACCTGCTAAATAGTGTTTTGCTGTCGTGTTCTGGTGACTTATGCAACTTCATACAATATAATATGTACTAGTAGAGTCGAGTTATTACATACTCTAATACAGTAACTAAGGTAGTTTGTTTATTGTTACTCATGTCCTCAAGTCTTTCAAGTCTCAAGTGATCACGTAGTGACGTGATAATGAGATGAAACAGAATTAAAAATATACACGAGACTTACCTGGTAAGTTGAAGTGTGATTGTGATTCTGTGAATCTCAGAATCACAAACGGAGGGATCACGCACCCTCCCTAGGTTTGTTCCCTTCCCTGTGATCCTTTTTTCTTTGAGGACATTCCGTATTTGTTTAGCTGAGGATTCAGCTTCGTTCAATAGTGAGGAGATAGTGGGCGTACACTATCTCAAGTGATCCCTCCGTTTGTGATTCTGAGATTCACAGAATCACAATCACACTTCAACTTACCAGGTAAGTCTCGTGTAATTTTTTAATTTCATACTGTACCTATTATAATAATCCTTCTTATGTCTCAATGTTCATGCTTCAATGATGTCAGCATACAGAGTGTTTCATAAAAAATAGTTCTGCATTATTATATGATGATTCAATAAAGTTAAGTAAACATTTTTTTTCTAACTTTTTGTTGATGCATTCAATCCTGAATAGAAATCAAAAAACTTCCTGTTACTTTAAATCGAGGAACCAGTTTCTTCACTGGAATCATATTGAAGATCAAGGAATTTACTCTAAAGGGAAACTGAAAAATGATTATTTGCATGATTTTGTTCAGTCTGTGTTCAGTAGACTCAATAATTCAGTCTGGGGTCACCGCAAAACCCACTCTATCCCCTGTTTGTGTGAGTAGGTGCGAGGATAGACGACTGGATTAACGAGTGTTCAGATGCTGAAAGTTGCCAGCTGCCTTGATTAGGAGGGTGAACTGCATGCCAGAGTCACAGAATAAGGCGTCAATGGCCATCTTATAATCCAGATATGCATCATACGCCAATCTTGTTGATAATATGGTGTACATACTATACGATAGATTGATTTGACCAAGCCTGCTAGACCTTTTTAAACACGAGAGCACAGTATCAACCCCCTATCAAGTTGAGACGTTGGGAAAGTTTCATGAGCACAGGTCCATTGGTATTTCCGCAAAGTCCCGTAGTCTATTCTTTTAATAGTATAGATAGATGGAGAACACAACATAGAAAATAACCCAGTACATGTTCACCTCACAATGACCATGGAATAGAAAATGGAATAGACACGTCAATATTTAAATGTGGGTTTAAAGAGTTTACTGAAGAAACCCAATACTGGCCTACCAGATCTTTTCCTGCCATTTGGTTCCTTAGACAATCTATAGACAGTCTACCTCGAGTAGGCCTACCAGTAACATGGCATGAGCAATCTACTTTGAGTACTACATTGCATAAGATTTTCAATTTGATTGATTGAAACTTGCAACTTGCATTTTCAACTTGCAACTTGCATTTTCAACTTGCAACTTGCATTTTCAACTTGCAACTTGCATTTTCAACTTGCAACTTGCATTTTCAACTTGCAACTTGCATTTTCAACTTGCAACTTGCATTTTCAACTCAATATCAAACACTGCCGGCGTTGCGAAACTTCCATTTTGAATGACGACAAGGCCGGTCTAAAAATAGATTTCGCCAATTCACACGAACACTCACAACCTCAAACTTGCCTCAAATGGGCTGCCAGAACTTCTTCTAATCTTTCAAAAAATAAGTTACGATCATAAAATCATACTGAGCTGGTCCGAAACTTTCGAAAATACACAATTGTCACCGCCCCATGATAGCTTACTCGTAAATCCTGATCACAAAAGGACGAAATTCATCTTAAACTTCCACGCCGGAACTACTTTTCAAGATGGCAGCCACTCATTGATATATACTAGAGGGTACTTTGAGCACCGAAAAAGCACTCTCTAGTGTTAAGTTTGCATTGAATACAGTCCTCAAGGCTATTGAGCACACAACACTGCAGGGGGGGGGGGGGGTTAAGTGCAAGAAAGCATCGTGAAGTGGCAAGACCTATGGAACAGAAGTGAGACAGGCTGATGGCTGGTCTATTTGTTTGCCTCTGGAAAAGGGTATATACATTTTTTGTAACTTGCATTTTCAACCTGCAACTTGCATTTTCAACTTGCAACTTGCATTTCCTACTTGCAACTTGCATTTTTAACTTGCAACTTGCATTTTTAACTTGCAACTTGCAACTTGCAGAAAAGAAACCCTCCACTTGATCATGATTATGCACTACACTGTGACTGTGCATGGTCCAGGCCAGCTCAGTGCAATCATTATTTGGTGCATATGAATGTATTACAAATGCAAGAGTTAGCTACTAACTGCAAAGTCAAAGAAGGCCTATAGGCCTACATTACATGCTATTTCAGCTATCAATATCTTCTGGGCATGATGAACTAAGTTAGTTCTTAGTCTAAGATGAACACAATCACATGCTGTGGTGTGCTGTGTGTGGTGGTTCTCTAAACGGTTCTGTCTTTACTGCATCAATCCATGACTCACAACTCTTTCCTCTATCTTCCAGGTTCAGCACCCCTCCCACCAAAGCAAAGAAAGATCGATCAAATGATGCATGTCCAGTTAAGGGATGCCTATCGCCGACTTCTGATAGCAGCATACTTCCTGGCAAGAGATGGGCAACCTTTGAGCTGTTTTAAAACGCTGGTGAATTGCATGAAGGCCAATGGCGTGAAGCTGATAAGCGGGTATGACAACTCCAACCGAGCCAGGGAACTAGTTCATGCATTTGCCTCAGCTATTCGTTCAAAGATCAAGAACATCCTTGTTACCGATGTCAAAGTGTTCTCACTTCTTTCTGATGGGTCCCAAGCCAGGAAAACCGGTATAGAAAAAGAACTCATCTACATCCGTGTAGTCCGTGATGGTAGGTTTGGTATGACATTAGTTACATTGTACTTACTGAGCAAGTTGTTGGGATGACAAATGGGTTCACCAACAATGTTTATTTAAGTAAACCTGATTTGTTTTATATTTTGTGTATCAAGGATGGAGGATTCAGGAAGTATGATAACCAACCACGTAAAGTTTTTAACTTTAACTCAGTCACAAGGTAGGCGAAAAGTGCATGACTATAACCATGACACCAAGCTCTGGTCCAGTTAGTGCAGGATCTACTAGTCTACTAGACTTTTGAACTTACTTTATACTAAAGTGATTTTTCTGAGAGTGAGTCTCATGAACCTTTGCTTCATTTCAGGTCAGCCACAGTTTATTTGCATTGCTTTGCAAGAAGTTACTGGGGATGCTACTGCAGAACATGTGAAGCAATGTGTGGATGACGCCTTTGATGATCTGAAGATTCCCGAGGACACGTACCAAAAGACGATGGTATCTGCCACAGCTGATGGAGCATCTGTCAATACAGGGAAATACAAGGGTGTCCAGACACTTCTGAAGAATGGAAGGAGCTGGCTTCTAACCATTCATTGTGTTCTTCACAGGGTTGAACTCGCCCTGAAGGACTCGTTACTGCAAGAGAAGTGCTTTTCAGATGTGAAAGACTTCATAATCCTACTTTACTATTTGTTCAAACAGTCTGGCAAAACAAAGAAAAACTTCAGAGATTTTGCCAGGGATATCCTGAAAGTTCATAGCTATACATTCCCCAAGGTGCATGGCACTCGGTTCGTCGCCCACCAGAGGCGAGGTCTTGATGCCCTACTTCATAACTGGGTTACCCTTGCTCAGGCTATTGAAACACTGATGGCTGATCGGTCACAGAAGACCCTGAATGCAAAACTAAGGGGCGTACACAAGAAGTTGTCAGATACAGAATTTCTCACGGTCAGCTTGTTCTTCCGTGAGGTCCTTGAGAAGGTAGCTTGTCTGTCCCTCAAGTTGGAAAAGGGGGACATCATGATCTTTGAAATTGCCCTGAGTGTTGGAAGAACAATCAGAGCTCTACAAGAATTAGAGGTCAGTGATGTTGTTTGTGGACCACAACCTGGGCCAGACCAGCAGCTGAAGCTTAATTGTTCTAGCATATGTTTTCACTTGCTTCCTCAGGTTGACCCAACAGTCTTTGATCACTATCGCCATTCCCGTACCTCTGAATCTGATGCTTCTTCTGAGACTGTCACCGCTGTGACTCAACGCTATTCACACATAAAGTGTGAACTGTTGAAGGTAGGTCACAACAGAATGAAAGCATCAAACAGGGAGAAGGTTTCTCTAGTGTTTGAGAATGCTAAAAGCACTACTGAGGCAAATCTGCAAAGGAAAGTGGATAGCCTGAAGACCAGAGTGGTCCCTGATGTAGTTGATCAGTTGCAAGAGCAATTTCAGTCCTTTGAACAGGAAGTGTTCCGCAACATGGACTGGTTAGACCCAGCCAACTGGGTTAATACTGCCAAAGAACTAGGGTCAATTCAATATCTGGCAACTCGATTCAAAACACCTCTTGAGTACCATGGGTACGAGGAGTCAAAGGTTCTGGGAGAGTTGAAAGATGTAAAACTCTGCCACTCACGCTTCTATGCTGATGCACCAGTAAAAACATTCTGGGAGAAAGTTCTCCGGTTCAGACGAAAAGAGTTCCCCAACATATGCTTGGTTGTTGAGCTAGTCTTGTGCATAGGGCCAAGCAATGGACAAGTTGAGGCTGGTTTTAGCATGTTAACTGCAATGTTGTCTGACAGGCGGCTGAGTCTAAGCCATAGCACTATGAATGACCTGCTGATAATCAATGCAAATGACCATGTTTGGAAAGAGGATGAACGGGACGAAATAATCGAGAGTGCCTTGGATGTGTTCATGTGCAAGCGCAGAAAATGTAAGATTGAAACGAGGCAGTTCAATCAAATGGGGTGATGTGTAGTATCAGATCCTTATCCTTCAGACCCACCAGTAAATCAAGTGACAGATGTCTCAGATGAAGATGTCCCTCCAGATTCTGACTCTGATTCAGAATCAGATATTGGAGACACAGCTTTTGCTGAAGCCATAGTGGAAGGTGAGATTATCTTCCAAACACTTGCAGGGTCAGATGATGATGATGATGAGATCGGTCTGAGTCGGGGTAGTGATGATGGGGAGACGGAGTCACTCTCACTGTCAGCTAATGCCTTTCCTCAGCTTGAAGAACTTGGATTAGCAGGTGGTGAAGCCCAACAACTCGGTGAGACAGAGAGTGGTCATGGTGATATACTTGAACCAGCCTCCTATGAAGAATCTGAGATGATGGATATAGTAGATGATTCTGATTCTCAGTGGGAAGACATCTCCGACTAAGTCCAGCATAGCAACCTGTTAAAGCATTGGCCTACTCCCATGATCATTCCATGTGAATTCATACTAGTATCATTATTCAGTTCAAGTGAGTCAGAGACTGTCTAACTTGCCCCAGTAGTGTCCAGAGAGTGGACTGTGGTCAGTCTAACTCTGCCTGTCAGTGTCCCACTACTCTTTTCTTCGTCCAATCCCATGATACAGTAATGTTTTAATTCCTAAGTAGTTACATACATGTACATAATAGTATATTTGAGTTGAGGCAGTGTAAGTAACTGTTGAGTATCTTTATCTTATCAAAGGCAGGTGTCATGTTTTAAATCTTCATTTCCAGTCAAAACAGCCTCCTGCCTAAGTTTTTAAAATAGAGGAAGAGAATGACTAGAAATGATCATTGTGTGAGTGACCCGGCACTGACCAAGTCTTTGGTTGAATCACTGTGAGATAGAAAATAACACTGCAGTGAGTGATGTGTTTCTGACAGTAATTGTTGTCAAACTATGTTAACTTTCTATAGTTTAGTTTTTGTGCCCACACAGACATGTTCGCTTGTGAGGCATTACAACAATAGGGGGGTGATTGGATTTTTTTATAAATCTACAACAGAGCACACTACTTTTGGGGGGGGGGGGGCTCTTGGTTATTTAAAAAACAGTAAAACTAGTGCTGCCACCTGACCTACTGTGTTAAAATACCTCACCTATCTTACTTAAGGATTTTATCATTTACTGTAATTAATAGTTTGTTTTTTACAAGCCTAGTCAATCATCAGGCTGAGGATCATAATGTTTCAGTTTCTTCTTGATGTTTTTATTACTGATTTTTATTTTTAATAAATAAAGTTACTGTTCAATTTTGATTAAAATAACTAGTTGTCTTTGTTTTCTCACAGGACAGACTGAGAAAAAGGATGGATGTAATGGATGTCCCTAGCCCTGACACAGGCAGTGGCCTACAGTAAAGTGCTGATGCTGTTAAGCTTTGGTTGAGTGTCGTCCCTCAGTCTCATTTTCTCGGGTCTCCCACTCTGACTGTTGCACTTCATGTACTGCAGTACAGGTGACAGAATGAAAGGGAATGTATACAAGGCCAGGGGTGGTTACAGTCTGACTGCTAGTGTTGGCCTATGCAGCAGCTCCTCACTTTATTGCCTGTCTCTCTCCCTTATTGAGAATGGACTCTGCCATATGGGATGATTTAGGAATCAGATCCTCTTGTCACAGTCTCATGCTCACCATATTATGCTCACTACTGACTGCAAAGACTAAACAAAGTTTAGCCAGTGCCAGTGGAGCTGTCCCCATTTTTCAGAGGCTTGGAACTCTCTACTTCTCCCCTAGTTGGCACATTTCCTTCCTCCATCAATCAACTATAAGTCAAAGCTTTCCTTAGTGGTGGTGACACCTTTATAGTGGGTGTCGGTGTGAATTGAGCAAACTGAAACTACTAAGCTAAGTTAAGTAACACTGCTGCACTACACCACACGAAAAGAAGAATAAGCATTAGCAAGAAGGACATTCGAGGGTGAGGATAGGAATACAGTGCTAACTAAGGAGAAGTAGGCAGGGTTACA
Source organism: Lineus longissimus (assembly GCF_910592395.1). Classification (NCBI taxonomy): domain Eukaryota; kingdom Metazoa; phylum Nemertea; class Pilidiophora; order Heteronemertea; family Lineidae; genus Lineus; species Lineus longissimus. Next base: position 13,594,226 of record NC_088315.1, read on the forward strand.
GCTACCACCAATGAATTAGTTGAAGTCAAAACAACATATAAAACACACATAGATCATGGACATGCAATTTAATGACATGTTACATAACAGTACATGCAAACAAGCTGCTCGTCATGCTCCTGCTCTGTGGTGCCGATCCCATCAACATGACTTTTCCCCATTACCCGAACTGAGCTCCTAGCTGCTTCAGGGGGTGTGATTTTGGTGTGTGTGATTCACACTCCTAGCATGATTAAGGAGAGTGAAAAGCCACTCCCCTGCTCTTTTCTCCTGTGATGCACTGCAAAGGGTCGTTTTCATATATGAAAATCCCTTCATAATCAAGGGCTACCTCTGACTAAAACAGCACCCATAAACAATAGACCACCAATTTGACCCCAGCTCCTAACTGCAGGAAAACCCAAGCCCAGCAACCAAAAGTACCAAAAATACATTTTTGTTTACATTTGAACTGCAAACATGCGTTTGTTTACAATTTCCCGCCAAATCTCGAAAATCAGGTGACCTGCAATCGTGGATTGAAAATAACATTTATCTGGGTTCAGCAGGTCAGCAGGTATACCGGCTGTTCCAATCATCCCCCTACAGCCAGCTGTTCAAAGGTAATGTTATTCACCCCACAGGGAGTGCAGGTAATTGATTAAGCCCCTGCATAACTTAACAGCAATGGCTTGGCTTCTGTGAGTGGTAAGGAGAATTGACAGTGTCCGATTAAAAATCCCTCATTTTTGCTCCGCTGAAGTAAATTTTTGAATAAAACTGTCGGTAATTCTACAGACTTCAAAGGCACAGAAACACTTGGCGTAGTATCAAGTTTTATTATTCTTTCGCTCGACACGATGACCTCTCCGGGCTGAGAAAGACACCAAAACATGTGTCCACCATAAGGGGCTGTAAATTATATTCTTTGTACGATGAGATGACGGCAGTGAGAGATCAAATAAAGTTCAGTGTTATAATAGAAACCAACCGAGTCACTTGACGATTTTTACCGCTCCTCTTTTCCCGGAGCAGAAACCCCCAGAGTTTCGACATGGTGCCGTGACCAGGATTACACTCAACAACACAACGCAACGACTACAACACAACGCAACGACTACAACACAACGCAACGAGTACAACACAACGCAACGAGTAACCACGATGTCCAAAAAGCAAGCTAAGGACTTTAAAAAAGGCGTTCTCGCCTTACAACAAAAAAGGGATGTCCGGCTCCGAACCTTAGACACGGAATTCGGGACTGCAACGGCAGTTCTCGAAAACGCAGATATCAGTGAAGATGATATTGCCGAAGTGGAGGGACATCTCGAGGAGATGAACTATCTGTACCAGACGATAGTTGAAATGAACGAACAAATTGAGAAGCAACTAACCGACCTGAAAGATAGTGACGCCATCGACAAGGAAATTACCGACAGCAGCGCAATTCGCAGTCAAAGTAGAACAAGAGGCCCAAGGGCCTGGCGCTCAGCTGAGTTGATATCATTAATATCTTCCCGGTGTTCAGTTCATTATGCATGAAAATGGCATGCCCCATGGTATTTGATATCCTTTTGCGTTCACTACGGTACCAATGTTTTTGGTTGACATAATTATGCCACTGTTCATTCCTCAATCCTGACCATAATTCGGGTGAAATCATCGTATGAAAATATATACCGAAACATTAAGTTTATGCCATGAATGAGGACACTCATTGTCATAGCCTCGTTTACAAGTACGAAGTATTTTCCCGCGAATATTCAAAACTGCTTGGCTCCTTGCCAGTTAAATAACATGTGACTATACACAAAATAGAAAACTTTGATGGAAATTGTAAATCATTTTTTTATCTATCAGGGGAAACAAGCTGATGATGATCAAATAAATCATTCATGAGAAAACGTTTTGTTGCTGAAGCTTGCATGACGAAGTTAATGCTAAACCTTTTGTTGTGCTCTACTGCGCCACCGTAGTTTTCTATTTATACCAGCGATGACGTCATTTCTGGTGATTCCCTACGTTGTCCAATGAGCGCTTTTTAAAATGTGCCATTTGGTATTGTACAGTATGCAATGTATTTTTTCAGCGCTGCCAGTTGCCGAACAGAATGCCGTAGCTCACTCAATTTCCAATCAATTTTTATGGGAGTGACATTATTGTATTGCTTAGAATGTCTACTTTTTACTCATGAAAGAATCGTAGAACTAAAACTTAATAGGCGAACAGAATCATGCCGATTCACTGCACATACTGTGGGAATTCTCCACTTCAAAATACATCGGCGATGTCATCGCGAACAGAGCATGCACTTCCGATATCGCTTTCACAGAAATGTGGCCAAATTTTCAAGAACTAATTTCTGAAAGTAGTCCATAAAGACCTTATGACTACCACTGAAACGAACTAGTGATAATATCGCCTACCAGACTACTTTTTAAGCAGAAAATTGGGTACTTGAGTGTCATTGAGCTCCAGGCGTAAACAACATGCCGCCATTTTGTCTCCGCTTCGGTATTTCGTACGCCGCTTATAATGCACCTTCTCAATTAAAACCAACATAATAAGGCCTTACATCGTTGATTGAATAGGAACACCACACAAAACACAATAAAGTGGGGTTACAATCGATTACGAAGCTGAAGTGAACAGTGATTTGTTCCTGGAGCTAGGCCTACTGCTTTTGTTGTGTAGCTGCCATGTTTTGAGAACTGGCAAATAGGAGACTTCATTGATGGCTGACGTCATCGGGCGGGAATTTGAATCGGCAGAAATAACTAAAAGGCAGGTAGCGCCCTCTCCTGTTAAAATTTTGAACTTTTTCTCAATAAAATAGATTTTCAAGAATTTTATCTTAATATTAGAGCATATTTCGACTAATTCTGCTGCTCCTAGGCCGATATAGGCCAGTTTCCTTCATGCACTCTCGCTCGCAGGAAGTAGGTCGAATGGCGACAAATTTTGTTTTGAAAGTAGAGTTTGACCAGAAGTATCCAGAAATGCAAAATTGAAGTCTCTAGGTCTTACGGTTACAAAATGTGCACCATGGGTTTAACGGATGGACGGATGGATGGATGGATGGATGGATGGATGGATGGATGGACAGACGGACGCCACTGAACAACTTATTTGACAAGCTCGGCTGACTTAGTCAGCTGAGCTAATAAAACTGCTGAAGGTCAAGAATTCGTTAGCTCGACAAACAAAACGGAATACGACTTCGAGCCCAGATGTCACAACCGAAAGAAGGAAGAATAGGACCGCCCAGTTGCCGAAGCTAAAATTACCGATATTTGATGGTAAATTCATGGCGTGGACAGCATTCTGGGACGCCATCGAGGCTGACGTCATCAAAGGAGACTACGCGGACATTACAAAATTCAATTACATAATAGGACAACTCACAGGGAACGCCAAGGATGCTATCACCGGACTACACCCGTCCGGAGAAAACCTACCAGCTCTCATCCAACTATTGAAAGACAGATTCAGTCAACCAAGGAAAATAACGAGAGCTTACGTCTACAACCTCCTTGATATAACTCCGCCAGGGGGTCACTACGCCAGCCTCTGGGAATTTCACAACAAGATTCTTGGTGACATACGGTCACTTGAAAATATGGATGTATCAATAGAACAATGTGCAACATTTATAGTTCCTGTCATTGAAAGAAAATTACCAAAATTTCTGCGCGAGAAGATCGGTACCGCTGGTCAAGGAGACCGTTACCAGGTTAAAAAATTCATGGATCGATTCACTGAGGAATTAGAAAATATAAGCGAAAGAATGGATACACCAACGACAGCAACGCAGCAGAGGAATAATTCTCACGCAGGAAATAACAGGATCTCCGTGGAATCGTTCGTGAGTGTGCCGAATACTACTTATACTAAACCACCGCCGCAAAACTACAACCGACCAAAAGTGTGCCCTTTCTGTGCAGGACCGCATAACCCTTTCGAGTGCAAACTACCAGCGCATGAAAAGTTCATTGCCGTGCGTCAACATAAACTTTGCTCAAACTGCCTCGGACCGCATTTCTACCGGGAATGTCAAAATCAAAAAAGATGCCGCACATGCGACCGGTTTCATCACACCAGTCTGCATGAATATTTCGCCAATTTATCCAGAATAAACCCGCCTCAAAATAATTCTCAACAACACGCAACTAGTGGCTGTGCCATTGCGCCACAAAGTCATTGCACCGCTACCGTTAGAAAGGAACAACCGCCAATCGCAAAGTCAACCGCGGACCTTACTAGGCTGAGGATCAGGGAGAATCTAGACTATTACGAACAGTAAACCTTAACCGAAACTCTCCAGCGCACTATGGATTACCGAACGCCAGATAAATGGACAAATTTTAATGGACTAATGGGGTAGCAAGTAGACCAGGTCTTGACCCGTCTACTAAGGAAATATAAGGTGTCTCCTTCCCCTAGACAACCTACGGGCCACCCCATGAGCAGGGGTGCAGTACCGGTTTTAGCTTTCCTCCGTCGGGGTACGACGCCTGTCGTCATGATACTAAGAAGAAGAAGACAGCAGTACCGACGAATTACCACCAGACGAATCAAGAATTCATTCAAATTGCATTTAATCAACATTTATTTTAGATTAGGTTAACTATATATACTTTTCATTTTTGCATAGGGAACCACACAGGTTAATTAACAAGCCTATGACCAATTATTCTTATTTCTTGAATCTTAGTATAATCGTAGCAGCCACTCAATTATGTAAGAGAAATAACATAACCTGCATTCAGTTCATATCAACACGTGAGTTTAATCTTAGGTCATGCAGCTGATCTCGACAGAAACACTTCTTGGCCGCCGGGAGTGTCGGTAATTCTACAGACTTCAAAGGCACAGAAACACTTGGCGTAGTATCAAGTTTTATTATTCTTTCGCTCGACATGATGACCTCTCCGGGCTGAGAAAGACTCCAAAACATGTGTCCACCATAAGGGGCTGTAAATTATATTCTTTGTACGATGAGATGACGGCAGTGAGAGATCAAATAAAGTTCAGTGTTATAATAGAAACCAACCGAGTCACTTGACGATTTTTACCGCTCCTCTTTTCCCGAAGTAGAAACCCCCAGAGTTTCGACAAAAACCAAGACGTTGCATCAGGGTAAGGTGTCACCACCATTATGCAAAATTTCAAGGCGATCCAACGCCTCTAAGTGTGACTTTATTCGTCCCCCTTCTAATATTATTATATAGAAGATTTAGACCAGCGATGACGTCATTTCTGGTGATTCCCTACGTTGTCCAATGAGCGCTTTTTAAAGTGTGCCATTTGGCATGCATTAGCATCCAATGTTTTTTATCAGACAATTGCCGAACAGAATGCCGTAGCTCCGTCAATTTGCAATCAATTTTTATTGTGTTGCTTAAACCGTCTCCTTTTTACTCATGTAAGAATCGTAGTACTAAAAACTAATATGCAAACAGAATCATGCCGATTCACTGCACATACTGTGGGAATTCTCCACTTCAAAATACATCGCGAACAGAGCGTGCACTTCCGATATCGTTTTCACAGAATTGTGGCCAAATTTTCAAGAACTAATTTCTGAAAGTATTCCCTTAAGACCTTATGACTACCCACTGAAAGGAACTAGTGATAATATCGCCTACTTGACTACTTTTTAGCAGAAAATTGGTTACTTGTTGCAAAATCAATCTTCCATCTTTACACTGGTCACAGTGGGTATGCTGAAATATAGCCTGGTTCAATGCGCAGAATACAACTGCGCAACTATACGTCATAACCCGGGCTTTTGAATCGTCAAAAAATCTGTCAAATGTGCCTGTAGCGCCAACTGGCGGTGAAAACTAAATTAATTCCATTACAAGTCAAAATGAAAAATTATTAAAAAATATTCGGCCAGATTTGAAAACAATATTTCCTCTGTGGCCCGAGGTATAAAGGAAAGAAGTTTAAACTTCCCGATGACCTCATTCGCCGAATGTAGGTCGGATCGCGCTGATTTTTGGTTTCTGAGTTCCCCTTGGGCTACTCCTAATTTAGCAGCGTCAACAAAGTGCCTAGGTCTTACGGTTACAAATTGCCCAAAATTGACATGGAAGGATGGCAGGATGGCAGGACGGACACCATTCCCTTAGTAATATTAGTATTATTACCAGCTTCGCTGACTTTGTCAGCTGAGCTAAAAATGCCAAGCCAGGGCACGACAGGTGATGTACTGGCCCAATGTATCCAGAGACATTGAAAACCTAATCAACAGGTGTAGTGTATGCCAGAAATTCCGTTACAAACAGCCTAAGGAACCACTCCAAGGACATGATGTTCCTACAGAACCGTGGTCAAAAGTTGGGCTGACTTATTTCGTGAACATGGAACTGACTATTTGTTAGTAGTGGATTACACATCCAATTATCCAGAGATATATTGTAGTCACAGATCCGGGTACACAGTTTGACTGTAAAAACTTTGCGGAATTTGCAAGCAGTTACGGTTTCAGACACATCCAGACTAGTCTGAAACACTCGCAGAGTAACGGCAAGGTGGAAAAAGGCGTCCAGATCGTGAAGAGACTTTTAACTCTTTCAAGCCCAGGCACGAGTATACTCGTGATGGCCAAACATGACGGATTGCCCAGGCACGAGTATACTCGTGATGGCATATTGGCCCATTTCAAACTGGTTTCTGCTTTCCTAGAGCCTTCTATACGCCTCCTACTCACAGCTGATGAAACTAACGATCTATTCCAATCATTTGACAGCCTTGCAGACGATATTTAGTTATTTGGCGGTCGGATAGAGGGCCTCAAATGACACATGTCAAAACCAACATGGCCAGTGCAAATCGGTCCCGATTTTTTTCGAAAAGAGAAGTTTTAGACGCGCTTGATGGTGATTCTGGTTCTGAATTGGAAGTCAATTCTGATTCAGAAGGTGAGGAGGAAGACTCTGACGATGCTCAGGCCCCAGATTATGGGGATAGTGGTTCAGATTATGAGCCTGAGGCTTCAGGTTCAGGTAATCAGCATGCATCTACTGACATTAGTGATAACGAAAGTGATACAGTAACTGCTACACCTGCCAATGCCCCTAAACGTAAACGGGATGCAAGTCCTGCCCCATCTTCTGATAGTCCTTTATCAAGAAGCCCTTCCCCCCAGCCTAGGGATCCAGTGCAGGCCCAAGGGCGGGGCAGGGTCCGAACACGTGGCGGTGGTGTTAGAGTTCGTGGACGTGGACGCGGTGTAGGGGGAGGGAGGGCTGGCCGTATTGCACCCCCTCAGAGAGCTTGGGATGGTGATCCTGCTGAGCTACCTGATTTGCCAGCATTTACAGGAGATCCTAAAGTGAACCTTGACTTTGGAGATGGCTTCCCTACTGCTCTTGAAGTTGTTGCTAAATTTCTTGATCAGGATTTTTTCCGTCATGTCAAGGAACAGTCAAATCTATTTCATAGGCAAAAGAAACAAAGTGGTAAAAGGTATTCTGTAAATAGCTATGTGGAAACTCACCAGACAGTCACCATAGCAGATCTGAAAATCTTCCTGGCTATTTCGATACACATGGGCCTTGTAAAAAAAACCACATATTCGAGATTACTGGTCTATGAAAGGGGTGAACAAAACTACATTTGCTAAATCCATTATGCCTAGGAATAGGTGGTGTTCTATCCTGTCTATGCTTCATGTGGCAGATAACACACACTACATACCTAGAGGGCAAGATGGACATGACCCTCTTTATAAAATGAGGCCAATAACTGATATGTTTCTGCAGAAATTCAGGGATGCTGTGTCTCCAACCCGAGAGATCAGCCTAGATGAAGGAACATGTGCATTCAAGGGCAGAGTGTCATTTCGTGTTTACAATAAAGATAAGCCAGAGAAATGGGGGATAAAACTCTATGAAGTCTGTGAATCCAAAGGTGGTTATTGCTTCGAATTTGAGGTGTTCACCGGACGAGAAAACCAGCAGACCCAGGATATTACTTACCATACAGTGATGCGTCTCTGTGATCCCTATCTGGACAAAGGGCATATTTTGTACATGGACAGATACTACAGCAGTCCAAAGCTATATGATGAACTGTGGAATAGGGGAACTGTTGCCACTGGGACTGTGATGGCCAACAGAAAGGGACTTCCACCTCATGTGAAGGACAAACTGAGGAACAAGGGAGATATCGTTGCTTGGCGCGAGGGCTCTCTACTTTGTCTGAAGTGGAAGGACCGGAAAGATGTGTTGATTCTCTCAACACAGCACAACAATGCCACCCAGCAGGTCATGGTAAGAGCTCAAGGGGGTAGAAGACCCAAACAGAAGCCAGTTGCCATTCAAAACTACAACGACTTCATGTCAGGAGTAGATCTTAGCGACCAGATGATGCAGTACTATGCATTCAAAAGAAAAACTCTAAAGTGGTGGAAGAAATTATTCTTCCATATGATATACCTTGCTCTTGTCAATGCAAGATGCATCTACAACAAACTGCTTGCTGCAAAGGGAGATGGCAAGGTGGCTTTGAAACCTTTTCTTGAGGATGTCTGTGAGCAACTTGTAGAATCTGCTGGTGTCGACCGGGATGATGATGACATTGATGACGGGGACGCCGCGAGACTCGTTGCTCGTCATTTCCCATCCCAAATCCCCCACACAGACAAGAAGCAAAAGCCCACCAGGCAATGCAAAGTCTGTTTTGCTCAAGCCCCACATCAGAGAAGAGTAGAAATTAGAGGGAGACCTGATAATAGACGAAAAGAAACATCCTACTGGTGTGAGGAATGTGGGGTTGCCCTCTGCGCTGTCCCATGTTTCCGGCTGTTTCACACAGTGAAAAACTACCATTTGATTTAGAGGTCAATTTGAGGCAAAAACCCCAACAAACTTTGTAAATATGTTAGAACATTGTTCCTTTTCAATTGGAATCAAGTTAGGAGTTACAAAAGACAATTATTTTCATAATCTGGTGACTTTATTGACTAAAAACAGTTTTCCGCAACTTTTCCAAAAATTCAAATGACACAATTTTACAGGATTTTGGGACAAAACATACAAAGTAACCCTAAAGGATATATAGACTTATTATACATCAAAAGAAAGGGCTTGGATAGCTGATTACAATGGTGCAAAGTTTTCCAGAATAGGGCGAGTAGAATTTTTTTTAAGTTCTGTTGAATATTAGCATTTTTTCAGAAAATCGCCCGGGCACAGGCGGTCGCGCGCGAAAAAATCACCCGGGTCTGAAAGAGTTAAAGAAGTCCAGAGACAGTGGACAAGATCCATATCTGGCACTCCTAAACTATCGTTCAACTCCACTCGCTTGTGGAAAATCACCAGCAGAGATTCTGATGGGTAGAACATTGAGGAATAGACTTCCGAGTGCCGTGCAGCACGAGAACAGTAAAGTACTTAAACCTAAGGACACGAACCGCAATAAGCTGTATTATGACCGCAATAAGCTGTATTATGACCGCAATGCGCAAGTGTTGAATCGCATCCATCCCAGGGACACAGTTAGGGTTCACCGTGAACGAAACAAAGGTGTTTGGGATGAGAGAGCAAAGGTGTTAGGAGAAGTATCGCAAAACTCCTATCAGGTGGTGTTAGAAAATGGTCGTGTATTGCACAGAAACAGACGTGATTTGTTAAAATCTGTTGAGCCATTTGAGCCTATAGTAGAATCAGAAAATGATGATGTTGAACCAGTTGAGATTGCGCATGATCAAAAAGGTTCAAGTTCAAGTGCAACCTCATACCGGTACACAGGCCCCTGTAATGCCTGCAGCAGTAGTCTGTACGTGTAGTGGTCGAAAGGTTAATAAGCCACAAAGACTTATTGAAACTTAAACCGGTTTGTTTCAGGTCTAGACACGGGTTGAGAGTCAGATTGTGACATGTAAAGGACAGTTTAGGTGAGGACAGTATTTCTGAGGTTGAAATATTTGGGCACAAGTTTCTGAATTTAAAAGGCATTGTCCAGGTGTTTCAAGGTTTTTGTTTTTCCAGGTTTTGGACTTTTGATAATTAATTTTTAGCACTGGTTTCTGAGTTGGAAGTTGGTACTCATTATTTGCCAGGTAGCAGTTAGTGTTGTGTTGTTAGTAGTTCTTGGACTTTCATAATAGCGGTATACAGTACCATGAATAGCTTTTGAATGTCTTTGTTTTAAAAAAAAAAGGGAGATGTAACATGATACCTTTTGCGACATACGCCATCTGGCGATCTCTGTCATCACTAGATAATAAATGACGTTTTACGTTACCCGATTTATGGTGTCCTGGTCCATTTATGATACAGATTGTAGTAACTGTCACTAAAATCTTGGAGGAATTAAATTTTAGACCAGTGGAACTGTATTCAATGATTGATCCCACAGGCACAGAAAAAGCATAGAAAACCGATTGCAAGGCAGGCAGGTGGCCCTCCAGCCCGTGGTGTTTCTTTGAACTTCTTGGAATACATACCCCCTGGTCATTAAAGAGAATTTGAATTCGAATTGGGATTATGATGGTCAGAAGTGATGCGCAAAAGGAATCCACATCAAAGACTTCCCAATACTGAAAATTACTAAGTCCAGATTGTAAACAACATGCACGTGCCTGCATACTGACGTCATTCAAAGTCGAACTCTGATTGGTTAAGACTCTGTGTACAAATGTACACTGTACTGCCCCAAACATCCAGGAAAAAAAAACTCGCCCCCCGCCCGCCCGTGAATTTATAATTCCCAAACTGAACTGACACAAGGTCATTCTGATTGGTACTTACTGACCACGTGACTTATAACTTTATTCAAGATGGACCCGTCCATACTTTGTCGATATGAGTTGGAAGGTGAAGGCAATAATGAAGAAATATGCATTGATAAATTCGCTGAATTGTTTGTAAGTATATAAGAACGAATGCATGATATGTATAGATCAAAATGAACTATTTATTTACTAATAAGACTCCCAGAACACGTTGTATTTCTACCGTGAATCGCCACTTTAGCTGTGTGTACGGTGAATGCTGTACATCTCAATGGAAAGGCTATAGGGCCTTGTGTACAATGTAGTGTATTAGGCCATCTTATTCTGTGTACAAAATGTACGTGGCTTTTTGGGACTATACTTCGACTTCTGGCTCGTTTTGTACAGTCAGCAAATGGTAGTGTCAATTCATAGCAAGGGGTCATACACATCAATTAAAGGCTCTCTAGCCTACGTCGAATAGTTACTCAAAATGCGTCACGTCGCGTTGTTTTGCCAGTCAGCTGTCAGCTAAACACACTATATAGGCCTGTAAGCCTAAAGGGATTTATTGAATCATTTCACTCAATTCTCCTCCTCTTTTTCAGGATACGCTCCAGCGAGACCAATACAGATACCACATGTGTAGGTACAAGCCACTCACCACTGGTTATCATACTGAATTCCGTGTCAACGTCAAGGACATTGAAGGAGCAAAGAAATGGTTGGAAGAATACAAAGCATCAAGAAAAATAACGTAACAGGTGGAAATGACAAAACCCATTGTTCAGCCAAAGACCAACATCTTCAAGACATATTATAGATGCCAGCACAATACTCTTCCAAGGTTATCTACTGCTGATAGCCGGAACTCATCAAAGAACACCAATTGTGAAGCTAAAATGGACATCACTATCAAGAAATTGAGTGAACCTGGTAAACGTTGCAGGTAAGAGTCCCACCTGTAAGAATGAAAATGTTATGACTGTCAAAAAAGTCAAGCTCTAGCTTGTCTGGCAGAGAGCTGATGATAGGGTAACATTGCCTGATTGTTTAAATCTGCAATTTCATGTATACAGTATACTGTATAGAGGCCTAGTATTGGTACGGTTGTAGGTTGTAATTTGCATTATACTTCAGATTTTTTTATCATTATTTTTCTTTCTCCTTCCAGGGCCAAGTCGATCGACCGTCATTTGCCTGACTTTCCCATGGTCGTATGAATTCAGCACGAACATAATCACTTGATAGATAGTGCCGATGCGATCAAGTTCCGTGACGTTTCTGCAGACACCGTTGAGAAATTCAAGAACTTGTTCTCCAAAGGCCATTCACCGTCCTCGGCTCTAAACATGCACAAGATGGATCTTCAGATGGAGCATGGATCCGACTACATGTATGCAGCTGGTGACAGAGCAAAATGCCCAAGTCTCGCATTTTGTCACAAGTAAATAGGCCATGGGAATACATTTTGGTGAATGATGAATTGAGGACTGCTCCATTAGCATTGTATTCAATGCAGAAAACTGAAAGTAAATGTCCTTCAATTGAAGAATAACTGCCGTGTTCCCTGATCGATTTGTGCACATAGCGAGCACATTATACAAGCTTACTATAGCTGATGGAGGATCGGAAAAGGGGTATATAGGCATCGAGTACAGTCCCCTTTAAGACTACAATTACAATTTCCCCAAAATGGCCAATTTACAGTACATTCGACCTCTGTGACCTTGAAAAGTAGGTCAAATCAAAGAAGACCCGGGTGACACATTGAATGGTTGTTAGAATTAGATGTACCTATGATATAAAATTGGTGCCAATCGGGCAAGTAATACTAGGAATAATGGCATTTTGAAGAATTTAGGATTTGGCCCCCTCCCTGGAGGCCAAACGGCAAATCAGATCGCACCAAACTTCGGTACCTGAGACCACCTGACCAAGGGGTACATGTGTACTTAATTTGTGATCAATAGTCATTGCAGTTAAGAAACGTGCCATAGTTACGGCCTGACGGCCAATTTACGCCATTTGACCTCTGTGACCTTGACAAGAAGGTCAAATTAAAAACCTGTGTGACATATACTGTATGGTGGTTAGATGTACCCATGATATCAAATTGGTGGCAATCGGGCAAGAAGTTAAGGAATAATCACATTTTTAAGGTTTTTGGATTTTGCCCCCTGGTGGTCAAGTGGTGAATCATATTGGACCAAACTTCGGTCCCTGAGATTACCTGACTAAGGGGTAAATGTGTACCAAATTTGGGATCAATAGTCATTGCAGTTTAGAAACGTGCCATCGTTACATCCTAACGGCCAATTTACACCATTTGACCTCTGTGACCTTGAAAAGGAGGTCAAATCAAAAACCCGGAGGATATATGATGCACCTTTGCTAGAAGTACCTACCATATTTTTTTCAAAATTTCCCGACTACTTTTAAGGGAGATATTGCATATTTTCACTTTTAACGTTTGGCCCCCTGGTGGCCAAACCATGAAACGAATCGGACCGAAACTTGGTCTCCAAGGTGTCATTACATAAGGGTACATGTGTACCAAGTTTCAACTCAATAGCTCTAACAGTTACGAAACGTGCCCTGCTAACGGACGACGGACGACGACGACGACGACGACGACGGACGGACGACGGACGCACGGTATGGGATAAGCTCACCTCTGCTAAGAGGTGAGCTAAAAACCAGTAAATTAGAAAACTCATGTTATTCTTTGTCATGTTTCAGACTGTACAAAGAGATTTTCAAGACCAACTATGGCGCTGCATCTGGTGAGAAGATGATTCACGATCTCGAAGCTGCTATTTCTGCATACAATGAAGGACAAGGAGACGTGTGTGCCAAGATAGGAGAGACGAACGGGAAAATTGCAATTGCTGTATGCACTCCGATGATGAAAAGGATTCACGAACATCATGAGTATAGTGGGGAACTTGTGTTCATAGATGCCTCTGGAGGCATGGATCGGTATGACTGTCGAGTGTTCATGCTTCTGACACACAGTGCAGCTGGTGGCTTGCCATTAGGATGCCTGATAACTACTTCTGAATCACGAGAGTGTGTTACTTTGGCCTTGAATCTTTATAAGGACATTGTACGGATAGTGGTTTTTCTGCGAATGGTCAAAAAGGACCTCTTGTCTTCCTCACAGATGACAGCGAAAGTGAAAGGCAGAGTCTTCATGCAGTGTATCCAGATGCCACATTGGTATTATGCGTTTTTCATCTGCTGCAGGCCATGTGGAGATACTTATGGGAAGGAAAAAATGGAATACGCAAAGAACACCGCCCCCATTTGCTGTTCTTGGTGAAAGTGATGGCATATTCAAAAACTAGTGATGAACTTGGCTCATTATAGGCCCTAAATGAGGATGAAGTAGCCAAAGAATATCCAAACTTTCTAACGCACTGTGAAAAACTGTTCGACCGCCGCCGAGAATGGGCGCTGTGCTACAGGGAGGACCTGCCAACAAGAGGCAACAACACCAACAATTATGCAGAGGCTGCGATGACGGTGCTGAAAGATCAAATATTTGAGAGGGTTCGGGCCTACAATGTCGTGCAGTTGCTGGACTTTTTGCTAACTCGCATGCCGAACTACTATGAGCGAAGGCTTACATACATTGCTAATGGGAGGATCGATGTCACGATTTCCAGGAAGTATCTGCCTGGTGGAGGGGTCATCGAAAAGGAGGATGTAAAGGAGGTGCGAGAGTCGGTGTACGAGTGCAAGAGCCAGTCTAAGCCACATGTGACATACATGGTGGACATGTCCATCTCAGTTTGTAGTTGCATTGTAGGGATGACTGGTGCTCCCTGCAAACATCAGTACGCCATTGTTCGCCACTTCAGTGTGTCGTCATTGAACTTCGTGCCACTTCGCGATCAGAAGATGCGTGAACATTTGCTGTACTTGGCAACAGGGCTTCAGGTCAGTCAAGTGAAGCCAGGTTGGCTTGTCCCACTTCGAGAGGGCAATGTTCCTGCCTCTGCTAGCGTTGCCAAGTCTGACCAAGAGGATGCTACATGTTCAGCTGACCCGTTGCCCTCTGACGTTGATGATTAGAGCTCGCCTCCCACTGCTGGATCTGAAAATGCTGCATTAGACTCGCTCAACCAGCAAAGATTGCTACAGAACAGGTTCTTGGGTCGAAATCAGGGCGCTATCCCGTTGCAGTCATCCGCTACTCTTGCTAGCGATTCTAGTTTGGATGCAAACGGTGCGTCCCTTGTTGACAATAACAACAACCAGTTGGCCTCTTTGGAGACGTCACTTAGGGACACTGCAGAAACGTTGGTTTCAATGTTGCAGAAGAGTCCAGAAGAGTTTCAGGAACCAATTGCCTGCTTCATCAAACAGTTTAATTCGTTAAAGACCGACTCTGCAATAATGGTTGGCGCCCTGAAAACATTTGGGAAATACACTGGAGCCAGCTTAGCTCTGAAGAAGAAAAGGAACCCTGAGGAACGCAGGAGGGGCAAGGCTATCAAAGTGCAGCCTGCTGCTGTAAGTCGAAGAACCACAGCTCTTGGTAACCGCCGGTGCTTGCAAACTGGAAGAAAGGTGATGGAAACTTGACTCAATGAGAAAAAGCGAAAAATTTCCACAGATAGTTGCCAGTTAGTGCCAAAGAAAAAACCCAGGAAAGCCCCACATGCTCTGTCAAAATGTGTGAATAAGAATGAGAGCATTGGTAGGAATAAGTCGTCGAAGTGGTGAACAATGAGAGCATTGAGATGGCTGGAACCAACTGTAAGGTGACCTGTGTCACCTGCTGTCACAGTAAAACCAAGCTCATGTTGTCAAGATTTTGAAATTGAGGTTTTGCCATTACATGTAATACATGTACATTTTACCGATATATGTACAGTAGAACTCTCCTATAACATTCTTGCATATAATGGATTTCGCCTGTAACGTAGGAAATCATCTTGTCCCAATTGATAAATTGCCTATACATTTCTTTCAAAACAGCCTCGCATATAACGTCCTTTGCGTATAACATACGAAAAATGGTGATCCCACTTTGTACATTATAGGCAAGTACTGTATAGAGTTCGTAAACTCAAGAGAACCTAGCAGTGAGCAAGTTGATCATGGTCTCTAAGAACAGAGGCATTGTGTGGTATTAGTCTTCAGTTCTGTAACGCGTTACCAGGTTTAAAGGGAATAGAGCGCTGATTTCGCATCTCGGGGTTATTTGTTACAATTAATAACACATCCTATTTAAACAGCAAATACTAAATCCGTGCTCTATTCCCTTTTAGAATTAGTAAAATGCTCCTTGATAGTGTACTTTTTCCTTACATGAGGCTGTGAATAAAGACATCATTACAATTTACCTTAATACAGTTTTGTATTCTTTCTGTATATCTTTGATACACATTCGGGTTACTGCCTCTTTAAACCTCCAATCCAGACGAAGCAAGGATGAATCCAGGGTGGAGGACAAACCCAGTTCCAAGCAAGAAGTGATCAAGAGTGCTGCTCCAAAATGGCTGTATTGAGGCCAGTGATGGGGCATTTGGCACTCAGGCTACTGCCCCTTTAAACCCCAAAAATCCAGCCCAAAGAATGCAATCCTTCAGCACCATAACTGCACCGGCCATCACTTTACTCTCTTCCCTCCCATGCACTAAAACTGCATTCATCATGCATTAATCCAAGCCCCCCCCCCCCCCCCCCTTCATGGCACATTAAAGAATATAATCCTGATTGTATCGTTTGATGAAATAGTTGTTTATCAAAAATAAAAGACTTTAAAGAAACAACATAACACATCAAAAAGCCACAGCAGGGGTCTCGATCATGGAGTTTGCCTGAATATGGAACTTCTTCAATCGAAGGATGGATGACCAGCACTGCCAGGCAAGAATGAAGAAAGGGAATACGGAGTGGTCGTGTAATTCGTGAAATTTGGATCGATTCTGTTAAACAAAATCGGGAGCAAAAGGAATCATCTGATTGCTCAGCGAATGCGACAGCTTGGGCGACTTCCTTGTTGAATTCCGACAAGTTCCCTTTATGAGATTTTAGATGGCCAATACTTCGACCAAGTCATCAAGGCTACTAAAGTGCTGTGCAAAGCCGGTGAAGGAACCACAATGAATGGTGTTTCCCTGTTAGGAACACCATCAATCGGATTGCATATAGGTCACTCCCTAAAAAAGTGTGCACTTATTAAGCAACGCATTGGTCTCAGACAACAGCGGAACGAAACACTCGTTGAAGCCCGAAGATTCACTGACCTGTTCAATGCCGAGTGGACGGAAAACATTTCGTCCCATGCACTGCAAAGTTTAAAGGAGAGGCGATACAATGCAACAGAGCTATTGCCGGTTACAAGTGACATCCTTACATTGAAGGATCATTCAGCCGGAGAACTCCTTCAATTGGAGAAGGAATTAGCTGATAATCCATTGCCGACAACATGGAGGCGCTTGTCAGAAGCCATATTCACATCAGTGACACTGTTCAATAAACGCTGTGGTGGGGAAGTTGCCAAAATGCTTCCTACATGTTTTGTCAAGCATCCAAGTTGGAGAGCTGTCGGAAATGAAGACATTCTGCTGTCCCTGTCACCACTGGAAAAGCGGCTTCTCAAGAGGTAGGGCTTTCTACTCTACGCATGATAGTAATGTGGATGGCCTATGGGTTTTTTTCGGCCATGCATGACTTTGCTTGATGTCACAATCATTTTTCACGGTGTTTCAGAACACAGCGTATCAAACACGATGTTGCAGGCGAATCGTTTTCCTTTTGTTTTTAAAACCGTTTGAGATGCTAATCAATTTAGCTTTTTTTCATTTGCACAGCTGGCAACGGTCTGCAGTGCTGTTATGGAATAAATGTTCACGTGGTGTCTGTCTGAAGGTCTCTGTCTGTCCACAGTGGCATTTTTGTGACCGAAAAACCAAGACATTTTAGCACACGAGGTTACATAGGCCATGGAGGTACCTTCATGCATTAGGCAAAGGGTAGTCTAATGCCAAAAAATTAACACGCTCCGATTGTTAGTGCGGCTTATAAGAGGGGTTAGTCTTCTCCAAATTCTTTCACAATGAGGCCGAAATGACACAATGATGAATGCCTAACCCAGCCGGGTTTCTTATCTGACCTATTCTTCAAGGCCACATTCCTCAAATGCTGTGAATTGAGCGACGGTGGCACTCATTAATGTTGCAGCTACTACGTTTTTGTTTTGAAGCTGAAGTGCATTATATTCCCTGTGTCATGTGACTTAGACACAGGTCCAGTACCTAGCTGAATAATTCATACCCAGAATCAAGCCCAAATAGCCACACCCACCACAAGATACCCGGCAGAATTACTTTCTGGTGATACCAGATATGCATGCATTGTCACCGTATAGGTGAACATTGGTATACTTTTCCCCTGGGCTCCCAGTCTACTAGCCAGGTTTTGTAACTGTTGGAACATGTAGACTGGACTATCGATTTGAAACAGGGGATATATTTTCCACTGTGTCATGTGACCCTTGACCCCTAATTTCCGTGTATTCTTATTCTTGGTATAGTCACCATTGTGCTGAAACTGAAAAAGACAAAAAAACTGCTATTTTACCTGAACTATTATGCCCTTGATCTTTTTGCAGACATGGCACACCGATAGATGACATTCTATTCAGTTTACAACAGAAATTAACAAAACCTACATTTTCCAATGTCACATCCTAAGGCCGAATCGGTAGATGTCGTCCTGGGTAAGACTAAAGTTTACCCACGACCAACCTGGGTAAGACTAAAAGTTACCGAGGACCGTCCTGTGGGTAATCATTATACCACTGAAGCGACCCAGTTTGTCATGCGCACTTTTCCAACCTGCGACCAAGGTTGAAATTGGTAGGCTTGCAGCCTAGCAAGACACGAAACCTCGATGACAGGTTGGAAAATTGCGCAATGACAAACTGGGTACACTTTAGTTGTCTAATGCTTACCCAGGACGATCCTTGGCTCCGGTCTGTTCCTCAGTGTGTTTGTGTCGAGGGGGAAAGGGAGTTTTATCTCCGGCAAGAAGATTGAATAACATGGTGCTGGCGGATGCCTGTCCCCTCAAAGTGGTTTTGGCTTTCAGCTGAGTGCCAGGTCCTCGGACCTCATGTCACCATTTTGTACGCTACACCTGGCCTGATCACATTTTATTTTTAGCCTCACACCATTTTTTGTTATATTATATCATTGCAGTCTTGATATGGTCCATCTTCCTGGTAAACGAGATCGGAAAGTTCCACTACTTCTTAAACAGGAATGGGTGAAACCAATGCAGTTGCTTGCAGACAAAAGGGCAGATTGTGGTGTTGAAAGCGAATACTACTTTTTTGAAGGAAAACCCACTTGTCACCATGGAAGGTATGACTCAATCCTCAATGCTAGAAATAGGATAATTGTAGGCCTATTTCACTTTAGCACTCAACGCTTGGGCTTTCACATCAGAATCCGGCATTGTATGTTGTTTACAATTATTTCCGCAACTTGAGGTTAATGCAATATTCTGGTATGCTCGTACGTAGAATAACAAAACTTTATTTTGTGAGAAAATCAAGTATATTACCCTTCCATTGCAGGTGTTAAATGCTGCTGCCGTTAATGCAGGTTGCAAATGCCCAGACTTGATTTCAACCACACGCCTGCGGAAATATACAGCAACAGTAACCCAGGTATGTTCGAATGCATTACGCCAAGGATTCTTAAAAGAAATTTTAGTATTGTTTCACTGTGAATAGAAAGCTACATGAAGACACTTTGACTCTCTATCAGTGTTCATGAATCGTTGAAACTCAATGCTTTGACTGTCGGTTATTTTTGATAATACCGGTTGGGTAATATAGATTTTTATAGGCACTAAAGTTGTGCTGCTTTCAGTACGGTACGCGGTATACATTTTACTCTTATTATGTGTATTAGCTGCGAGTTGTGTGCCAATGGCTGGTCCACATAAAACATTGTCCCCTAATCACTTTAATACCTTCTGAACGATGAAGATTCAATGAAAATATTCCCGGGTGTCCACATAGGATAATAGAGATTATACTGATTGCAGACATTTTGACAAGTATCTGATCCATATGAACCCGACGGAAAACTTCTTTTCATAGTGGACCTATCAGGATATCACAAAAGCAACTTCCGTACATCATGTACCCAGGAACATTTTTTTTAATCAAAAGTATATGTTATATATATTTTTCAGGTCCTTGGTCTGAAGGAAGGAGAACTTGAACGGCTGTCAAATCACATGGGCCATACCGTGGATATCCACAAACAGTCGTACAGACTACATGAGAGCACCATCGAAATGGCGAAGGTCTCAAAGATTTTACTGGCAATTGACAGTGGCAATGTTGGTAGATTCCAAGGAAAATCTCTGAGTGACACTGACCTAGACCGCAAGTACTGAGAGTAGACACATTGAAGGCTTACAGGGCAAACATTACATGACGATTTAAGTTCATGATCATATTATCTTAGGAGCTTTTGATGGAAGGGTAAATTAACCCAGTTTCAGGTTCATAGCTTTAGCCGTTAAGAAACGTGCCAAGTTACACTACAACCAATTTTTGCAATTTGACCTCGGTGACCTTGAAAAGAAGGTCAAATCTAAAATTCGTAAGACACGTGATGTATCCTTGCTAAAAATCCCTGCAATAAAAATTTCATCGCAAAAAAGTCATTAATAAGCGAGATATTGCATGTCCTACTTTTTCAGTTTTGACCCCCCTGGTGGCCAAGTCAAGAATCAGATCGGGCCAAAATTTGGTGTCAGAGGTTATCTGATGTAGGGGTTTACAGCCTCAGGTATCAAGTTTCAAGTTCATAGCTTTAGCAGTTAAGAAACGTGCCATAGTTACACTCGAACGGCCAATTTACGCCATTTGACCTCTGTGACCTAGAAATAGTCAAGACGTGATGCGACTGCTTGGGTCCAATGATAGTACCGTTGTGAATGACGATCTGTCAAACTTGCGAATCTTCCGTTTGATTGTCCTATACGTCATGACGTCTGCGTGGTGTTGTGTGACGACATATTTCCCCTGCGACGACACCGTGTGTTGTGATGTCGTGGCCAAGATGACGTGTGGTTGTCAGGGGTTCTTTTGCGCGTATTTGGACATTGTGGCGCCAAAAGGCTTGTGCGGGGATAGGCTCGAAGTATTATGCCTGGGTAACGGTTTCGGTGTAGATATAACCTCATCAGTTATCTTATAGTGGTTCAACTGGCCTGCCATTGCAGTATGACAGCAATGACCCTGATGTCGATTAATGTGACGACTCAAAAGAATCTTTTAGATAAGAGACAATGGATGGTAGGCCTGGGTGGTGCCCAGATTGGGGTCATAACTTGGTGTAGCAAAGGCTTACTGGAATGGTATTTTTCAGGTCGCCCAGTGACGTGATTTGTGGTGAGGACAGGGGCATTGGGTGATGCCCCGGCTGAGAGCTGGTAAACGGAGATTCGGAGAGTAAAGGACAGCAGCGCTGGTTTAGTGCTGCGAGAGAAGAGTAAAAGGATAACCTACATGGAAAAGGAAATAGTAGATACGCTAGCAAGTGTAGGTTTCCTATTACCAGGACGTGTTGTCCTTGATGTTGAGACCGAGCGGTGACATGGTGCGCAGTCGATGGATCCATGTAGACTCTTTGGCGAGTCTAAAGCCTGGTCTACACTAGCAAACATTCGCCAACAATTGTTCGCCAACATGAGCCAACATCATGTTGGCGAATGTTTGGGGACCCGTCCACACTATCAAACACAGGCAAACATTGCCAAACAAGTTTGACTAAGTTTGGCCGTGTTTGGCATGAATTTGAGGGCAATTTGGAGGGAAAATCAGTCATTTCTCTTCATTTTTTCTTTAAAACAATGGAGAACCACAGGAAGAAAGCATGCCTAGGTGCTTCAGCAGCAATTCGTTCAGTTGTGATTAACCCCCGTTGCCGCCGCAACTGACAAAACCCATACTTGTGGAAAAAGCATGCATGGGGCCTATCACTGCCTCCTTCAAGAGTTAATGGCCTCAGACTTCAAAAGCCTCAAGAATTTCCTGCGGATGGATGAAGCTTTTCGTATTCTGAAATTAAGTGTTCAATTTCTTGAAATTGCCATTCTCTATCTTTCATTGAGGCTGCCATTTTGTCCCAGTAGCTCCATCACATGATCCAAATCTGTTCCCTGATTGGCTGCTGATTGCCCAACACCAACCAACATGTTGTTCAGAAGTAGCATGGCCTAACATAGGCCAACATTGGCCAACAAGTTGGCTGATGTTTTCACTTGTTTTTGGACCCGTCCACACTGGCAAACAATAGCAAACATGCCTCTGCAACAAGGCCCAACACGATGTTGGCCAATGTTGGCCAACATTTGTTGGTTCATGTTGGCTAGTGTAGACCGGGCTTAATGTTTTTGGAGTTATCCGCGTCTGGGGAGGCGTGGATGAATTCTAGGACGAAGATGCGTACATCATCCAGTCAATGGTGGTCGGTTTGATCGAAGTGATGGCCGATGATTTCAGCATGGTTGTGCTTGGTTATGTTGTAGAAGTGTTTCTGGAAACGACCAATGATTGTCTGTTTCGTTTCGCCCACATACTGTTTGTTGCATGTTATACATTGGATACAATAAATGTCATTATTGCTCTGACAACAGATGTTGTTCTTTGTTCTGTAAGACCGGCCTGTGGTGCGGCTGGTGATCCTACCTGTGGGGTCCAGACGTGGGCAGTATCGACACCTGCTGGGTGAGAGACAGATTAGTTGGTTTGTCTTCGTGGTTGTGCTTGTCAAGTTGTCAAGTTTTGCTCTAACTAGAAGGTCTCTCAGGTTTGGTGGGCGCCTGAAGCCTGGAGTGATGGGGGATTCGAACAGGTGTAATGTCGTTCGGTGCCTGGCGAGAATGTCTTTGTTTTCGCTGATGATTTTGTACGGTTCAGTTTGGGCTGGGTTGTACGTAGTGACAAAGAAGAAAGGTGGTTGTGCCTCTTCCTCAGTCGGTGTATTTGGTTGTGCGGTGATGAGGGCTGCTCTGTTTTGCCTGTGGGCTTTGATCAGTGATTCCTCTATGAGTTGGTTGGGATAACCTCTCCTGGCGAAGTGTTGTGCTAGAATGAGTGAGTGGTGTTCAAAATCCTCTAATCTAGAGCATATTCTGCGGACTCTCAGGAATTGTCCGTATGGGATTCCCCGTTTGCAAGAGGCAACGTGGGCTGACGAGTAGAGAAGGTAGTTGTGCGAATCTGTAGGTTTGACGTATAGGTCAGTATACAGTTCGCCAGTGGGTAGCAGGTTTACCGTTGTGTCCAGGAAGTTGACACTCGAGTCTGAAATCTCTGCTGTGAATTTAATGGTGGGGTGTTGTGAATTCAGTGTGTTTACAAAACCATCCACTTGTTCCCTGGTGTGGGTAAAAATCGCAAATATGTCATCAATAAAATGCCCCCAGAAGTGTGGTTTTATTGGTTGGTTGTACACATAGCGGTCCTCGAAGTCCGCCATGAATAGATTGGCAAAGGACGGTGCAACTTTGGTGCCCATTGCTGTCCCAGATATCTGTAGGTAGTTCTGGTTGTTAAA
This sequence comes from Lineus longissimus, assembly GCF_910592395.1. NCBI lineage: Eukaryota > Metazoa > Nemertea > Pilidiophora > Heteronemertea > Lineidae > Lineus > Lineus longissimus. Next base: position 13,617,536 of record NC_088315.1, read on the forward strand.
CTGGAAATTGTTCTTAGTAAGGACTAGATCCAGTAATCTAATAATCGATTGGTTTGTGGGACCAATGACGTTATGTCCACCTGGTCTGTGTCTTACGAGGTGGCGGGCGACTGCTCTCTTTCCTTCTTCTGTGGGGATGTTGGTGTAGAGAGATGTGACGTCTAGTGTGACTAGAAGGGCGTCCGGTGGGAGTGGTCCCAGGGAGTTTATTTAGTTGGAGGAAATGTGTCGTGTCCTTGATGTAGGATTTGGTCATTTTCACCAGTGGTTGGAGGAAGTGGTCTGCTAACTGGGAGATGCGTTCAGTGGGGCATCCATTTGCTGACATGATGGGGCGGCCTGGTGGTGGCGTTATTCCCTTGTGTATTTTCGGTAGGAGATAGAACTGGGGTGTTCTAGGTTTGCAGGGATCGAGATATGCATACATTTTTTCAGTGATTTCTCCTGTGTTAAGCATATCTGTCAGGAAGGATGTGACCTGAGTTGCATAGAGGGGTGTGGGGTCCTCCGGGATGGAGCGGTAGTGTGTCAAATTTTTGAGTTGACGCTCTGCCTCCGCAATATAATCTGTTTTGTTCATAATGACAATGGCTGAGCCTTTGTCTGCTGGTTTGATGACAATTTGGGACAATTTTTGAAGTTGGGAGATTGCTGCTTTCTCATTCTCAGTGAGGTTCTGGGTGTGAGGAGCTCGGATTGGGATCCGATCAAACTGGAATTCATTGGTGCGAATGAAAGCCTCCAAGTCGGGTGGTCCCGGTGGGTTCCACTTAGAGGGTAGTTTGAACTTTTGTTCCAAAGAGTTAACATTCCCGGGGGTGGGTGGGTCCGAATCAGGGTCATCACTGTGGAAGAATGCCCGTCTCCTGAGGCTGACATGGAATTTGTCCAGGTCTTTGAAAAGTTCCCCAAAATCTGGTTCGCCCGGGGTGGGGCAGAAGTTCAGACCCTTACTCAAAAGGCTCGTTTGAGATGGAGTGAGAGTAACATCAGAGAGATTGATAACATACTCAGAGTAACTGTTCTGGGTCCGTGTGCGGCCCATGTTATTTATTTCTTTAATTTCATTGATTATGTCAAAAAATCGGTTTTCTGTGTTCGAAATTATTGACGGAAGGCCTTGATGAGGGCCTCCTCCCTGGCTGTCAGAGTGTAAGCTGGACTGGGACGTCGTCTCCTTGGTGAGGCGGGCCTGGCTTGTCGTCTCTGTTGTTGTGCTTGTTGTGGTCTCCTCAGAGACCTGGCTCGGCTGTTTGGCTGTGCCTTCTGTTGTCGTTCCCTTGGTCGCGTCGGCTTGGGTTTGGGGGCCTGTCCTCGTGGGCCAACTTGCATGTCTGTTGTGGCTATGCGAGTGGTCCCTTTGTAAAAATCCTGTTTTGGGATTTGACGGGTTTGGAGACTGTCGCTGATGGCTTTGTGGGACAGAGCTGTGCGATTCTCTTCTCTGGTGCGGAGTGCGGCACGTACTTCCGCTCTATCTTTGGAGACCAAACTGTTGAGAAGGTCACACTCACTCATTCTAGCACAACACTTCGCCAGGAGAGGTTACCCCAACCAACTCATAGAGGAATCACTGATCAAAGCCCACAGGCAAAACAGAGCAGCCCTCATCACCGCACAACCAAATACACCGACTGAGGAAGAGGCACAACCACCTTTCTTCTTTGTCACTACGTACAACCCAGCCCAAACTGAACCGTACAAAATCATCAGCGAAAACAAAGACATTCTCGCCAGGCACCGAACGACATTACACCTGTTCGAATCCCCCATCACTCAAGGCTTCAGGCGCCCACCAAACCTGAGAGACCTTCTAGTTAGAGCAAAACTTGACAACTTGACAAGCACAACCACGAAGACAAACCAACTAATCTGTCTCTCACCCAGCAGGTGTCGATACTGCCCACGTCTGGACACCACAGGTAGGATCACCAGCCGCACCACAGGCCGGTCTTACAGAACAAAGAACAACATCTGTTGTTAGAGCAATAATGTCATTTATTGTATCCAATGTATAACATGCAACAAACAGTATGTGGGCGAAACGAAACAGACAATCATTGGTCGTTTCCAGAAACACTTCTACAACATAACCAAGCACAACCATGCTGAAATCATCGGCCATCACTTCGATCAAACCGACCACCATGGACTGGATGATGTACGCATCTTCGTCCTAGAATTCATCCACGCCTCCCCAGACGCGGATAACTCCAAAAACATTAGACTCGCCAAAGAGTCTACATGGATCCATCGACTGCGCACCATGTCACCGCTCGGTCTCAACATCAAGGACAACACGTCCTGGTAATAGGAAACCTACACTTGCTAGCGTATCTACTATATCTGTGACCTAGAAAAGAAGGTCAAATCCAAAAATCGTAGGACATGTGATGTATCCTTGCTAGGAGTCCCTGCCATAAAAATTTTATCGAAAACAATTCACTCAAATAAGCAAGGATACACTTCTTACTTTTTCCGTTATGGGCCCTGGTGGCCGAATAAAGAATCAGATCGGGCCAAAATTCTGCATCAGAGGTTATCTGATGTAGGGGGTTATATGCACCAAGTTTCAAGTTCATAGCTTTAGTGGTTAAGAAACGTGCCATAGTTTACACTCTAACGGCCAATTTACGCCATATGACCTCTGTGACCTTGAAACGTACATCAAATTGAAAACCCGTAAGATATGTGATGTATTCTTACTAAGAGTACCTATCATAAAAATTTTATCGAAAACAAGTCACTAATAAGCGAGATATCACACTTTTTAGATTTCTTTTTGCCCCCTGGTGGTAAAGTTGAGAATCAGATCGAACCGAAATTCAGCACCAGAGGCTATGTGATATAGGGGGTTATATGTACCAAGTTTCAAGTTCATAGCTTTGGTGGTTAAGAAACGTGCCACAGTCACACTCAAACGGCCAATTTACGCCATTTGACCCCTGCGACCTTAAAAAGTAGGTAAAATTAAAAACCTGTATGATATAACGTATATTTGCTATGAGTACCTACAACAAAAGTTTTTTCGAAAACAAGTCAATAATAAGCGAGTATCACACTTTTTAGATATCAACATTTGGCCCCCTGGTGGCCAAGTTGAGAATCAGATCGGATTGAAATTCAGTGTCAGAGGTAACCTGACCTAGGGGGTTCTGTGTACAAAGTTTCAAGTTGATAGCCCTAGCGGTTAAGAAACGTGCCACTGTTTCTGAAACAGGATATACGACGACGACGACGACGACGGACACAGCGCTATCGTATAGACTCCCCTTACGATGAGCCAAAAAGGTGTCAAGGACAAATCAGCCTGATCCGGGTTCAGTTTGCAAATTTAGGATCCTTGCCTGATTGTTACATAAACTGCTTTGAGAAACATTGAAAACCTCTTGGTAGGAATACCCAATTGAGATCAGAAAAAAGTCTAATGTTTATGTATTAACACAACTCTGGTCTTAAGGATACCAATATACCGAAAATGACCAAAAATATGAGAACATACTTCAACTGCATTTGGCCAGCGTGTAAGTGAAGCATGGAAACGAGAATAATTTCTAAATATCATCTCAAAGCTGACCTCACTACCAACGTCATTCTATTGGCCTTCTTGTGCACAAACACCACACAAGATCGAAAAATTAGTGTGGGCGAGTCTTGTATGGTGGGTCCACTTATCCAGGCATGCAGAGTTGAGGGCGAGGCGAAATGAACTCTTTTTTCCAATTAAACTAACAAGCATATCTCACGCTACATATGTATCAAATGTCATGACTGGTCAAGTTATGACCAGTAGCATGGCCTGGTACGCAGCCCAAGGCTCGAACCTTGAGCATGCTGTAGAAATGCATTGGCATCATCAGTTCCGAAAATGAGGCTCGGATTATTCATGCACCTGATTGCTGGCCAATCACAGGTCGGCAACAGTGTAAAACAGGGTCATTCGCTATGATCACCCCAATTTTACTCTAGCATTCATTCATGAGTGTTGTTAACCAAAAGCAGTCTATCGCAAAGACATTATCAATCGTCACTAAGGTGCCCTTGCTTAAGGCATTCACTGGTAATAGGACTATGGTATTAATGCCCCCAACTCAACCGGCTGAGCAGAGTATAATAAATGAGGTTTTAAAATTGATTCACAAAAAATAAATGATGAAAACTAGAAAACATCATCTAGTTTTACTGACCCTTGCCTTAGGTCTTCACTGGTAACAGTGGCATTAAGGACTGCCAAAATGGTGTGGCGGCTTTTTCTCCAATGGCAGCCATGCCCATCAAGATCTCAACCAAATTCCTCCTATCTTCTTTAACAAACATGTCATATCCTTGAGAATAGGATATGTAGGCCTTTGTATCATCATCCAGCTCTTTGAACTTTTCTTCCTGTATGAGTTCGAAGTGCTCAAGTGTGATTTCTAGCCATGTGAGACGAACCTGAAAAACAGAAAAATGCCAAAAGATAAGTTTCCAAGGCCCCAAAATCTACGAATTGGAAAATAGACATGGAATTTACATATTCAACAAACACAGAATTTGTCCGAAATAAAGTACAGACTTTCGGGTTTTCAAATTTAAAATGACAGCTTTTGATGTGCCTTTTTAGTTTTTAGCATTTATTAGTACTCATGGATGGGTTATAATGAAAAAAAACAAAGATGCCAAAGGGCCAGGGATTCAGCTGAATTGCATGGTAACAATGTATTAATAAAAATACTGTGCCAAGTCCATGAAGTCACAGGTGATACCCCTCGGCCCCCTTGGCGGTCATACTGAAAGGAAACTTCTCCTAATGAAACACAGGTAAAAAATTGGCTTGACTAGATAAAACATTCTCCATGAAATCAATGGAAGCCAAATTCAAGATGGCAGCTTTGGCTACCAAACTGAGAAAATCGGATCACGCCTGTTTTTGAAAGGACCTAGCAAGATATATGTCCACACAAGTTCAGACCATTTATATACAATGAACAGAAACCGAACGTGCCACCTTTTAGTGACAAGGTTTACACAAACTTGATTTCTGTTACTCTGAAAAACAGGTCAATAAACCAACGTTGCTAGAAGTACCTAACCTTAAACCTACCATAAAAATTCACCAAAAATGTATAGATATTTTCTAGGAAGTGACTATTTGGCAAGCCCGGCTTACCAAACAGCGCCTTTTTGCTTATCAGTTAAATCACGTTTATGACTTTTTTTGTAAATCCATTCAGTCATGTACATGTACATGCTTCTTCATGGATTATTGACCAAAACCCGAGTTAAGTAACAGAAATTGAATCGAGAGCGGGAAGTCGGCCATTGTTAAATATGCGCATATAAATTTTAATATGACGTCACTGCTCTCTAATTGGCCAACATGTTGTAACCTATCCGGCTCGCCAAAGAGGGTAGTATTTTTGCCCTGTTTGGCAAGCCCGGCTTGCCGAACAGAGTTGATTTTTAGTGCTGTTTGGCAAGCGGCTCTCCAGTCCAAGCAGGGCAAAAAAAGATGCCTGTTCGGCGAGCCGCTTGCCAAATAGACCCGGCTTATTTTTTAAGGAAAAAATATTATGCTCTCTGAATTACAAGTGTATACCACGTTAATTGCATGGTCCCATGTTTAGGGGGGCGACGTGCACCACCACGTCATGCCCATCTGAAATATTTATTCGCCAGCACTTGCGTGCATCCTTCCTAAATTCGCCAAACGCACTTGGAAATGTTCAGTTTTATCCTAATAGTAGTAAAGATGGCAACACTTTTGAATAGTATTGACCGTTCAGGCGACACTTTTGAATAGTTTTGACCGTTCAATTGAAAGTTAGTTCAACTGCTTATTGGTATTGACAGGCAGCACATGGTGCCGCAGTGAAAGAGTTTTAGTTGTGAGAAATCATCATAATGAATTTTAAATCCAGGACAAGAGGCCCAAGGTCTTGGCGCTCGTCTGAAATATATGAACATGGAAAGTACCCGATTGGTCTCTTCCAACCTCAATTTTGCTGACTGTAGTGTAATGTCTATATCAGGCAAACAAACCAAAGTAAAAAGACTTTTAAATTTAAATGGTGACAAAAAATGCCACTTATTAGTCAAATCTAAGAGCCTGAACCAGGCTGACCTTGAAAAGTAGGTCAAATCAAAAACCTAGGTCATAGGTGACATTATGTAAAGGAGACTTATTTGTACACCAACCATAAAATTTTAGTCACTCCAGATAGCTTACAGCAAAATAGGATTTAAAATGGCAAAAAAAACAAGACGGCAGCCTACCAAATTATAAAAAAAGTAAAGAAAATGTAATACAAGTAAAAAAGAAAAAATTACAAAAATTAAAAATTTGACCCGAAGTTGGATTGGAACCCACAACCTTCAGAGTCATACAATACAAGAGCGGGAAATTCAAATCAAGCTTCAACTAGGTCAACACAAAGGAAAGAATGAAATTAGTACAGAAAAATCAAGTTGCCTGGATTTCCAGACCTACATGCATGCAGACCTCGTCAACTTTATTTCAAGCTTCTATCTTCTGGAATAAAGCGACAAAAAATTGTTTTTTAATTTAGACTTTTTCCCCCCTGGTGAGCTGAATATGAGTTGAATCGCGCTAGATTTTCTGCAAACAGCATTTCCTGCCCTGTTCATATCAAATCTTAGATTTGAAGTGCCTGCCGCCGTATGGTTATAAAATGCCCAACCCTGTCTACAGATGGCTGGAAGGATGGAAGGACAGATGCCAATCGAATAGCTATTTAACAAGCTCTGCTGACTTGGTCAGCTGAGCTGAAAATGTTATTATGAAAGCCACTCACCTTAGTGCCTTGTATGATCAAGCCTAATGCACACTTCATTTTTTCGGAATCTCTCACTGTAGAAAATGGAATCTCCATGAGAAGTTCTACAGCATGCTGACCTTTGATATCATCTGGGAGATCAACCTCTTCTTCCACCGGTACTGCCTTCAATCGCTTCATTGGTGGAGAAGATGAAATCTTTTCTGATGTGGTCGTGCCAGTACTTGGTTTTACAACATCCCTAGAAGAATGTAGGCCTATACCAAAGCGGCTTCCTTCAGTGAAGGTAGAAATTTTCTTAACCTGAATATGAATAGAAAATCTTGTCAGCCATTGATGATTTAAATAAGGGCAATTTTCTGGAAAATATTCTATGATCTTGTCCATGACGTTTGGAAATCTTAGAAATTGCTCTTATTAAAAACTGTGTTTACAAGGAAACCAACCGTTACCTCAAATGAACCTTCCCAGCTAGTCCCAGCGTTTTAATCCATTCAAAACCTTGCTCCGACTAAAACCGCACCAAAAATGTTGACTTTAAATGTAGGCTTAGGTCTACATTTTACCAGCACATGTAATAACACTAGCAATATACATTTGCATAAAAAAGCTGCATGCAATTTGTTAACCCGGTACCTCTATCAGACTATGTGTCTCAAATAATATATTGTCCCCAAATTGAAATTTGACAACATAGGATTGCATTTGTAGGCTCAGGGTTGTTGATTGAGTACAGAGATCCAACAGGAGACTGGTACCACCAGGCATTTCACGGGTTTTGAAAACTCTTCAAAAACAACCGCCAACCTGCCATTCGCCAATTGCCATCTGCCAGGTTTTTTGCCGACCCCGAAACGTGCCCTGCTAGTGCTAGTGCTTACGGACAATGAGGAACCGGCGCGCTTTATCCGCCGCGTGACGCTGCCAGGGCTGCTCACCCCAGATTTTTTTTGTGTGTATTGTGACCCCCAGAATTGAGTATTTTCCCTCTTAATTGAGTATTTTTGATATTTTGAATGAAAGAAATGAGTATTATTTGCAATAAATGAGTATCCATAAAAACACCTCTATTTTCAATTATTTTAATGCAATATTGAACACAGAAAATACAATGAGCGAACGAAACCCACTTTTTGAATGGTTTTTCAGACCAAAACATTGCTGATTTGTCGACACAGCTATACAACCTAATACCTTCCATTAAATGGATGCACACTTGGCGCTTTGACTGCAACTTTCACTTTTCAGACACACACATACACAAAATTCAAATCTTACAGGCACGTTTAAGTGCTTTGAGGTATACATAAAAGTCCCAAAAATCACTGAGTGGCCTTTTCAAAATGTTCCAGCAGCAGCCAATCATTAAATTTAATTTAATGTTGGAAGAAATAAAATAATCACCAAGGCTTGAAATAAGAGGTCTCAAGCAACGCCTCAAGCAAACCAAACCTCCAGATACACCGCACACATACACAGCCTTTCGAGTACAGCGAGCGAGACTGGATTGGTTCGATTGTCTGCTGATAGGCGCCACTACTAACTTCTTCTAGGGCGGGAACTGGCAGGCGGGAATCGGGAAGCTTTCGTTGGACCGGGGGCGGCGGACCGGGGCGGGGTTTGAAATCGTTGGGGGTTGTTAAAGAAAACGTACAAAGCACATGAAATAACGTACAATTTTAACAAACATCAATGCGTATTTTGAAAAATATTTGCGTACTTTATTCATGAAATGAAATGCGTACAAATTCTTACAATTACGTACTTGCGTATTCAGACATCACAACGCGTACCAAATACGTTAATTACGTATGGGTGCGAAGCCCTGCCCTGCAAGCGATCATACCAAAACTCTCCATTTCCAATGCATTATCATGTTATTTCTGAGCCCGAAAACGATCGCTTATTTTCGACCGATTTCGGCGACGTTTGCATCTTCCTGTTTTAAATCTATTGAGCTATCAGTTTCTTAAGATAATTTTGCGGAAAATATGCGCGATGCCAGTTATTGGGCACGTTTTCTGTTGTTGAAATCCTGTGCAAAAATGTACGCAATAGTTTCCCGTGATTGACCTCATGCGACGTCAACAGACCAGAAAATGACGTCATGGCGTCAGAAGGTACGATCGATTGTGGCGCCGCCACTGGCATTTATCTTAACGCCGGTTCCTCATAACGGACGAAAATGACGGACAAAGATGACCGACGCCACGCTAGAGCAAAAGCTCACCTTTGAGAGGTGAGCTAAAACCAGCGTTCTTACCTCAGCAATTGTGACCACAAAGCTGTCTCTTTCAGCCTTATCACCAGTAATATCAGAGTTGAGTTGATAACGAAGGTCTGGCTTGCAAACAACCTGTTGTCCGAAAATTTTCATGGAACGTGCATCCTCTGCGTCACCTGGCCTGCAGTGTATAGAAAGTATTTGTCAGTAGAGCTTGGAAGAACTGGTTGATAACACACAGAATTATTTCAGAATTTGCTCCAAATTCATCAAAAGGATGAAATGGGTAACATCCTGAATCATGACATGACCTGACATGCCTGATTTTATGATATTTTTCCTAAACTTCTGTTTTTTTCAGAAGCATAAGCCATATGACATTATCTTAAGACTAGAGCAATTATAGCACTTACATAGCACCATGATGGTGGCAGAAAAGGCAGATGTTGCGAAAGCACCCAAATGAGGATGGAAACAGCGGTGTCTGACCCTTGGGTGCTTGGGGTAATAATATGATAAGCCTGACTAGCCAATTTTTTCGACTCCTGAACAAAAAAGTATTAGGTTACTAACTGCCCCATGAGACATTGAGAGTATTAAAAATTCTTCCGCCCTTGTGGAGAACACTGAAAAAGACCAGCTACCAAAAATGTTATACTTTTACCTGAATGGTATCATAAAAATATTGGCAAACATCCGAAAAAGATTTTGGAAGGCAGCTTCCAGAGGTGGTCTTCCCTGTTCCCAATTGCGTAACATAATCTGGAAATCCCCTAAAAATAGGACCAACTGTGTAATGCTGAAAGATAAAAAGAACAAAATCAATTTAAATTCATATCAACATGCACCATCACTCAAGTCAAAGTGACGGTCTTCAATACAAGGCGGTATTAATCGGCTATGTCACAACTGGTTTCGACGTTAATACATTCTGGTTTTGCCCAAAATTCCTCTGTCATGTCTGTACCGACTTACCGTTACTTTTTTACAGTCTCATTACAGAAAATTTCAGTACCGGTAAATTTCAAGCATTACAGGTCCCTGGGAGCATACCTCATTTGAGTGATTGTCTGGGGACGTAAAAACCGTGACGTAGCCGACTGATAGATGAAATTACACCAGTCGGAAGAACAAACCAGCAGCAAACAAAGCCTGGCCCGCATGGTCGAATGCCATGTGTTCTTTTGTTTGTTGTGCCTATTTAGGTTTGACTTCCTCCGACTGGTGTGATTTCATCTATACTTTGACCTACAGGTAGGCCTATGTCTACAATTGGAGCTTTTATCTTCTGGAATATTTTACATCTAAGAATGTCAGAAGTTGGCTTAGGCCTAGGCCTATGTGCCGATGGTTAGAATAAATTGCATATTGATCAATACATTATTCTGTCAGTGTCAGGCGTGAAATACTTACAAGATATTTTTTAAGGGACCTTTTTGGATACCAGTTTTCTCAACCATTTGGTCCACCACACAGGAAAACTCCAACCTCATCTCCTTGCACCCGTCACCCACTGCCCTGCGTTCAGCCTTCACGAATTCTATGTCATCCTCATCGGCGTTGTCATCATCTTCGTCAGTGGAACCAGTCGTTGTCATGTCCTTCTTCGACTTGGGCCTGACATGCCTGATGGCGTTGTTGTGGTGGGAATTCAAGATTCTAATCAGGCGACTCATAGATGACGCCGATGGGCTGTATGGTATCTCATCCATCAGATCTTTAAAAGCTTTCACCATAATCCCCCATTTTGATATGGTAACACTACTGCTAATCTTCTCTTTCAGAAGTTTCCGCCATTTATCCTGTTCAACTTTGTGCTGCCTAAAACGGATGCCGATTTGTTCAGCATCCCAAGCCTTCCACCGGCTGGCATTCTTTGGTAATACAGGCGTATCGGCAAAATTTTCATATTTCTTCAATTTCGAAATCGGTGAAGACGACGTCATCAGGGTCATAAATACGCACTTTTCAGCATGTTCAGGTCTCATTGGGGAGGGTTTTTTTTATTCATGCGCGGCCAAGCCCTAACCGTAGTTCCTAAAATCATTGATTTCTCGGTCCTTACAGTATGTCAGCGTTGATTCAGCAGTTGTTTTGGCAAAGACATGTTTTTCTGGAGTTTCTGAAACCCAAAGCGCTACTCAATAGGCGACTAACAAGAAACTACGCATTTATACTGTTGTTGCCGACGTATGTGTACACTGAACTTGGGATGTGCGTCGGCCCCGTGTTGAAATGCCGTCCAGTGCCAGTTGGTGCGTTTTTCGCTGATTTGTGCAAAATTCCACATATCTCAAAAGTTTGGGCCGTGAAAACCGCAAAAAATCTGTACATGTTTTTGTAAGCGGTCGTCGCTCGCGCAAACTTGTCTTGCATGTTTTTGTGAAAGAGGACGTCGGAGAACGCGGTCGTATACAGACGTTGGGTGGCGCTCGCGCAAACTTCCCTCACATGTTTTTGTGAAAGAGGACGTCGGCGAACGCGGTCGTATATCAAAACAGATGTTGGGTGGCGCTCGCGCAAACTTCCCTCACATGTTTTTGTGAAAGAGGACGTCGGCGAACGCGGTCGTATAAAAAAACAGACGTTGGGTGGCGCTCGAGACGGGTCATCCTATTTAGCGTCTAGTGGCGACCAGTGGCGTCCAACGCGAAATAATAGGGTGTATCAAACTCGCACAGTGCCGAAATTAAAATTCAATTTCAGACACTGGAATTGGTAAAATTCCGCCATCTTGGATATCGGTATCCTGAGATTCAACTGCGTCACCACCACTTCAAACTCCAAAGTCTTATCCAGGCCTAATAAGTGCCACCTTCTTTCATAAAATGACTTGTTTTATAAATAAATAACAAAATATGATCTTTGTAAATAAAACCCGAGATGTTCTGGTGTGTTTTTACGTGAATTTATTGCAAACTAATATGTAAAGTCAAGGACTTAGTGAGCCCCCCTTTAGGTCGGGGGAGCTCCCCCGAACCCCCCTACGAGCATATGTTATAAGTGCAAGCTCTAACAACTACAGCTGTTACAATGGGGGGGACACCCCCCAAACCCCCCTCCGTCGACATAGGTTTTTACCAGTGCGTTGGGGGGAAGCTCCCCCCAAACCCCCCCGGTGGACAGTCAACTAGCCCTTCTGTGTCATACTGCTGGAGGGGGGGTGCGATGGGACCATCCATATAGTTCCTTCCGACACATTTTTGTTTTGGTAATGTAATACATTGTGATTGTCCTTATTCACGGGAATCGGGCGTTTCCAGTGATATACGACACAAATAGGTTGTCCTCATGCATTCACTTTGGAAACGCATTTTAAAATAGATGTTACGTCCTGTTAATGGGGCACGTCATCATCGCGTACATTTGGGAAAAACTCCCTAACGAGACCGAAGCAGACGGCTGAAAGTAGTTTAATTATTGGCCGCTAGGGGGCAGAATGTCGCTCACCCGAATTTTTCACGCAACTTTTGCTAAATAGAGCTAGTTCTAGTTTGTGATTCATTTTGATACTTCAGATTTGGGCAGAAGACCAATATAACTTAGTCGTCAGTGTGGTTTTAAGCTGGAAAACGTATTTGTTTTTCTTAAAGTGCCTTTTTTGGACGGGTGTGTGCGATTGTTTTGTTTTTATGTCACGTGACCTCGATCATGTCGACACAAAATTGAAATAAACCACCCTTTTCTGTCATTATTTAGGACGGATATTTCTCTAATAAAAATATTAATATAATTGGCCAATTTCTTAGGCATGTGATGTAGCGAATTCCCATGAAGATTTAAATTAATTTAAATTAATTTCAATCAATGGGATAGCAACCACCACCGGAAGATCGCGGAGAAATCGGTAAACTCAACGGAGTTAATTCAGAAAAATACCAAAAAAAATTGTTTGTAGGATATACAATATTTACTCTCTTTATTTCTCATCAAATCAGTATATACTCCCACACACACGTGTATCTTAAGAGCCCCTCCTTAAGGGGGGCTTATCAATGCAGCGTAGTGCAGCCATCGTGTTCTCGGACGTAGTGGTGATGCGATATCCTCTTTGCAATTGTAAAGATTCTTTACATTTCCACATCCGCGGTACTGCTTTTCAAGATGGTGGCAGTTTAGCAGTGCTAGAGCCGTTGTTTAGGAACGACATCAGCGCCTCTAGTGTCAAGATTGAGGGTGTATATGGTTAAAAATATTTTCAAGCTCCTAAAACACTTTCAATAAACAAGATTTAGAAGTTTGGTGGAGTTTGCAAACCTAGTTTTTGAATAATTATCACCAGAAAACGATCTTAGTATGCGTCCAGCAAATGTACTGGACGCCATGTTTGTTTTAGCTGCCGTTCCTTTGGTTTATAGAAAAAGCGGAATCGGGATCTGGCATCAGGTTGGCATACTAAGATCGTTTTCTGGTGATGATTATTCAAAAACTAGGTTTGCAAACTCCACCAAACTTTTAAATCTTGTTTATTGAAAGTGTTTTAGGAGCTTGAAAACATTTTTAACCATATACACCCTATTATTTCGCGTTGGACGCCACTGGTCGCCACTGGACGCTAAATAGGATGACCCGTCTCGAGCGCCACCCAACGTCTGTTTTTTTATACGACCGCGTTCGCCGACGTCCTCTTTCACAAAAACATGGGAAGTTTGCGCGAGCGCCACCCAGCGTCTGTTTTGATATACGACCGCGTTCGCCGACGTCCTCTTTCACAAAAACATGTAAACATAACATAACATAACATAACATAACATAATTTATTTCTCTCCAAAAAACCCTTTCGGGTATAAGAGGTTACATGATTTAACATTTACATATGGTGGACCAAGCTGATGAATTCTTTACAAAAACTATGAATATTGTCTAAGTTTACCCGGGAACATTTAGTCATAATGCGATGGAAAAATTCATGATAAAAAACCTGAGGTAATTCTTTTAAGTTTGGAAACAACCTTACTCGCATGTGACGGAAATACGGACACGTAATAAAATAATGAAGTTCGTCTCTTACACAAACCTGGTCACAAAGACCACAAATATTTTCTGCAGTTTCATTTCTATACATTCTGGTTACTGTTTCTGGGAATTTTATAGATCCAGTACGAAATTTACAAATACTGACCGTTTGATATAATGGTAATTTTTTAACATAGGGCTCCATATTCAGGTTTTGTTTAAACATTCTATAAATTATACATCTGAAATCGTTATTTACCTCGTTTCTCCATAGTTGTTCACACTGGTCTCTCATTATCTGTTCAACTACAATTTTCAGTTCTCGTAGGGACAAAACCTCGGGAGTATACCAAATTTGAGTGAGGCCACAGCCGTCTAGAACAGTTTTCACACTTTTACACCAGCCTTGGTTTAAATAACCCTTGTCTAAATGCTCCCTAGTTATGTTATAAAAGATATAAGCCCATTTATCTGTTTTTCCAATTCTGAGTCTGTTCCAAAAAGATAACATTCGCACGGCTATGTGAATCTTCAAAGAGTGTCGCCCAAGTTCTCCCATTACCATTACTGTAGGAGTTCTTAACGGTAATCGTAGCAAATATTTGCAAAATTTAACTTGTACACGGTCCAGCAACTCGGTGTTTTGGTTACCCCACACCTCACTACCGTATAGCAAAACTGGTGTGACTACTTTGTCAAATATGTCTAGACTCAATTCGACCGTAAGAGAAAGTCTTCTACACGCTCTCAGTACACCAAACATGGCTTTCATACCTTTATTATATCTATCTTTTATTGCCCTCGCAAAATTTCCATTATATGAGAATGTTACGCCTAAGTATGTGAAATGGTCTTCCAACTCGACCCTACCCCCATTATATCTAAATTCCGGTATATTTACTCTAAGCTTTCCCCGAGAAAAAATCATTGCCTTGGTTTTCTTAATATTTACGATCAGATGCCACTCCTCACAGTAATCGTGCAATAAGTTCAGGGCGTTTTGTAACTCGTTAGGATCATCTGCCATAAGAATCATATCGTCCGCATACAATAATATTGCCAGCTTCAAAAAAATCTCCAAGTTGTCTAAAAACTCACATCGGCTATTGATATGTAAATCAGAAGGACCATTAAAACCATGGTCGTTCAAAAAAATTTCAAAATCGTTTAGATATAACGCAAATAAGAGTGGCGACATATTTTCGCCCTGCCTAACCCCTATGGAACACGGAAAATAATCTGATCTATTATTGTTAATCTGAACACACGATTTCGCTTTATCATACATATTTACCATGACATTCAATATTTTACCGTTTATACCATTTCCAATAAGTTTACGCCAAAGTCCTAACCTCCATATTTTATCGAAAGCTTGTAAGGGAATGTGAGGGAAGTTTGTGCGAGCGCCACCCAACGTCTGTTTTGATATACAGAGCATGCTCCGCACAAAACAGTGAACTCTTCACTGTCTCCATTTTCCGCTTACACAGTGGACAGTTCACAGTTGGCCAGATGCTTTCGCCGTCTATTATCCGCTTCTTGAACTAACAATGAGTGGGCCCATACGTGAGACAAAAAGTTACCAGATTGTGACTCGTGGCTGTGAATGATAGGACCCTGACCCCTGACCACTGCCAAACTTTATATGTGAGACAAAAAGTTACCTGATTGTGACTTACGGCTGGGAATGATGGGACCCCGACCCATGACCACTGCCAAACTTTATATGTGAGACAAAAAGTTACCAGATTGTGACTCGTGGCTGTGAATGATAAGACCCCGACCCATGATCACTGTCAAACTTCATACGTGAGACAAAAAGTTACCAGATGGTGACTCGTGGCTGGGAATGATAGGACCCTGAACCATGATCACTGCCAAACTTCATATGTGAGACAAAAAGTTACCAGATTGTGACTCGTGGCTGTGAATGATAGGACCCCGACCCATGATCACTGCCAAACTTCATACGTGAGACAAAAAGTTACCAGATTGTGACTCGTGGCTGTTAATGATAGGACCCCGAACCATGATCACTGCCAAACTTCATATGTGAGACAAAAAGTTACCAGATTGTGACTCGTGGCTGTGAATGATAGGACCCCGACCCATGATCACTGCCAAACTTCATACGTGAGACAAAAAGTTACCAGATTGTGACTCGTGGCTGTTAATGATAGGACCCCGACCCATGATCACTGCCAAACTTCATACTAGGGCAAAAAGTTACCAGATTGTGACTCGTGGCTGGGAACGATAGGACCCCGACCCATGATCACTGCCAAACTTTATATGTGAGACAAAAAGTTACCAGTTTGTGACTCGTGGCTGTGAATGATAGGACCCTGACCCCTGATCACTGCCAAACTTTATATGTGAGACAAAAAGTTACCTGATTGTGACTTACGGCTGGGAATGATGGGACCCCGACCCATGACCACTGCCAATCTTTATATGTGAGACAAAAAGTTACCAGATTGTGACTTGTGGCTGTGAATGATAGGACCCCGACCCATGATCACTGCCAAACTTTATATGTGAGACAAAAAGTTACCAGATTGTGACTCGTGGCTGTGAATGATAGGACCCCGACCCATGATCACTGCCAAATTTCATACGTGAGACAGAAAGTTACCAGATTGTGACTCGCGGCTGGGAATGATAGGACCCCGACCCATAATCATTGCCAAAATTCATACTTGAGACAAAAATTTACCAGATTGTGACTGGCGGCTGGGAATGACAGGACCTAACCGCCCCAACCCCTCATACTCCTGGCACATAGGGGAAAAAGGTCTCTTATTGTGACATGTTGTTGGAAATGATACCGCCTGTAGCCGCCCATCCTCACTGCTAAAATGAAATAAAAGAGTCAAAATTTCAAGTTCAAATTGTCTATTCGGCTACAGTCAAAAACTATATATAGAACAAATTAAAAACACGTGGTCATTCAACAATATTCCAGATTATCATACCTCATTAGTATGTGAGCCAATCACGTCGCGTCATTCACGACCACGTGCCATGCGATAATTTTGACTATTCCACGGCATTATTCCACGGCTGACGTCATCGATGACGCGATATTGCAAATGGCGGCCATTAAGATTTCGTCGAAATCGGCGATAAAAAACAGCATATTTACGGCGTTTTAAGCCAGGAAGTTGCACAGTGATACTGTCAGGGTCTTGAATTACACCCACAAAGTAGGTAGGTTGCATTGGGTGGGACTGTTACATCCACGAACAGAAAGTACAAAGCATTCAAGTTGTGGCCTGGACTCGCTTCAAACAAACATCGTCTGCTAATGTAAACACACACTGTCTACAGTACATAATGTACACGTCTTGGCTCCATACATGATTTGCGTATCCGCCGATTAAAAATCTCGCAAAGCCTCGTGAAATAATTTTTTACCTGACAAATAATTTTGACTATTCTATGGCTTGACATGCAATATTTATATAATATTCAATGGTATTCTTCGTTGCGCAGAGAATGTGCGCAAAAGCAAACACACAGTAGAATGTTCACTCACTGTTTAATGCGATATCGACAACAGTGAAATGCTCTACTGTTGTATAGTAGAGAGTACGTTGTGATATACGACCGCGTTCGCCGACGTCCTCTTTCACAAAAACATGCAAGACAAGTTTGCGCGAGCGACGACCGCTTACAAAAACATGTACAGATTTTTTGCGGTTTTCACGGCCCATAGTTTACCCTCGATTTTTTTAAATTTTTGTGTAGCGTAAGCAACTGTCTTTCATGGGAGAATGGTCTCTGTAAGAATTATTCAGAAATAAATGTATGATATTTGGGGGTTTTCGTGATTGTCCGGCCGAATTGGCAATATTGCCATTTGGGATGGTGAACAGAGCTAGGAGCAAATGCGACGCTTATGATTTATTTAAAGAAATAAAATGCCCAATTTAACATCCTGCAGAATCAGGGGAATCGGGCGTTTCCAGTGATATACGACACCAATGGGTTGTTCTCATGCATTCACTTTGGAAACGCATTTTAAAATAGATGTTACGTCCTGTTAATGGGGCACGTCATCATCGCGTACATTTGGGAAAAACTCCCTAACGAGACCTCAGAATGAGAACCCTTTGCCAACGTCGCGGCCATTGTTGTAGCTGGAATCTGACATGCGCAGAGGCTTTTTCCGGTACCCTCACGGCTGCACCGTAAACCCTGGAAACACCTCTACGTCATCACACGAATCTTACGATGACGTAGCAAGTCTGACCTCTGCAAACTCGAAATTTAGACACTGGTATTGCTAAAATGCCGCCATCTTGGATATTGACATCCTGAGATTGAGGTGTTTTCAATACGGCGTAACCAGTTCCACCACGTACACCCACCAGTTTACTAGCTATAATTTCACTTGCTTCACGGACATGTTATGACGGGGCTATTCAATAAATGATGCCAGAGGCTTTGTAAGGAACGAAATCAGCGCCTTTAGTGTCAAGATTGTCACCTCTGAACCGTCTAGTCATTCTCCATAATGCCTCGCATGCGTCGTCTGCTATATCCTCCCCACTTAGAAGAGGGCAGGCCCGATGATAACCGGAAGTCAGTGAAGATGCGTCTAGTCGTTACTACTGTTTCTGCGTGATAAAAACATTTTTTTGGCCCACGAAATCAGTTCTAAATAGAGACGTCTCATTGTTTAGAACAAAATATATAATATCTTGCTACCTGCTAAAAATAGCACCACAGTATAAACAAATCCATGTGGCTGCGGTTTGATCATGATGACAAGATTTTTTGCAGTTAATTCACACTAATCATGAAACAAATGATAAATATTTGTCAATACTATGCTACCAAATGTTCTTGGCCAATAGCGTAACTCGATTCACATCATGTGATTTCAAGTCATCACATCGTATCGGATCCAAAAAAGCAATAACGGATCCAAAAAAATGTCGTAACGGATCCTAAAATATACATTTTGTATATTTCATTAAAAACAAATTGTTTCATTATTTTCCTTTGGATTGATTTCTTTGCCAAGACTCGCAAAGCCTCGTCCGCCATGACATTTCTTCGTCCATCAAAATTCCATATCGGACTCCCAAACATCCACTATTTGTATAATGGTATTCGGGATGGTATTCTAGTTAGAGTTGTAGAGAATTTGAATGCAATAGCATTCCGCGAAGTTACTATTTATAGCTCACAAGGTCATTTGCATAAGATATTGATGACGTTTTAGTCACGTGACAGTCGGACATCGACACTTATTTCTAAGCATTTGAGCTTATTTCAAAGTCAATTATCTTTGACCCTGCATTGTTTTTAGCATGAATGATACCATACAGTCAGAGAGAGAAATATTCAGAACAATTATGTAGTATTTCCAACACTCGGACATGTGCCAGATTGAATCAAACTGCCCTAGTTAGATTAAAGCCTGAATCCATTACGAAACCGCATGTTTGTCCGACATTGCCTGTAATTCAGCGATGGGGAAATAGAGGGCAGCAGCTGCAGTGACATCATCTTCGCGGAATGCTATTCCTAGTTTATTCGCCACTTGCGGAAATTTGATGCTTTTATTTACAGTAAAGTATAACCTCAGGTCAAGAGCCATCCTCGGCACCAGTGGTTTTCCATATGCTCCAGCTCTCGCTATTACTATTCGTAGAGACGTAGGAGTATCAAAAACCTGAATCTTAGGATGGTCAAGAGCGAGAATTCAGAGGCTTAGATTTCTGGCCAAAAGCAAAATATCTATGACCTCGTCATAATCAAAAATCGACAAGTGATATCGCGCGATGTCAGCGATGACTGTGATTATGCAAATTGTCATTAACGAATCGAATGGCTTTTTAGCATTACGGGGAGATTCAGACACCCTTACCTTGTAAAAATGTTTGGAATTCTCCCTCGTGGGGGGGGGGGGACGTACAAATAGCTAGGGGACTGGGGCCAAAACTGCATGCCCTCCCCGTATCCGAAAGACATATTTTCATGCAGATCTAAGCCTTCTGGGACGGAACGTAGGCCTAGTGTTTCTGCGGCCGAAACCACACTGGTCTTTCGTATGCCTACACTGTTTTTCGCTATCTGCTAATGGGTAGGGCCTATGCTCGACCGGGAGTATGAGTTGACTAAATTGATGATCTTACTCTTCTTATTGTCTTAAATATTTACTACCCTATTTAGTAGCCTTGGCCAGCACAGGCTTTATTGTTGACGTGGCGAATTGGTGTGTCCATTGATTGTGCCTGCATGAATGCAGCTGAATGAAAAAACATTCAGGGACTGTCTTGACAGCTGTGAGTGTTGGACCGGATATTGTCATAATGTCTCGATGAGTACATCATATTCTATACTGTGCATTCCTTGCTTCAATTGTTCTTGTATCATATTTTTCAACATTTCTCTCCAATCGCAAGCCGAGGATAAATACTCCTTTCAAGATAGCGTAATCACACTCCACTTTTTCAAGACAAACCACACCATCCCACAACTATTGCATGATTAACCCCTAACAATGACAAGTTCTTCATCAAACTCTCCCTTTCATATAGACAGGTGAGCACAATGGCCCTGGCAATTTCATCTGCCATAGCAGCAAGTATGGGTTCACTAGCTGGAGTTAAGTCATCGTCATCTCCCTTATCTGACCTGTAATTCTGGAAGAAAATACTTCTAATGAAATCATTCATACCATAAATCATTCAAATCTTTTATTCTATCCTTGTGAGGTTCCTACCGAGGCTGTTGACTACACTGTTTTTGGAATCACCGGAAATGGTGACATCAGCAGACAGATAAAGAGATTTTGGTACAAATAATGTGTTCTCCCTCAATGCCGGTATCCTAACGTAGGTACAGTGTTTCTTTTGGATTGAGGGGTTGAGGGGTTATGAGTGATAATGTGACGCTGTCTGTCAGCCTTCAATCCAAGTGGAATCATATGTGCTCTATCAGTGTTTAGTAAATATCCTTTTGCCATTCTATTTATTATTAATGAAAAATTCAATATTTATTGGTAAAATTCAATATTACTTCTTACTAGTACCATTTAAGTGACTAGGACTCGGACTTGGACTTGGACTTTGCCCTGAGAGCTTAGCCCGACTTTGTCGTGAGAGCATGGCTCGGCTTTACTGCTTTAACTCCCCCTATAAAACCATAGATTATTGAGCTAACAATAATAATAATGAAACGGCCAGGGGCCATTGTGCTCACCGTATACATCTTTTATTAGGCAGGATCATGCTTAGTTTAGAGGTGAATATGGTGAACACAATCAGGCATGAAGACTTTTTTTAGATGTGTATTGATTTTTAGATGTGTATTGATGTCAAGTAATAAGACAGGGCAGTATATATAAGTTTATGATCCAACCAATAATTGTCTATGACATCAACAAGATCAATATCGTGTGATTGCTAAGAGTCCCTGCAATAAAAAATTCATCGAAAAAAAGTCATTAATAAGCAAGATATTGCACGTCCTACTTTTTCAGTTTTGACCCCCTGGTGGCCAAATCAAGAATCAGATGAGGCCAAAATTCGGTGTCAGAGATTATCTGATGTAGGGGGTTACATGTACCAACTTTCAAGTTCATAGCTTCAGCAGTTAAGAAACGTGCCATAGTTACACTCTAATGGCCAATTTACGCCATTTGACCTCTGTGACCTAGAAAAGGAGGTCAAATCCAAAAATCGTAGGACATGTGGTGTATCCTTGCTAGAAGTCCCTGCCATAAAAATTTTATCGAAAACAATTCACTCAAATAAGCAAGATATTGCACTTCTTCCTTTTTCCATTATGGCCCCCTGGTGGCCGAATAAAGAATCAGATCAGGCCAAAATTCGGCATCAAAGGTTATCTGATGTAGGGGGTTATATGCACCAAGTTTCAAGTTTATAGCTTTAGTGGTTAAGAAACGTGCCATAGTTTACACTCCAACGGCCAATTTACGCCATATGACCTCTGTGACCTTGAAAAGTAGGTCAAATTGAAAACCCGTAAGACATGTGATGTATTCTTCCTAAGAGTACCTACCATAAAAATTTTATCGAAAACAAGTCACTTAATATAAGCGAGATATCACACTTTTTAGATATCCACTTTTGGCCCCCTGGTGGCAAAGTTGAGAATCAGATCAAACTGAAATTCAGCACCAGAGGCTATGTGATATAGGGGGTTATATGTACCAAGTTTCAAGTTCATAGCTTTAGTGGTTAAGAAACGTGCCATAGTTTACACTCTAACGGCCAATTTAAGCCATATGACCTCTGTGAACTTGAAAAGTAGGTCAAATTAAAAACCCGTATGATATAAGATGTATATTTGCTATGAGTACCTACAACACAAGTTTCATCGAAAACAAGTCACTAATAAGCGAGATATCACACTTTTTAGATATCGACATTTGGCCCCCTGGTGGCCAAGTTGAGAATCAGATCGGACCGAAATTCAGTGTCAGAGGTCACCTGACCTAGGGGGTGCTGTGTACAAAGTTTTAAGTTCATAGCCCTAGCGGTTAAGAAACGTGCCACTGTTTTTTAAATAGGATACGACGACGGACGACGGACGACGACGACGGACGACGGACACTGCGGTATTACATAAGACTCCCCTACGGTGAGCCAAAAATCAAGAAAATGTAAGATACAAGTCAGAAAAGACAAAAGGGAAAAGATAAAAAATAATAAAATAAAAAAATATTTTTGGCCGTCCCTGACCGGGGTTTGAACTCACGACCTTTGGATTGCCACAACACGAAAAACACAAAACATGCAATTTCGGCCATATCTGTGTCTGCGTTGTGACCTCTGTGACCTCGACAAGTAGGTCAAATTAAAAACCCATATGATATATGATGTATCCTTGCTATGAGTACCTACCACAAAAGTTTTATCGAAAACAAGTCATCAATAAGCGAATTATCACACTTTTTAGATATCCACATTCGGCCCCCTGGTGGCCAAGTTGAGAATCAGATCAGACCGAAATTCAGCACCAGAGGTTATCTGGTATAGGGGGTTATATGTACTAAGTTTCAAGTTCATAGCTGTGGAGGTTGAAAAACGTGCCGTAGTTACACTGAAACAGCCAATTTACGCCATTTGACCTCTGTGACCTTGAAAAGTAGGTCAAATTAAAAACCCGTATGATATATGATGTATCCTTGCTATGAGTACCTACCACAAAATTTTCATTCCAAACAAGTCATTAATAAGCGAGATATCACACTTTTTAGATATCTACATTCAGCCCCCTGGTGGCCAAATTAAGAATCAGATCGGACCGAAATTTAGTGTCACAGGTCATCTGACCAAGGGAGTCCTGTGTACAAAGTTACAAGTTCATAGGCTTAGCGGTTAAGAAACGTGCCACTGTTTTTGAAACAGGATACGACGACGACGACGGACGACGACGACGACAGACGACGACGGACGACGGACACTGCGGTATTGTAAAGACTCCCCTACGGTGAGCCAATAAGTGCTATGATCATGTATTCAGCCAGAAAACCACAGCAGCCACTGATTTCAATAGGAATGAGACAATAGAGCCGATTATTCCAGGTAAAGCTGCTGCTGATTTCTTGGCCAGGTCTTTCAACCTTTCACCAAACTTCTTGAGGCCTTCTTTTACTTTATCTGGTATTGATGGTTCTGGTTTTGGCGGTGTTGGTAGTGTAGGTCCTGGTGGTGTAGGTTTAGGGACAGCTTTCAGAGCACTACTAATACTAAGACCTAGAGTTGTGAAAAACATAATTACAGCTATTACTATGGCACCAATAGTTATACCATCCATCTTAAAAAGCAACCTTATTCTATCCTTTAGTGGAATCCTTGAATCTGGTTTCTTCAAAGCATCAGTGATTAAGCGTTTCATCCTGCAGGATGTACTCTCTATCATTTTCTATCCTCCAGACCTTTGTCTTTTCCTCATACGATTTGTCTTCTAGTTCATCTATTTCATTTCTCAACTCGTCTCTTTCTCCAACATCTTCTTCTACCGAGTTTACATAGTCTCTTTGTAGATTTTCAAGCTTTTTCTCTAGTTCCTCAATCTGCCTTTCTATTTGCATTTTTACTGTAACATTTTTACTGTAGCAAGATCATCACCAGCCCTTCTTAACCCTCTAAGTTCCCTAAATGCATATTCTGTGAAACATAGTGATTTGAGTTCATCATCGGTTACGTCTATCAACCTATCTATGGGTTTTGGTGAAATGTTTACCTCATCAATGAGTGTCTGTGTTTCACTTGCTACTAACTGAGGTTGTGTTACACTTCTACTACCTTCCATACATGCCATAGGTGTTGATATAGTGGGTGCCGCTGGATCAGGTTTTATTAGTCCTTTAATCGTTCTTAGAAATTAAACACCAAAATCTCTTTTTAATGCGTTCTCTGCATAGAACTCACCCTCCCTTTTAGTCAAACGGAGCATCCCCCAGTCCCTTTTCCCCATTAGCATTTTTGATAACAATAAAATTATCGTTTTGTATTTGTTTCTCTGTAAAATCTTTAAGTTCTTCCTTTGTCACACTAAAGAAAAGTTCTTTACCTTCCGTTCCAAGCACTTTGATTCTTGGTGCTAGACGCAAGGGCCCAACGCGCCGCGTAGCGGCAAAAAAGCGAAGCTGGCGAAACATTTATAACGGGTCACCGTCACTTATTATTGGACTTATAGCGCATTTACGGGGTTGCAACTATTTTGCTTTATAGTGTCACCAGGAAAGAAAAGCATGCGACCTAACGCCGATCTATTTGTATAAAGTGATAATTGGAAGGTATATAGTAGGAAATATCAATAAAATAATCATTCCATGTCGTCTTTTGAGGGCATTTTTGATTGTAAAAAATATATGTGTACGTCACCGTAGTCTCTGCAATGATAATTTTATCAGAGCAGTCTCGCGCAAGTAGAAGTTCTTTACCTATTAGTTCTTCACTTATTAGTCTCAACGTCTGGCGCAAAGCCAGACGTTTTCCATTACGATTTCACTACGATGTTTGACAAGAAGGAGCAGTGCGCGAGATATGCTAATGAGCAGACTTCCCTCGCTTGAGTTTCTGAAGAATGTTCCATATCGCGCTAAGCTCATCACTACTGATTATGACAGGCGTGCAACGGTAGGTATCTGCTCCCCAACTTCCACCCTAATACGGTACAATAAGTTACCATTTGATGGGAATGGGACAATGACCTCACTGTGTATCGAGTCATAGGGATAAGAAGACATTATTCATTAGTGTTGGTACAAGTGATTTTGCCCAAAAAGCATGCGCATTCAAAAAACAAAATATGCAAGGTTACGGTATCACGTACATGACCATGACGACGTGCAGAAAGTGCACTGGCCAGTGCATACCCTATGGCTATGTACTAGTAAACATGGTAAACATGAACAACATCATTATTCATCGGCAGTTCATTTTACTCCGAGCTTTTCCTGAAACATATAGCCATGATGATTAGGCCTACCATGTACCATGACCAATAACAGCACTAGATCATGTAGATGTGAACAAGTTCACATGAACCGTATAATCCTGCATGGCGCATGTGGGGCATGCGTCTAAACCAAAGCCCCAAAATCACTTGTTTTGGTCTATTTCACTTGTGTTTCCCCCGTCTCCCAGTCCATAATACATTTACAGTTTACAATCCCCGATCATGGCCCAACAAAAGGTCATCGGTTGACTAAAGGAACACAACTGTTCAATGGATTTATAGTTGAATGCGATCAAACTACGTCTTTTCAATCGTGGATTGTAAATTTAACCCCATGAGCCTAGGGAAGGCCCTATAACAATACTTTCGACACAGTTATTATCTCCGCTGCCTCCACCATGTTACACACAGTGCTCACTGCTGATTCTAAAATGCGCCACCTAGTCAAAACAGGACATATGTTCTTCTAGGAATAGATCTCTTTCCAATATTTCGTCATTCCACTATCGTCATCACCTCATCATACTTTCATTGACATTACAGGCACACATCCACAGAGCACTCTTCAAATCATCTACACAGTGGTTATCCAACTAGGATTATATAGGTAATTTCTTAGCCCCACACAGTGGGTTTCAGTCTTGATAAAGGGGCACTATTGCTAGCAGCTAGGTAGGCAAGATAAAGTTAGACGAAGTAGCCGATAGGGGTCTCTCACCCCTCAAAGTCCGTCACAACTATTCAAGCTTGTACAAGGAATACATGCAGCGCTGACTCTAACAAGACCCAATGGGAATGTCGCACAGTCATCTGTCAAAAACAAGACCTATGTTGCAGTATGATCTCTTGCCAATATTTAATAATTGCACTATCGTCATCACCTCATCATACTTCATTGACATTACAGGTACACATTGACATAGACCACTGTTGCAGTCAACGACACAGTCGCTATCCAAGTAGCATTATAGAGGTAATTATCATTATCATACCTCATTAGCATGTGAACCAATCACGTCGCGTCCTTTGCGATCACGGCAAAGCCTCATGGAATAATGTCTTTCACCGTTGAATAATTTTTCATATTCCATGCCTACAACTTCAATTTCTTCATATTCCATGGCTAGAACTTCAATACTAATATAATATCCAAGATAAAGTTACAAGAAGTAGTCAATAGGGGTCTCTCACCTCTCACTGTATGTCCACACTATTCACGCTTGTACGAGGAATACATTCAATGCTGAATCTAACAACACCCAGGGCCCTTACTCTGTATATTAGTCACTGGAAGATGGCCCATTTCACTCCTTGCTTCTACTTCACCTATAGTCTCATTGCAAACGCCTCAGTTCTATGATATCACATTCACTTTCAGCTGTCATGCAACGCAACAACTGTGCTATCTGCCATCGCACATCAACGAAGAAGTGCAGCCGCCCACATTCCACCTCACGTCTGTCCGACCAGCTGCAATCCTCGAGGACGCCCCACTGTACCACGATTTCACTACCATGTTTGACAAGAAGGAGCAGTGCGCGAGATAGGCAAATGAGCAGACTTCCCTCGCTTGAGTTTCGGAAGAATGTTCCATATCGCGCTAAGCTGACCACTGCTGACCATGACAGGCGTGCATTGGACTGGTACAGGTTGGAACTGAACATTGAGTATGCTGGTGGTGACGCTTTCTGATGAGATGTTGGTCGTGACTGATGCAGTATCCTTGGACTTGTCCACAGCATCGTTCAATCATTGCTCTCTGAGCTGCCTTGATTCTGTACTTACCCAAATACTAAGACCAAATGCCTGTTGACTGTGCTTTAAGAGAGACTGGCGCCATGCCTAGAGATATGACTGACCCCTATTGGCAAATTTGTATGACTTTATCTTGCCTACCTAGCTGCTGCCTATAGTCTCCCTTTAACTGCGGAGCACTTCAAAGTCGATAAAATGCCATGTTCCACCTTTTAATGTGTTCAGACCGCCATTTTCAAAATAATCAAGTCAGGACACTGCCTTCTAGTCTCATAATAAATTTTGCTTTCCTCAATAATAACATTTCTTCTTCTTCAATGCTTTCATCATTCCAAACTTCTCCTCCTCTGACTTTTACAGGGGTACAGTCATGGCAATCAAAACCCAAATACTGAGACCAAATGCCTGTTGACTGTGCTTTAAGAGAGACTGGCGCCATGCCTAGTCTCTCTTAAAGCACAGTCAACAGACACCAACCCCCTCAGACTCAGAAACCACAAACGCCCAACCCTTCCTGCTACCTTAATACTTCTGGATTACTTAGTTAATTCTTGTCATAATCCATCCTGTTCCCTTCATTGCTTTATCAAGTTTGTCCTCAATAGCTGTGTATTGTCATTCTTTTTCCATCAGTTCTGGTACAGTACTTCTTACTCTTTCTGGTGTAGAGAATGAAGTCTCCGTAGTCAAAACACTTGAATTTCCTACATTAGTGTTGTAAGTTGTTGCATCATCATCACGAATTCTATTGGAAATACTAGTATCAATAGTGTCATCAAGTGGTTGTCTAAAGGTAACGTCACTTAAATCACCCATTTCAAACTCTTCACCGCCCTCAGCCATATTCATTATTTCTGAAATTATCTAATCATAAAAACAATAACTGTTCCAACCACAATGTAAATAATGAATTTAATTGACTCATGGGTATCATCATCATTTTTGATAGTAGCAGGAGTAACAACATTATAATAATAATAATAATACGAGTCTTATATAGCGCAGTATCCAACCATTAACTGGCCGCTCAAAGCGCTTGATAGGCCTCTTTAAAAAGCAAATGTTTCAGTTGTCCCTTGAAAGATAACAGAGAGCTGCAGTTCCTAACAGTTGAAGGAAGTTTGTTCCACAGCTGAGGGGCTCCAATTGAAAATGCTCTACCACCGACTGACATGACATTGGTCTTTGGGATAGACAGAAGAACGGCCGAAGAAGAGCGCAGAGTTCGAGAAACGGTATGAACGGAGAGAAGTTCTGAAAGGTATTGGGGAGCAAGTTGGTGAAGACACTTGTAAGTAAGAAGGAGAACCTTGTACTTGATGCGCTGTTGCACAGTAATAGATCTACTGGCAGTACTAGTATTAACATCACTCTGTCGTTTAGCTCCAGTCGCACTTTTTCCTGAGCGCCTAGCGGCAGTAGGGCTTTGTCCTGAGGGCGTAGCTCGTGTAGGAGTTTCAACTCAACATTAGTCTTAACCCTTGTTGGCTTAGCACTATTGCCTTCTATTAGTGGGGGCGCTATTATCTTCTCTTTATTGATATCATTCCTACCAGGTTTAGCATTACTTGCAGCTATTAATATGTTGTTATTGTAGTTATATACCTTACCGATACCCAGAAGTATTAGGGTAGCAGGAAGGGTTGGGCGTTTGTGGTTTCTGAGTCTGAGGGGGTTGGTGTCTGTTGACTGTGCTTTAAGAGAGACTAGGCATGGCGCCAGTCTCTCTTAAAGCACAGTCAACAGGCATTTGGTCTCAGTATTTGGGTTTTGATTGCCATGACTGTACCCCTGTAAAAGTCAGAGGAGAAATTTGGAATGATGAAAGCATTGAAGAAGAAGAAATGTTATTATATATTGAGGAAAGCAAAATTTATTATGAGACTAGAAGGCAGTGTCCTGACTTGATTATTTTGAAAATGGCAGTCTGAACACATTAAAAGGTGGAACATGGCATTTTATCGACTTTGAAGTGTTCCGCAGTTAAAGGGAGACTATAGGCAGCAGCTAGGTAGGCAAGATAAAGTCATACAAATTTGCCAATAGGGGTCAGTCATATCTCTAGGCATGGCGCCAGTCTCTCTTAAAGCACAGTCAACAGGCATTTGGTCTTAGTATTTGGGTACAGAATCAAGGCAGAATCAAGGCAGCTCAGAGAGCAATGATTGAACGATGCTGTGGACAAGTCCAAGGATACTGCATCAGTCACGACCAACTTCTCATCAGAAAGCGTCACCACCAGCATATTCAATGTTCAGTTCCAACCTGTACCAGTCCAATGCACGCCTGTCATGGTCAGCAGTGGTCAGCTTAGCGCGATATGGAACATTCTTCCGAAACTCAAGCGAGGGAAGTCTGCTCATTAGCCTATCTCGTGCACTGCTCCTTCTTGTCAAACATCGTAGTGAAATCGTGGTACAGTGGGGCGTCCTCGAGGATTGCAGCTGGTCGGACAGACGTGAGGTGGAATGTGGGCGGCTGCACTTCTTCGTTGATGTGCGATGGCAGATAGCACAGTTGTTGCGTTGCATGACAGCTGAAAGTGAATGTGATATCATAGAACTGAGGCGTTTGCAATGAGACTATAGGTGAAGTAGAAGCAAGGAGTGAAATGGGCCATCTTCCAGTGACTAATATACAGAGTAAGGGCACTGGGTGTTGTTAGATTCAGCATTGAATGTATTCCTCGTACAAGCGTGAATAGTGTGGACATACAGTGAGAGGTGAGAGACCCCTATTGACTACTTCTTGTAACTTTATCTTGGATATTATATTAGTGTTGAACTTCTAGCCATGGATTATGAAGAAATTGAAGTTGTAGGCATGGAATATGAAAAATTATTCAACGTTGAAAGACATTATTCCATGAGGCTTTGCCGTGATCGCAAAGGACGCGACGTGATTGGTTCACATGCTAATGAGGTATGATAATGATAATTACCTCTATAATGCTACTTGGATAGCGACTGTGTCGTTGATTGCAACAGTGGTCTATGTCAATGTGTGCCTGTAATGTCAATGAAGTATGATGAGGTGATGACGATAGTGCAATTGACTAGGTGGCGCATTTTAGAATCAGCAGTGAGCACTGTGTGTAACATGGTGGAAGCAGCGGAGATAATAACTGTGTCGAAAGTATTGTTATAGGGCCTTCCCTAGGCCCATGGGGTTAAATTTACAATCCACGATTAAAAAGACGTAGTTTGATCGCATTCAACTATAAATCCATTGAACAGTTGTGTTCCTTGGCTTTAGTCAACCGATGACCTTTTGTTGGGCCATGATCGGGGATTGTAAACTGTAAATGTATTATGGACTGGGAGACGGGGGAAACACAAGTGAAATAGACCAAAACAAGTGATTTTGGGCCTTTGGTTTAGACGCATGCCCCACATGCGCCATGCGGGATTATGCGGGATTATACGGTTCATGTGAACTTGTTGACATCTACATGATCTAGTGCCGTTATTGGTCATGGTACATGGTAGGCCTAATCATCATGGCAATATGTTTCAGGAAAAGCTCGGAGTAAAATGAACTGCCGATGAATAATGATGTTGTTCATGTTTACCATGTTTACTATACATAGCCATAGGGTATGCACTGGCCAGTGCACTTTCTGCACGTCGTCATGGTCATGTACGTGATACCTTGCATATTTTGTTTTTTGAATGCGCATGCTTTTTGGGCAAAATCACTTGTACCAACACTAATGAATAATGTCTTCTTATCCCTATGACTCCATACACAGTGAGGGCATTGTCCCATTCTCATCAAATGGTAACTTATTGTACCGTATTAGGGTGGAAGTTGGGGAGCAGATACCTACCGCTGCACGGCTGTCATAATCAGCATGCAGTGATGAGCTTAGCGCGAATGGAACATTCTTCAGAAACTCAAGCGAGGGAAGTCTGCTCATTAGCATATCTCGCGCACTGCTCCTTATTGTCAAACATCGTAGTGAAATCGTAATGGAAAACGTCTGGCTTTGCGCCAGACGTTGAGACTAATAAGTGAAGAACTAGTAGGTAAAGAACTTCTACTTGCGCGAGACTGCTCTGATAAAATTATCATTGCAGAGACTACGGTGACGTACACATATATTTTTTACAATCAAAAATGCCCTCAAAAGACAACATGGAATGATTATTTTATTGATATTTCCTACTATATACCTTCCAATTATCACTTTATACAAATAGATCGGCGTTAGGTCGCATGCTTTTCTTTCCTGGTGACACTATAAAGCAAAATAGTTGCAACCCCGTAAATGCGCTATAAGTCCAATAATAAGTGACGGTGACCCGTTATAAATGTTTTGCCAGCTTCGCTTTTTTGCCGCTACGCGGCGCGTTGGGCCCTTGCGTCAAGTACCATGTCTGACCCTATGATGTACAGGTCAGGTCCTATTACATAATCTAGTCTTGTACGTGTTTTGGAAACTGCATCCTGGTATCTTCGAATTGAGTTCGGAATATCAGGGTGTTGATCTATCGAATCCCTTAGCAGCTTGTTAAACTCCTTCTGAGCATCTAATTCTGTCCCGGGTGTTCAAACTATCGGTGTTCTAGTCTCTGCTTGTGCTCAAAGAATAGAGTAAACATATGTCCTGATGGTGTCATTCAACCCCTGTATCCCAGGACTACTTAAACCTTTAGATTTTTTTAATCATAAACATCTTATATGTTTGAGTAGGCTTCTGGTTTTGAGAAAAAAACACATGCTTATGTTTATCAAGATGATCTTTAATCCACCCTTAACTTTACTTTAGTTTATCCATACCAGTATCCCAGTCTTTACTGAACATTGGTGGTGTTCTATTTTCATAAACCTGGTGTAACAAGTAATTAAGTTTAGCATCAATAAGGTAAAACCCTGGATCCTTTGTCAATGGTATGTAGAGTGGCTCACTCCAACCCTGCCAACCACCATTTACAGTAAATACTGAGAAATCATACTGGTCCTTTAAACCGAACTCACTCAATAGCTCTCCAAGTTTCTTGCGGTTGATGTTGTTATTACCCTCATTGAAACTACCTTCACCTGGTGTTGGTATCTCTAGATTTTTAAGTATCTTTAACATTTGATAGTTAGCATGAAACCTGTAAATTGACCTAATCAAATGATCACTGTGGTTCAAATGGTTGTCTATTGAAATCCCACAACCAGTTGTGGCAAACCATACAGCTGGTTCTGGTAGTTCAAGAGCTGGTTCTGGTAGTTCATCCTTGTATTTATTGAACTTAAAATACAACAGAGAACCGTTTTACAATTGTTTCCTGGGGTTGAACTTTAGGCATGATTCGTGGCAAAAAACGCATTGTTTTCCCTGGATTCTGGCTGGTTATTCCTTCCATTCCTGGATTGCATTATTGTATTTCTTGTTTGGACAGTGATTTTGGCTGTATTTACATTTTGAAGTGAAGACCATGTGCTTTCATCTCGATACTGGTTGACGTTCGCAGGTGGCAGCACCTTGCGGTGCTAGGACAAGCTGTCACTGTAATTCTTGTGTCTGGCTCCTGGACTTTGTAACCTTTATAGGCGTTCGTAGAGATGTTAGACCAATTAAACAGATGTCCAGGGATTGTTTAAGGGATAATTTGGATTATATTGGGGTGAAGTTTTGGTGGAGATGGTGGAGACATTGTCACAACATGGGACGCTGGGTTGTCACAACCTGTCTTTGAGTTCATGTAGATTTACGTAGTGCCTCTGTTTCTGGTCTTGCCTCTCTGATGTTCTTGGTGTATCTGTATGAAGAGACTAAGGAGTCCTTCCAATTGTATATTTCAGTTTTTACGTGAACCTGATGTAGTCTAAATGTGAGTCCGCTGTACGTGACATGCTGCTATTTGAACCACTACCCGGTGATACACTATTAAAGGGAGGGATATGTAGATACGTCTTTCGATATTTTTCAATTTATCTGCGCAGATCAGCTTTTAAATTAGATATTTAATTAATTAGTGAGAGTGGTTGTGGTATGATGGTTTCAAGTATGTGTTGCTATGGGCACTCATGTGTGTTTTAGTGTTGGAAATGGATTTTATGGCTGTGGAAATTCGAAAATTCGAAAATTACAACTTCGAGTCTCTTTTATCCCTTTTTCGTTCGCTAGGCCTGTTGTTGGAAACTGGTCCACCTCAAAAGACATCTATTCTTAGCTCAAGCTCGAGGTAATCTTGCGCAGTGTTTCTTCGGTTCAGATACATTGTTGTGGAAAACGTCTAGTACAAAGAACGCCTAGCTTGCGCCAGACTAATAAGTGAAGAAGGTATGGATGCGCGAGACTACGGTGATAAAATTACCATTACAGAGACTCTGTGACGTAGGCATATACTTTTTACAATTAAAAAAGCACTATACATGCAAAAAGGAACCCTACGTCCTGGGCTTCGCGTGATATGGACCATTCTGGGAAAACTCCATGAGGAAGGTATGCTCATTAGCATAATCTATTATTAACCCCTGCTCGAGTTAATCTTGCGCAGTGTTGCCTCTGCTCACATACACCGCGCTGGAAAACGTCTCGTACAAAGCATGCGCCAGACTAATAAGTGAAGAATTTCTGGCTGCGCAAGACTACTGTGATAAAAATGGCCATTGCAGAGACTCTGTGGCGTAGGCATATATTTTTTACAATTAAAAATGCTCTCAAAAGTTATATGGAATGATTTTTTATTATCATTTCCTGAACTATATACCTTCTAATTATCACTTTACATAAATAGGTCGGCGTTAGGTCGAGTGCTTTTCTTTCCTCGTGACAATATATAGCCAACCCCACAATCTTGCTGTAAGTCCATAAAAGGCCACGGTGACCCGTTATAAATGTTTCGCCAGCTTGGCTATTTTGCCGCTACGCGGCGCGTTGGTTCCTTGCGTCGAGGTTATGATACCTCGACAGTTTTTTTAGCAGTTTAATGAAAATTTGCATATTTCTGACCAAGACCGTGTCCATTGAAACGACAATAAAATAAACAACTATGCCTTATTACATCTTGAAAACTAACTTACCTTGTTGTCAGCATACCAACAGAGTTGTCCAAGTTTCATTCAAATTCGTTCGTTGCTTGAGATGTTATTAAGTCCCTCAGGTAACCTCATTGAAGAAAAATGAACATTGAGAGTTGAAAAATTGATCACACACCGCGTCATTATCTTTTTCGTGAAATTTTTTTAAATTTCAAAAAATTTTATTGATTTTATGACCCTATCAAAATGTCCTCAAGATCTGCTTTGATATTGTTCTGTTTTATCGCATACCAGCCCCATTTGGTGTCCCTTTCCATTTATTTCATCGACGCGCATCAAGCTTCCGCTTGGAACGCTTTAAAGTTTTACCCTGGTTCAGAATTTTCTTCATTTGTTACTCCGTCTGGTTGTCTTTGGTTCGCATTCTGCCAGAGGCTTCTGGATAATCTGGAAGGCCCGATTCAGTCATATTCCTGACCAATCCAGTGTCACCCTCATTGAAGATGGATGTCGCGTGGATACAAGCAATGATAATATGAGAACGGGTGACGAAGGTTTCTTTGAGACGAATACCCCAAAGAAGGTTGTGCAGTGATACATTTACATTGGTTGTTTTTCCTGTCACACACTTCTCCAAAAGGGTTTTATCACTGAGTCTCTCGTAAATCGGCTTC
Organism: Lineus longissimus; assembly: GCF_910592395.1. Classification (NCBI taxonomy): domain Eukaryota; kingdom Metazoa; phylum Nemertea; class Pilidiophora; order Heteronemertea; family Lineidae; genus Lineus; species Lineus longissimus. Next base: position 13,652,353 of record NC_088315.1, read on the forward strand.
CGTACGTTTGCAACAACTGGAAGGATGTAATCGTGAGGGTTATGAGCCCGCGGTGATTTGCCTTTTGCGAGAGCTCTAAAAAAATAAACACAAAACCAATCTGCACCTTCGTCACGTAAGGTGTGATTGTGCAGAACAACATTAGGGCCATAGATTTCCTCTCCTTGAATTTTGTTAAAAGTTTTTGTTCGCCGTCGCCAAGAAACTGGTTGTACACGAATTTGTGTAATGCAACCGATCTCCGAGTCAAAATCAGGCCTATCTCTTTCTCTTTTGCCTTCGGAGAACCATTGAAGTTGATATCACACTCATGCTCCGCTTTCTATGCTGCATATTCTTCAGGGTATTTGTTCTGATCCAGTGAATGACGACAACCAAAACAGTATGTTGACAGAACGTCGACGGCCACAAAAGTCGTGTCAGAACCGAAAAAACCAACTACGGTTTTTGAACCCTGTATTTTTTGCGATGAACCGAACTCACGCAAGTAATGGAACATCATGATCATCTCTTTTGAATTCGATCATGACAGCCCTATGTGCTTTTTTCTACATCTTCTCCATAGTACCGGTGGATTTCAACAATGGCACCTTCGAGTTTTTTCTACATCCCTTTTACTGTGGCAATGTGGGTTCCATTGTGCATCGACGCTGACATACCCATGTAAACTGAAAACTAATTCATTTCGCTAACCACAGCCAACATTACGCATTGCAAACAGGCTTGGTTTTTTTACATCGAAGGCAGATCCGCCACTCTCTCTTCCTCTCTTGAATATCCCTTTTTGATAACTTCACCACATTGACGACAAACTAGATATAGCTTCATGGCAAAACCATTGACATCACCGGAGACATGGCAGATTTCTTTCTCATAACTGTCACATTTGGGACATTCTGCCGGTTCTCTTGCAAATAAGATCTAACTACCCCCCCCCCCCCCCACCGCACGCAGATATGTTAATTTGAGTTTTTCCTTCTCTGTGGTAAGCACGGTGGGTAACACTGGTGCACAATTGCCATTGTAACACAATAGAAACAAGGCGGTCCCATTACAGTGTTGGAGGGGTATACAATCGGATATATAATAATCAGGTATACAAAAATAATAAATCGGGCCTTTCGCCCCTCAAAATGAACTAATCTTTTGTCTGTTTCTTTTGTGACATCATTTCCTCTCCAGATAAACACGTATTTTTCTTTGGGAAACCGATACGTTTACCCACCGTGGTTAGGGAGAGTGAATAGTGTGCTTTGATCAACCAGGCCCTGTTCATGCTGTGGGTGCTCGCCAACTGGTGGAGACAGGGATGGAAAACTCAACAAGTCGGGAGTCGATTTCTAATCTTTTTTAACACCATAACATGGGGTTTTCTGAAATAGTACAAACATGTGTCACAATCAGAAACAGTACATCATAACCATACTTGTAGTATACAAATGTCCTCAAATTTGTCTTCCCTACAACATCGTCTTACACAGAGAACTAAAACCTACATCTTACTGTCGCACAGATCATTGAAAACAGTCCTCGAACATGTCAAAAGTTGACGATAGGCAAATAACGCTGGGAAAATAGGCGCAATATTCAAAACACCAAGATCATATCACATTTGTGTGTGGATCCAGTATCTGTATGTGGTTTTTGTGTCTGTTAACTATTTGTGCATACATGTACTTCTCTCTCTCTTCATCTTGTCAAAAGTTGAACTTTTAGAAAGTTGCACATTTTATCAACTGTTAGCATGTCTAGATCATGTCGTACAGTAAATTTCATCTATTGTATCTTTTATGCACGTTTTCCTCTATTTTTGGCTCACCGTAGGGGAGTCTATACGATAGCTCTGTGTCTGTCGTCGTCGTCGTCGTCGTCGTCGTCCGTTGTATCCTGTGGCACGTTTCTTAACCGCTTGTGCCATGAACCTGAAACTTTGTATGTATCATGCTCAAGGTCATATGTACCCTGATACTGAATTTTGCTCCAGCCTGATTCTTGACTTTGCCACCAGGGGGCTAAAACCGAAAAGTTAAAATGTGCAATATCTCATTTATTACTGATTTGTTTTTGACTAACATTTTATGGTGGGTACCCCTAGCAAAGATACATCACATATTTACGGGTTTTTGATTTGACCTACTTTTCAAGGTCACAGAGGTCAAACTCTAAAATTTCACCGATAGTGGCACGTTTTGTCTTTATTCGTCCTATAGTCTTGAAATTTGGTATGTAGACACCTGTTACGTAGTTCTACATGTTGACAAAAAATCAGGTCGATGTGGCGTACTTTTCAAGGTCACAGAGGTCAAATGGTGTGAATTGGCCGTTTGTGTGTAAATATGGCACGTTTCTTAACCACGAAAGCCATGAACTTTAAACTTGGTACACATGAACCCCTAGGTCAGATGACCTGTTTCACTGATTTTCGGTCCGGTCTGATTCTTAACTTGGCCACCAGGGGGCCAAAATCAAAAATTTGAATAGTGCCATATCTCGCTTATCACTGATTAGTTTTTGGTATAAATTTTATGGTAGATACTCTTAGCAAGGATACATCACATATGATACAGGTTTTTGATTTGACGTACTTGTCAAGGTCACAGAGGTCAAATGGCGTAAATTGGCCATTTGAGCGTAACTGTGGAACGTTTGTTAACCCCTAAGGCTATGAACTTGAGACTTTGTACAAAGGACCCCCTAGGTCAGCTGACCTCTGACCCTGAATTTCAGTCCGGTCTGATTCTC